>NC_056447.1:59612455-59976205 GCF_018296145.1 Oncorhynchus tshawytscha | reverse complement strand
CCGGACCTACTGTTTGACCCTGTCTCTGTACCAGACCTGCTGTTTGACCCTGTCTCTGTACAGGACCTGCTGTTTGACCCTGTCTCTCTCTACAGGACCTACTGTTTGACCCTGTCTCTCTACAGGACCTGCTGTTTGACCCTGTCTCTCTACAGGACCTGCTGTTTGACCCTGTCTCTCTCTACAGGACCTACTGTTTGACCCTGTCTCTCTCTACAGGACCTGCTGTTTGACCCTGTCTCTCTCTACAGGACCTGCTGTTTGACCCTGTCTCTCTCCATGGCACCTATTTTTTGACCCTGTCTCTCTACCATAACTGCTGTTTGACCCTGTCTCTCTCTACCAGACCTGCTGTTTGACCCTGTCTCTCTCTACCAGACCTACTGTTTGACAATGTATCTCTCTACCAGACCTACTGTTTTACAATACCTCTCTCTACAGGACCTGCTGTTTGACCCTGTCTCTCTCTACCAGACCTGCTGTTTGACAATATCTCTCTCTACTGGACCTGTTGTTTGACCCTGTCTCTCTCTACCAGACCTGCTGTTTGACCCTGTCTCTCTCTACAGGACCTACTGTTTGACAATATATCTCTCTACCAGACCTGCTGTTTGACCCGGTCTCTCTCTACTGGACCTGCTGTTTGACAATATATCTCTCTACCAGACCGACTGTTTGACCCTGTCTCTCTCTACCAGACCTGCTGTTTGACAATATATCTCTCTACCAGACCTACTGTTTGACAATATATCTCTCTACCAGACCTACTGTTTGACCCTGTCTCTCTCTACTGGACCTGCTGTTTGACCCTGTCTCTCTCTACTGGACCTGCTGTTTGACCCTGTCTCTCTCTACTGGACCTGCTGTTTGACAATATATCTCTCTACCAGACTTGCTGTTTGACCCTGTCTCTCTCTACAGGACCTGCTGTTTGACCCTGTCTCTCTCTACAGGACCTGCTGTTTGACCCTGTCTCTCTCTACTGGGCCTACTGTTTGACCCTGTCTCTCTACAGGACGTACTGTTTGACCCTGTCTCTCTCTACTGCACCTGCTGTTTGACCCTGTCTCTCTCCATGGCACCTATTTTTTGACCCTGTCTCTCTACCATAACTGCTGTTTGACCCTGTCTCTCTCTACCAGACCTGCTGTTTGACCCTGTCTCTCTCTACCAGACCTACTGTTTGACAATGTATCTCTCTACCAGACCTACTGTTTTACACTCTCTACAGGACCTGCTGTTTGACCCTGTCTCTCTCTACCAGACCTGCTGTTTGACAATATCTCTCTCTACTGGACCTGTTGTTTGACCCTGTCTCTCTCTACCAGACCTGCTGTTTGACCCTGTCTCTCTCTACAGGACCTACTGTTTGACAATATATCTCTCTACCAGACCTGCTGTTTGACCCGGTCTCTCTCTACTGGACCTGCTGTTTGACAATATATCTCTCTACCAGACCTACTGTTTGACCCTGTCTCTCTCTACCAGACCTGCTGTTTGAGAATATATCTCTCTACCAGACCTACTGTTTGACAATATATCTCTCTACCAGACCTACTGTTTGACCCTGTCTCTCTCTACTGGACCTGCTGTTTGACCCTGTCTCTCTCTACTGGACCTGCTGTTTGACCCTGTCTCTCTCTACTGGACCTGCTGTTTGAAAATATATCTCTCTACCAGACTTGCTGTTTGACCCTGTCTCTCTCTACCAGACCTGCTGTTTGACCCTGTCTCTCTCTACCAGACCTGCTGTTTGACCCTGTCTCTCTCTACTGGACCTACTGTTTGACAATGTATCTCTCTACCAGACCTACTGTTTTACAATACCTCTCTCTACAGGACCTGCTGTTTGACCCTGTCTCTCTCTACAGGACCTGCTGTTTGACAATATATCTCTCTACCAGACCGACTGTTTGACCCTGTCTCTCTCTACCAGACCTGCTGTTTGACAATATATCTCTCTACCAGACCTACTGTTTGACAATATATCTCTCTACCAGACCTACTGTTTGACCCTGTCTCTCTCTACTGGACCTGCTGTTTGACCCTGTCTCTCTCTACTGGACCTGCTGTTTGACCCTGTCTCTCTCTACTGGACCTGCTGTTTGACAATATATCTCTCTACCAGACTTGCTGTTTGACCCTGTCTCTCTCTACAGGACCTGCTGTTTGACCCTGTCTCTCTCTACAGGACCTGCTGTTTGACCCTGTCTCTCTCTACTGGGCCTACTGTTTGACCCTGTCTCTCTACAGGACGTACTGTTTGACCCTGTCTCTCTCTACTGCACCTGCTGTTTGACCCTGTCTCTCTCCATGGCACCTATTTTTTGACCCTGTCTCTCTACCATAACTGCTGTTTGACCCTGTCTCTCTCTACCAGACCTGCTGTTTGACCCTGTCTCTCTCTACCAGACCTACTGTTTGACAATGTATCTCTCTACCAGACCTACTGTTTTACAATACCTCTCTCTACAGGACCTGCTGTTTGACCCTGTCTCTCTCTACCAGACCTGCTGTTTGACAATATCTCTCTCTACTGGACCTGTTGTTTGACCCTGTCTCTCTCTACCAGACCTGCTGTTTGACCCTGTCTCTTGACCTACTGTTTGACAATATATCTCTCTACCAGACCTGCTGTTTGACCCGGTCTCTCTCTACTGGACCTGCTGTTTGACAATATATCTCTCTACCAGACCTACTGTTTGACCCTGTCTCTCTCTACCAGACCTGCTGTTTGACCCTATATCTCTACCAGACCTACTGTTTGACAATATATCTCTCTACCAGACCTACTGTTTGACCCTGTCTCTCTCTACTGGACCTGCTGTTTGACCCTGTCTCTCTACTGGACCTGCTGTTTGACCCTGTCTCTCTCTACTGGACCTGCTGTTTGAAAATATATCTCTCTACCAGACTTGCTGTTTGACCCTGTCTCTCTCTACCAGACCTGCTGTTTGACCCTGTCTCTCTCTACCAGACCTGCTGTTTGACCCTGTCTCTCTCTACTGGACCTACTGTTTGACAATGTATCTCTCTACCAGACCTACTGTTTTACAATACCTCTCTCTACAGGACCTGCTGTTTGACCCTGTCTCTCTCTACAGGACCTACTGTTTGACAATATATCTCTCTACCAGACCAGCTGTTTGACCCTGTCTCTCTCTACCAGACCTACTGTTTGACCCTGTCTCTCTCTACCAGACCTGCTGTTTGACAATATATCTCTCTACCTGACCAGCTGTTTGACCCTGTCTCTCTCTACCAGACCTACTGTTTGACCCTGTCTCTCTCTACTGGACCTGCTGTTTGACCCTGTCTCTCTCTACTGGACCTGCTGTTTGACCCTGTCTCTCTTTACAAGACCTGCTGTTTGAGAATATATCTCTCTACCAGACCTACTGTTTGACAATATATCTCTCTACCAGACCTACTGTTTGACCCTGTCTTTCTCTACCAGACCTGCTGTTTGACAATATATCTCTCTACCAGACCTACTGTTTGACAATATATCTCTCTACCAGACTTGCTGTTTGACCCTGTCTCTCTCTACCAGACTTGCTGTTTGACCCTGTCTCTCTCTACAGGACCTGCTGTTTGACAATATATCTCTCTACCAGACCAGCTGTTTGAACCTGTCTCTCTCTGCTGGACCTGCTGTTTGACAATACATCTCTCTACCAGACCTACTGTTTGACAATATATCTCTCTACCAGACTTGCTGTTTGACCCTGTCTCTCTCTACCAGACCTGCTGTTTGACCCTGTCTCTCTCTACCAGACCTGCTGTTTGACCCTGTCTCTCTCTACCAGACCTGCTGTTTGACAATATATCTCTCTACCAGACCTACTGTTTGACCCTGTCTCTCTCTACAGGACCTGCTGTTTGACAATATATCTCTCTACCAGACTTGCTGTTTGACCCTGTCTCTCTCTACCAGACCTGCTGTTTGACCCTGTCTCTCTCTACTGGACCTGCTGTTTGACAATATATCTCTCTCTGCTGGACCTGCTGTTTGACCCTGTCTCTCTCTGCTGGACCTGCTGTTTGACCCTGTCTCTCTCTACTGGACCTGCTGTTTGACCCTGTCTCTCTCTACCGGACCTGTTTGACCCTGTCTCTCTCTACCAGACCTGTTTGACCCTGTCTCGCTCTACCAGACCTACTGTTTGACAAAATCTCTCTCTACCAGACCTACTGTTTGACAATATATCTCTCTAGCAGACTTGCTGTTTGACCCTGTCTCTCTCTACCAGACCTGCTGTTTGACCCTGTCTCTCTCTACCAGACCTGCTGTTTGACAATATATCTCTCTACCAGACCTACTGTTTGACAATATATCTCTCTACTGGACCTGCTGTTTGACCCTGTCTCTCTCTACACGACCTGCTGTTTGACAATATATCTCTCTACCAGACTTGCTGTTTGACCCTGTCTCTCTCTACCAGACCTGCTGTTTGACCCTGTCTCTCTCTACTGGACCTGCTGTTTGACAATATATCTCTCTCTGCTGGACCTGCTGTTTGACCCTGTCTCTCTCTGCTGGACCTGCTGTTTGACTCTGTCTCTCTCTACTGGACCTGCTGTTTGACCCTGTCTCTCTCTACCAGACCTGTTTGACCCTGTCTCTCTCTACCAGACCTGTTTGACCCTGTCTCGCTCTACCAGACCTACTGTTTGACAAAATCTGTCTCTACCAGACCTACTGTTTGACAGCATATCTCTCTACCAGACCTGCTGTTTGACAATATATCTCTCTACCAGACCTTCTGTTTGACCCTGTTTCTCTCTACAGGACCTTCTGTTTGACAATATATCTCTCTACCAGATCTACTGTTTGAACCTCTGTCCCAGCTTAAATCTCTGGAAGACTGAAAAGAATTTCCCTGTATTTAGCGCCATCCATCATTCGATAAATTCTGACCAGTTTCTCAGTCCCCGCAGATGAAAAACATCCCCTCAGCATGATGCTGCGACCACCATGCTTCACTGTGGGGAAGGTGTTCTCAGGGTGATGAGAGGTGTTGGGTTGGCGCCAGACAGCATTTTCCTTGATGGCCAAAAAGCTCAATTTTAGTCTCATCTGACCACCTGTACCTTCTTCCATATGTTTGGGGAGTCTCCCACATACCTTTTGGCGAACACCAAACATGTTTGCTTATTTTTTTTCTTTAAGCAATGGCTTTTTTTCTCGCCACTCTTCCGTAATGCCCAGCTCTGTGGAGTGTACGGCTTAAAGTGGTCCTATGGACAGATACTCCAATCTCCGCTGTGGAGCTTTACAGCTCCTTCAGGGTTATCTTTGGTCTCTTTGTTGCCTCTCTGTTAATGCCCTCCTTGCCTGGTCTGTGAGTTTTGGCGGCCCGCTCTTGGCAGGTTTGTTGTGGTGCCATAATCTTTCCATTTCAGATATTTTTTTATAACCCATCCCTCATCTGTACTTCTCCACAACTTTGTCCCTGACCTGTGTTGTGGAATAATCAGAATTTGTTGGCAACATATGAAGATGTTTTATATTCATCATATGTTTGTAAGTTACTTCTCATCAAGAATGTTATTTTTGTATAATACTGTGGCAGGGTTTGCAATATCTGTTCTATGTCAAGACTAAGTTGCATGGGCTGCAGAGAGGGGAGAGGTCAAGGTATCATCAAGCGTGTATCTCTTGGCTCCACAATGTCTGTGTGCCAGTCAGTGTGTCTCTGTGATCTTGTCAAGATAGGATGGATTTGATATATGCCTGTTGATATGGAGGGTTGGTTTATGGTTTTGGGGTTTGAGTAAGGAGACAAAGCTGAACGATTTATTATGTCTATGCTGTCTGACTATGTGTGTTCTTTGCTATTAAAGGAACTCAGCTGCAATGAGAGGGGGCTCTCAGAGAATTCACTGAGAGACACTGAATTACCTGAGAGTCACAGGATTGTGATAGAGCTCATATAATTAAAGATGGACTTTGATAACTAACTCTGACTTGTGTGTGTGGTTTGCTCCCATGATCTGGTAAATAGAGGAAATTTCCACGACACCTGTTTGGAGAGGTCCTTGTTCTTCGTGGTGTCGCTTGTTTGGTGGTGTTGGAGACTCTGGGGCCTTTCAGAACAGGTATATATATATACTGAGATCATGTGACTTATCATGTGACACTTAGATTGCACACAGGTGGACTTTATTTAACTAATTATGTCACTTCTGAAGGTAATTGGTTGCACAAGATCTTATTTATGGTCTTCATAGCAAAGGGCGTGAATACATATGCACGCACCACTTTTATTTTTTAAATTTTTTTTAGATGTTTCATGTTATTTTTGTCATTTCACTTCACCAATTTGGTCTATTTTGTGTATGTCCATTACATGAAATCCAAATAGAAATCAATTTAAATTACAGGTTGTAATACAACAAAATAGGAACAATGCCAAGGGGGTGAATACTTTTGCAAGGCACTGTATGCTGATGTGAAAAGGACTTAATACTTATAAATAAATGTGATTGATTGACCTTTCTGAGTCGTCCGTCTGTCTGTGAGTCTCCAGGTATCTGTCCATCTGTCTCCACACAGCTGGTCTTCCTGCAGCTCCCACAACACTCACTGTCCGACCGCTGGTACACTGAGCCCTACACACACACACAAATCAAATAAGTAATTTTATTTGTCACATACACTAAACACAACTTGTGTAGACTTTACCATGAAATACTTGTTAACTAGCCTTTCCTAACAATGCAGAGATTAAAAATAATACAAGACAAATAAAATACAATACACAAGAATGGAGCTATATACAGGAAGTACCAGTACCAGATCAATGTGGAGCTATATACAGGAAGTACCAGTACCAGATCAATGTGGAGCTATATACAGGGAGTACCAGTACCAGATCAATGTGGAGCTATATACAGGAAGTACCAGTACCAGATCAATGTGGAGCTATATACAGGAAGTACGAGTTCCAGATCAATGTGGAGCTATATACAGGAAGTTCCAGATCAATGTGGAGCTATATACAGGAAGTACCAGATCAATGTGAATCTATATACAGTGAGTACCAGTACCAGATCAACGTGGAGCTATATACAGGAAGTTCCAGATCAATGTGGAGCTATGTACAGGAAGTACCAGTACCAGATCAATGTGGAGCTATGTACAGGAAGTACCAGTTCAATGTGGATCTATATACAGGAAGTACCAGTACCAGCTCAATGTGGGGCTATATACAGGAAGTACCAGATGAACGTGTGTAAAGTATAGTGTGTGTAATGTATAATGTGTCTAGTGTGTGTAATGTATCGTGTGTATAGTGTGTAATGTATAGTGTATGTAATGTATAATGTGTGTAATGTAGAATGTGTATAGTGTGTGTAATGTATCGTGTTTATAGTGTATGTAATGTACAGTGTGTATAGTGTGTAATGTATAGTGTGTATAGTGTGTAATGTATAGTGTGTGTAATGTATAGTGTGTGTAATGTATAGTGTGTATAGTGTGTAATGTATAGTGTATGTAATGTATAGTGTGTGTAATGTATAGTGTGTGTAATGTATAGTGTGTAATGTATAGTGTGTAATGTATAGTGTGTGTAATGTATAGTGTGTGTAATGTATAGTGTGTATAGTGTGTAATGTATAGTGTATGTAATGTATAGTGTGTAATGTATAGTGTATGTAATGTATAATGTGTGTAATGTATAGTGTGTGTAATATATCATGTTTTTAATGTATAGTGTGTGTAATGTATAGTGCGTGTGGTGTATAATGTGTGTAGTGTATAATGTGTGTAGTGTATAGTGTGTGTAATGTATAGTGTGTGTAATGTATAGTGTGTGTAATGTATAGTGTGTGTAATGTATAGTGTGTGTAATGTATAGTGTGTATAGTGTATAGTGTGTATAGTGTGTAATGTATAGTGTGTATAGTGTGTAATGTATAGTGTATGTAATGTATAATGTGTGTAATGTATAGTGTGTGTAATGTATATGTTTTTAATGTATAGTGTGTGTAATGTATAGTGCGTGTGGTGTATAATGTGTGTAGTGTATAATGTGTGTAGTGTATAGTGTGTGTAATGTATAGTGTGTGTAATGTATAGTGTGTGTAATGTATAGTGTGTGTAATATATCATGTTTTTAATGTATAGTGTGTGTAATGTATAGTGCGTGTTGTGTATAATGTGTGTAGTGTATAATGTGTGTTGTGTATAATGTGTGTAGTGTATAATGTGTGTAATGTATAGTGTGTGTAGTGTATAGTGTGTGTAATGTATAGTGTGTATAGTGTATAGTGTGTGTAATGTATAGTGTGTGTAATGTATAGTGTGTATAGTGTATAGTGTGTGTAATGTATAGTGTGTAATGTATAGTGTGTGTAGTGTATAATGTGTGTAATGTATAGTGTGTGTAATGTATAGTGTGTGTAGTGTATAATGTGTGTAATGTATAGTGTGTGTAATGTATAGTGTGTATAGTGTATAGTGTGTAGTGTGTAGTGTATAATGTGTGTAATGTATTGTGTGTGTAATGTATAGTGTGTAATGTATAGTGTGTAATGTATAGTGTGTGTAATGTATAGTGTGTGTAATGTATAGTGTGTGTAATGTATAGTGTGTGTAATGTATAGTGTGTATAGTGTGTAATGTATAGTGTGTATAGTGTGTAATGTGTGTAATGTATAGTGTGTATAGTGTATAGTGTGTGTAGTGTATAATGTGTGTAATGTATTGTGTGTGTAATGTATAGTGTGTGTAATGTATAGTGTGTATAGTGTGTAATGTGTAGTGTGTAGTGTGTGTAGTGTGTAGTGTGTGTAATGGGACACATTGAGCGATGTACAGGTTAGTGTGTGTATATATAGTCACCAGAGGACAGGAGTGGTCACAGACCGGTGGGACACACTGAGTGATGTGCAGGTTAGTGTGTGTGTCCTGCTGATGGGTGCAGCTGCATTTCTCACAGCCCTCCTCCCATTGGCTCCCCACACGGTAGACCACGCCTCCTACCACACACACCTAAAGGAACAGAGAAACATTAGAGGAGTACACACACACACACACACACACACACACACACACACACACATACACATATACACATATACACACACACACACACACACACACACACACACACACACACACACACACACACACACACACACACACACACACACACACACACACCTGGTCAGGCAGGCAGGCGGTCTCGGTGCAGCCACAGTCATTGGTGGAGGAGGAGGTGATGAATCCAGGAGGACAGGAGTGGGTGGTGTTATGACAGTCACACACACACTGGTATGAATCACAGCACTGCGTCTGTTTAACGGACAGCCGGCGGTGGGTGGGACAAGCAGGTGGAACCTGGAGAGAACACTCCTCTTTCTTACAGGCTGAGAGAGAGAAAGAGAGAGAGAGGGAGGGAGAGAGAGAGACAGAGCGAGTTAAAAAGAGAGATTACCATCAGATTTCCCTCAGATTACACATATCCACAAAGAATTCGAAAACAACCCCAATTTTGATAAACTCCCATATCTACTGGGTGAAATTCCACAGTGTGCCATCACAGCAGCAAGATTTGTAACCTGTTGCCACAAGAAAAGGGCAACCAGTGAAGAACAGACACCATTGTAAATATAACCCATATCCCTTGTGTACATTAAACATTTGTACATTGTTACAACACTGTATATAGAGATAATTTGACATTTGTAATGTCTTTATTGTTTTGAAAAATGTTTACTGTTTTGTATATTATCTACCTCACTTGCTTTGGCAATGTTAACACATGTTTCCCATGCCAATAAAGCCCATTGAATTGAATTGAATTGAATTGAGAGAGAGAGAGAGAGAGAGACAGAGAGACAGAGAGACAGAGAGACAGAGACAAAGAGAGAGAGGGAGAGAGAGACAGAGACAGTATATATATATATAATATGACATTTGTAATCTCTTTCTTGTTTTGAAACTTCTGTATGTGTAATGTTTACTGTTAATTTGTATTGTTTATTTCACTTTATATATTCACTTTATATATTATCTACCTCACTTGCTTTGGCAATGTTAACACATGTTTCCCATGCCAATAAAGTCCTTGAATTGAATTGAATTGACAGAGAGACAGAGAGAGAGACAGAGAGAGAGACAGAGACAGAGACAGAGAGAGAGAGACAGAGAGACACACACAGAGAGAGAGAGAGAGAGAGAGAGAGAGAGTTTTGAGTTTTAAATACTCTTTATTGGGTCTGGGGGCCCACCACACAATAAATACCCATACAAAACCACAGTTACACATCAATTAAAAACACAACTCCAATTCCTCCTCCACAGTAACTACACACAACAGCCTCTGAATACCCCATATACTCAAAGATGGCGTAGCAGTAAGTCGTCCTGTCTCGTCGTGTCCCTTGTATATATCGTCTATTTTTCGTTTTTTACATATTTTTCTTCAAAAACATTTTGCTAAAACTAAGCTTCCAAATACTCTCCTGCAACCCGCCTCACCCAATGTAGCTATTTTTCCTAAAGTATTTATATTTACTTCGGAGCCGGAACCCCTCAACTGAAGCTAGCCGGCTAACCACCAGCTATGCTAGCGGTCTTCAGCTAACCGGTCATCAGCTAAGCTAACCTTTAGCTCGGAAAGCTCTCGCCAGCTCGAACAACGCGACTCTAACCAGAGCATAACGGACCTATTTATTTTTCATCCCCGGATTCATCCCTGGACTCCCACCGCAAACGGAACATTTCAGCTGGATCTTCACAGCTAGCTATCTAGCTAAACCGCAACCCCGGATGTTTACTCCTGGCTAGCGCTTCCACCCACTTAGCGTGAAGCTAGCCCGGCCAGCGCACCTGTACTACCACCGTAGCATACTCCTGGGCTACAATACCCGGGCCCACGACCGGTCTATCGATGTCACCGCATGAAGAGGAATAAACAGACTCACCCCATCGCGACGTCCCCTAAAGGCCAACTCTCTAGCCCTCGCTATCTCCCTGCTTGCTAAACTCGGCCTGCTAACTGCTACCTTGTTTAGCCCGGGCCTACGAACTGTTAGCTTGTTAGCACAGGCCTGCTAACTGCTAGCTTGTCTAGCCCGGGCCTACGAACTGTTAGCTTGTTAGCACAGGCCTGCTAACTGCTAGCTTGTCTAGCCCGGGCCTACGAACTGTTAGCTTGTTAGCACAGGCCTGCTAACCGTCTGAATCGCCGCGTCCCAAACACTCACCGGACCCATATTTACTTTCTATCTCTTCTTGATTTTTAATCTGTTTATACCTTTCCGGAAACCTGGCTCACCCAATGTGATATGGAATCGCTATTATTTTTAATTTTTAGAACACACTCAAGAACCTCCAGAAGCTAACCAGCTAACTAGCTACAAGCTATTTAGTCATTGTTAACTTTTTTTTTAACCTGGATAACACTCGCCAGTCCAGCTTCCCTGCCCCATCCACCGCTGCCCCCTGGACACTGATCTCTTGGCTACATAGCTGATGCACTCTGGACTGTCCATTAATCACGGTACTCCATTCTGCTTGTTTATGTTTTATCTGTCGGCCCCGTTGCCTAGTCAACGCCATTTTACCTGCTGTTGTTGTGCTAGCTGATTAGCTGTTGTCTCACCTACTGTTTAAGCTAGCTTTCCCAATTCAACACCTGTGATTACTGTATGCCTCACTGTATGTCTCTCTCAAATGTCAATATGCCTTGTATACTGTTGCTCAGGTTAGTTATCATTGTTCTAGTTCACAATGGAGCCCCTAGTTCTACTCTTCATACCCCTGATAACTCCTTTGTCCCACCTCCCACACATGCGGTGACCTCACCCATTACAACCAGCATGTCCAGAGACACAACCTCTCTCATCATCACCCAGTGCCTGGGCTTACCCCCGCTGTACCCGCACCCCACCATACCCCTGTCTGCGCATTATGCCCTGAATATATTCTACCATGCCCAGAAACCTGCTCCTCTTATTCTCTGTCCCCAACGCTCTAGGCGACCAGTTTTGATAGCCTTTAGCCGCACCCTCATACTACTCCTTCTCTGTTCCGCGGGTGATGTGGAGGTAAACCCAGGCCCTGCATGTCCCCAGGCACCCTCATTTGTTGACTTCTGTGATCGAAAAAGCCTTGGTTTCATGCATGTCAACATCAGAAGCCTCCTCCCTAAGTTTGTTTTACTCACTGCTCTAGCACACTCTGCTAACCCTGATGTCCTTGCTGTGTCTGAATCCTGGCTCAGGAAGGCCACCAAAATTCAGAGATTTCCATACCCAACTATAACATCTTCCGTCAAGATAGAACTGCTAAAGGGGGAGGAGTTGCAGTCTACTGCAGAGATAGCCTGCAAAGTAATGTCATACTTTCCAGGTCCATACCCAAACAGTTCGAACTACTAATTTTGAAAATTACTCTCTCCAGAAATAAGTCTCTCACTGTTGCCGCCTGCTACCGACCCCCTCAGCCCCCAGCTGTGCCCTGGACACCATTTGTGAATTGATCGCCCCCATCTAGCCTCAGAGTTTGTTCTGTTAGGTGACCTAAACTGGGATATGCTTAACACCCCGCCAGTCCTACAATCTAAGCTAGATGCCCTCAATCTCACACAAATCATCAAGGAACCCACCAGGTACAACCCTAACTCTGTAAACAAGGGCACCCTCATAGACGTCATCCTGACCAACTGGCCCTCCAAATACACCTCCGCTGTCTTCAACCAGGATCTCAGCGATCACTGCCTCATTGCCTGTATCCGCTACGGAGCCGCAGTCAAACGACCACCCCTCATCACTGTCAAACGCTCCCTAAAACACTTCTGTGAGCAGGCCTTTCTAATCGACCTGGCCCGGGTATCCTGGAAGGACATTGACCTCATCCCGTCAGTTGAGGATGCCTGGTCATTCTTTAAAAGTAACTTCCTCACCATTTTAGATAAGCATGCTCCGTTCAAAAATGCAGAACTAAGAACAGATACAGTCCTTGGTTCACCCCAGACCTGACTGCCCTCGACCAGCACAAAAACATCCTGTGGCGGACTGCAATAGCATCGAATAGTCCCCGGGATATGCAACTGTTCAGGGAAGTCCGTAACCAATACACGCAGTCAGTCAGGAAAGCTAAGGCCAGCTTCTTCAGGCAGAAGTTTGCATCATGTAGCTCCAACTCCAAAAAGTTCTGGGACACTGTGAAGTCCATGGAGAACAAGAGCACCTCCTCCCAGCTGCCCACTGCACTGAGGCTAGGTAACACGGTCACCACCGATAAATCCATGATTATCGAAAACTTCAATAAGCATTTCTCAACGGCTGGCCATGCCTTCCGCCTGGCTACTCCAACCTCGGCCAACAGCTCTGCCCCCGCAGCTCCTCGCCCAAGCCTCTCCAGGTTCTCCTTTACCCAAATCCAGATAGCAGATGTTCTGAAAGAGCTGCAAAACCTGGACCCGTACAAATCAGCTGGGCTTGACAATCTGGACCCCCTATTTCTGAAACTTTCCGCCGCCATTGTCGCAACCCCTATTACCAGCCTGTTCAACCTCTCTTTCATATCGTCTGAGATCCCCAAGGATTGGAAAGCTGCCGCAGTCATCCCCCTCTTCAAAGGGGGAGACACCCTGGACCCAAACTGTTACAGACCTATATCCATCCTGCCCTGCCTATCTAAGGTCTTCGAAAGCCAAGTCAACAAACAGGTCACTGACCATCTCGAATCCCACCGTACCTTCTCCGCTGTGCAATCTGGTTTCCGAGCCGGTCACGGGTGCACCTCAGCAACACTCAAGGTACTAAACGATATCATAACCGCCATCGATAAAAGACAGTACTGTGCAGCCGTCTTCATTGACCTTGCCAAGGCTTTCGACTCTGTCAATCACCATATTCTTATCGGCAGACTCAGTAGCCTCGGTTTTTCGGATGACTGCCTTGCCTGGTTCACCAATTACTTTGCAGACAGAGTTCAGTGTGTCAAATCGGAGGGCATGCTGTCCGGTCCTCTGGCAGTCTCTATGGGGGTGCCACAGGGTTCAATTCTCGGGCCGACTCTTTTCTCTGTATATATCAATGACGTTGCTCTTGCTGCGGGCGATTCCCTGATCCACCTCTACGCAGACGACACCATTCTATATACTTTCGGCCCGTCATTGGACACTGTGCTATCCAACCTCCAAACAAGCTTCAATGCCATACAACACTCCTTCCGTGGCCTCCAACTGCTCTTAAACGCTAGTAAAACCAAATGCATGCTTTTCAACCGATCGCTGCCTGCACCCGCATGCCCGACTAGCATCACCACCCTGGATGGTTCCGACCTTGAATATGTGGACATCTATAAGTACCTAGGTGTCTGGCTAGACTGCAAACTCTCCTTCCAGACTCATATCAAACATCTCCAATCGAAAATCAAATCAAGAGTCGGCTTTCTATTCCGTAACAAAGCCTCCTTCACTCACGCCGCCAAGCTTACCCTAGTAAAACTGACTATCCTTCCGATCCTCGACTTCGGCGATGTCATCTACAAAATGGCTTCCAACACTCTACTCAGCAAACTGGATGCAGTCTATCACAGTGCCATCCGTTTTGTCACTAAAGCACCTTATACCACCCACCACTGCGACCTGTATGCTCTAGTCGGCTGGCCCTCATTACATATTCGTCGCCAGACCCACTGGCTCCAGGTCATCTACAAGTCCATGCTAGGTAAAGCTCCGCCTTATCTCAGTTCACTGGTCACGATGGCAACACCCATCCGTAGCACGCGCTCCAGCAGGTGTATCTCACTGATCATCCCTAAAGCCAACACCTCATTTGGCCGCCTTTCGTTCCAGTACTCTGCTGCCTGTGACTGGAACGAATTGCAAAAATCGCTGAAGTTGGAGACTTTTATCTCCCTCACCAACTTCAAACATCAGCTATCTGAGCAGCTAACCGATCGCTGCTGCTGTACATAGTCTATTGGTAAATAGCCCACCCATTTTCACCTACCTCATCCCCATACTGTTTTTATTTATTTACTTGCTCTTTTGCACACCAATATCTCTACCTGTACATGACCATCTGATCATTTATCACTCCAGTGTTAATCTGCAAAATTGTAATTATTCGCCTACCTCCTCATGCCTTTTGCACACATTGTATATAGACTCCCCCTTCTGGTTAAATAAAGGTGAAATAAAAAAAATAAAAAAATAAAAAGTCTCGCTGCCAACATTCCCTCCAGCATTCCCACCACATCCACAGACCCCTGTCCCCGAATGCTGTTCTTTCGGGTCTTCCATATCGCTAATTTTGCTGCCCCTAACACAAAATTAAGCTACACAACTACACCCTTTTGACTGAACCTGTACTTTGGCCCAAATATATACAGTTGGGAACCAATCAGTGATCAGTTCAATCATCCCAACCAACCTGGGACACAGTAAAAACAGATGTGCCAGATATTCAGACTCACACACGCACAGAATGGACACCCCTCCCCAACAGTAGGATCCAGGTGTACCAGATGCATGTTAGTGGCTATAGCTCCATGTATTGTCCTCCATTGGAGGTCAGCTGTCCTCTTATCAATAGGCAGTTTATATAATGATCGCCAACAGCCTTTTGGAGAGGCACCTGGACCAAGCACATCCGCCCACCTCGTCGTTTTACCCCTTCCAGGGAAGAGGCATGGGACACCTTTACACATATTCTGTACATGGCCTTCTTTCCCACCTCCTTGAACTCCCCCAGCTCCGGGGTATCGAAGGAAAGCAGCGTCCCCACGTCCTCTTCAAATGCCCCCATCGCAGCAATAACAATCAGTGCAGGGAACACATAATCCAGACCCTCCTTCCACGGATCAGAATTGGAAGTGTCAGTCACATACTGCAGATGAAGCACTGGCAAGGAGTCGCAGACCTCATCGACGACCTTCCTCAGTAGGCGAGATGATCGGATCCCCGCTCTTTCTCCCAGCTCCTCCAATCTGCTCCTGCTCCGCATCAGATGACCCAGCTTGGTACACTCCACGCCTAACAGGCATGAACGTAGGCTAGCTGAACCCAGAACACGGGACTGGATGGCAGTGTTGTGAGAAAGAGGCTCTTCAAAAAGCCACATCCCTGGTGGCGTGCAGGCCTTACGGGACTTGACAAAGACTCTCCAAGCATGCATAACAGACTCATAAAATGGAGTCAGGCCAGTCAAATCACCCCCCTCCAGCTTTAAGAGGAAAATATGCTTGTCTAAGCCCAAACAGCTCGCTCTCCTCATCAATATGTAGGCTGTTTCGACCCAGCTAGAACAGTCTCTGTACAACAATCTCTGGGCTGCTTGGAGCCTGAAAGCCGTGATCCTAGAGGAAATGTCCACCAGGCCTTGCCCACCTCGTGCAGTGGCAGGTACAGGGCTGTAGCTTTAATCCAGTGTTGTCCAGACCAGAAGAAATTGACAAGGGTCCTCTGAAGCTCTTGTATCAGACCCTTTGGTGTCTGTAAAATCATTAGTCTGTGCCACAGGGTAGAAGTAGCAAGATTATTTGCTACCAGGACCCGTCCCCTATAAGACAGCTGGGGCAACACCCATTTCCACCTTGACAGTCTGGCACACACTTTCTCCGCTACACCCTCCCAGTTCTTTTTCTGAAAGACATCGGAGCCTAGAAAAACCCCCAAAGTCTTCATTCCATCTCTGCCCCACTGAAGCCCCCCTGGTAACCGTGGAGTGGACCCCATCTGAAGCTAACCTGCCCACACCGCTTCACTCTTTCCCCAATTGACTCTAGCTGAGGAGGCCCCCTCATACACCTTTAAAGTGTTTGAGAGAACATTAACATCCTCACCCCCTGTAATAAAAACTATCACGTCATCTGCATACGCAGACAGTGCTATCGTGGGACCCTTCATTACACCTGGCACAAAGAAACCAGTAAGCTTCGCTCTTAAAAAACAAAGCATTGGTTCAATCGCCAGACTATATAACTGCCCTGAAATTGGGCATCCCTGCCTGATGCCCCTTTCGACAGGGATGGGGCAACTTAAACCACCACCTACCTTCACCATACACGAGGCTCCAGCATACAGTAAATTCACCCAAGACAGAAAAACATCCCCAAACCCAAAGGCTTTCATTGTTTTAAACAAGTACTGGTGGTCCACACGATCAAAAGCCTTCTCCTGATCCAACGAAAGTAAACCCACATTTACATCAGACAGTTTACAAATGTCTAAAACATCTCTTATCAGAAACAAATTGTCAACAATAGAACGATCAGGTACACAGTAGGACAGGTCCTTGTGGATCAACAATCCCAGATACTCTTTCAACCTGTTTGAGAGACATTTAGAAATAATTGTGTATTCTGCGCACAACAAAGCAACAGGTCTCCAATTTTTTATGAGAGCCAAATCCCCCTTTTTTGGCAACAGTGAAAGCACCGCACGTTGACAGGATACAGGAAGAGAACCCTCATGAAAAGATTCACACAGCACTTCATAAAAATCCTCCCCAATAGACCCCCAAAAGTGCTTATAAAACTCAGATGGTAAACCATCGATGCCAGGGGCTCGGCCTGTTGAGAGCTGCATAACTTCTGTGGACAGCTCCTGCAGTGTAATGTCAGCGTCCAATGCGACTCTCTGCTCAGGTCCCAATTGAGGAAGACCATGTAACAACTGTTCAGTACACAGAGAGTCACAATCCTCCGCCTTATAAAGGGACGAGTAGAAATCCACGGCATGTTGACGCATTTCAATATCATTCCTGGTCACCTTCCCATCAGGGAGACAAAGGCAGACCATCTGTTTACGTTGAAATATCGACTGTCCTAGGTTTAAAAAAAAAAGCACTAGGAGCATCCATATCCTTGAGGGAAGTGAAACGAGACCTAATCAAGGCACCCTTCACTCTTTCATGCAGAAACGACCTCAGTTCATGAGACAGAGCAGTATACTGTTGACAAAATACTCGTATTTGGGCCTTCCCAACCTCCCACCATTGTCTCAAAGACTCAAAATTCCCTTTTATACTCCTCCATTTTTCCCAAAACAACAAAACCTGTCACAAAACATGACATCATGTAACAATTTAACATTAAAATACCAGTAAGGTGATGACCTTCGTGGACAGGACAAGTGAATATCAACAGTAACAATATGATGATCAGAGAAACCCACAGGAGTAATGGCACACTTTCCAACCCTACTACAGTATTGCTCAGATACATACAACCTGTCTAACCTTGCTGCACTGACACAACCTTCATTCATTTTTAGCCATGTGTACTGCCTAACTTTGGCATCCCTTACTCTCCACACATCAGAAAGCTCAAACTCAGTTAATAGGCCAGCCAGGCAAGTGGCTGACCACAGGTGAGGTTCTTACGGCGGTGCAATCAACAGTAAAATCCACTGTACAGTTCCAGTCACCCCCTAAAACCATACACCCCTCTTGGTCACACTGTCTTAAGGTTTCCTTTAGTTGATCAAATACAGCAATACGCTCTGTACCCTCATTAGGAGCATAAACATATATATATATTTTTTTAAAACATAACATCCACCTTGACCAATAAAACCCAACCCTTGACAATCTCTGTTGTAGAAACCACAGTCACCCCTAAGCCTGAGGAAAACAAGATTGCCACCCCAGCACTGAAATTAGTACCATGACTGAGCATATGCTGCCCCTCCCACCACATACCCCAGTCAAACTCATTTTCCTCATCGCTATGTGTCTCCTGTAAGAAAACTACATTAAGCCTTTTCTGTTTTATTACTTCTAATACCCAAGCCCTCTTATTCCTGTCCCTTCCCCCATTCATATTGAGAGAACCTACCCTTAGTACCTCCATATAGAAAAGAGAAATGAAAAGCAGAAGAAACCACAGAGAAACCAACGAGAAAAAAGACACCCTATGAAGCATGATCATCCTCATTATTATTTTTTCTTCTCTTAACCTGAACACGTTTCCCACCACCTTTTGCTGCTGCAACAGCAGTAATACATTTCCTCAAACGAAACCGCTTCTTCTCACTCAATTGGTCTAACCCCACCGTCTTCTGTAATATCACAGCTGACCTCACGAACTTATCAACATCAAAATAATCTGCCAATTTGACAGATTTCCCAAAAGTCTGATCCAGAAACTCATTTACCTCCTCTAGATCATAAACTGAGTCCTCACCAGCAGCTGTCATATCTAAAGAGATATCCATATCCTTCTCCTGATCCTCAGCTGAGACCACAGACAACTGACTCCCCTCTACCACATCCCTTTCAACACTCCCCACTTGCACCTCATCATAAAGCTAAAAAAATAAATAATAATAATAAATTAAAATCACTCGTACCAGGCATCTCCTCCACTATCTGGGAGACTAGCCCCACCTGAACATCACTACTCATAGTGGGCATCTTCTCCACTAACTGGGAGCCTAGCTCCACATGAACCCCAGCACTCGCAGTGGGCATCTCCTCCACTACCTGGGAGCCTAGCTCCACATGATCCCCGTCCTTTACCACCGCACTCGTACTGGGCAACTGCTCACCAGTCTGAGGAACTGGCTCTTCAGATACATCCTTACCTTCTACAACAATACTTTTCTGTAGCATAACATTTCCCTCTAATACAAGTTGCAACCCCGTGCCCTCAACACGGATAACTTGTTCCTCAGCAACAGGTGCTTTTGGCTGCTCTACCGCTGTCGGCCCAAATCTCTCTACATCAGAGGGCCCTGGCGTTACGATGACCACCTGCGCCCCTCCCTCGGCCTTCTCCCTTTTCGGGCAAGCATGTCGCTTATGACCAACATTTCCACACTCAAAATACCGTTGACTACCCGTACTAGCATAAGCCATATACAGTCTATTGTCATACTTGATTTTAAACGATAACTCTAAAGTTTGCTCCGGTGAGTCCAAAAACATAAACACCTGTCGCCAAAATGACATTACCTGTTTCAACGCCGGGTGTTTGCATCCCAACGGGACAACCTTAATTGAACAGGCGAACTTCCCAAAGCGCAATAACTTGCGCTCCAATAGCTCATTTGGAATAAACGGTCGTACATTTGAAATTGTTACCCTTGTTGACGGAGAAAAAAGCGGCGTAACTTGAATAAACATTCCTTTAAGAAGTACACCATGCTCAACCATCCGATCAACTAGACACTCTTCTTTAAGAAATACCACCACAGCTTTATTCATCCGGGATGCATAAGCAATATTCTCATAGCCTACCTTCTCTCCTATGGCGACCAGAAACTCCTCCACTGTGACAGCAGCTTCAGTAACACACCTAAAGCCATGCCTAAGTGACAGGGCCGGCATCCCCATTCGGGCTGCCATCCCCGCCAAAATCAGGGTCATTTCGATACGAAAAACAAAATACTTAATTCTACCACAATTTTTTTTTTACCTTAATCATGCACAGAAGAAAACCCCAAAAATGCCACCAAGAAATAGCAAACCGAAAAAAAGTTGTGAATATCTAACTCTCCACAACACACGCACTTCTTCACTCAAACAATTCCCAGCATGCACCAATCACTCCCAGCATGCAGAGAGAGAGAGAGAGAGAGAGAGAGAGAGAGAGAGAGAGAGAGAGAGAGAGAGAGAGACAGAGACAAAGACAGAGAGAGAGAGAGAGAGAGAGAGAGAGAGAGAGAGAGAGAGAGAGACAGACAGACAGACAGAGACAGAGACAGAGACAGAGACAGAGACAGAGACAGAGACAGAGACAGAGACAGAGACAGAGACAGAGACAGAGACAGAGAGAGAGAGACAGAGAGACAGAGAGACAGAGAGACAGAGAGACAGAGAGAGAGAGAGAGAGAGAGACAGAGAGAGACAGAGAGAAAGAGAGAGATGAATGAGTCTTGGATACTCTTAGATAACTTTCTGGATACCACATTCACTCACAGTAAAGAAGGCATCAATCTAGCAGTAAAAAACTGCAAACGGCAAAAGAGGCACACTTGTAATTGATAAAAAACAAAACAAAAAAGAGCACAGATGACAACTGGTTTGATGCTGATTATAAAATGATAAGGAAAAAACTTGGAACGCTATCCAACCAAAAGCACAGAAACCCAAATAATGGTGAATTACGCTTTCGTTACTGTGAGAATTTAAAACTATATAAACGTACACTCAGAACCAAAAAAGCACCGTACAACAGCAAGCAACTTACACTAATTGAGGAGTCCATAAACACAAACAACTTCTGGCAAAATTTAAACAAGAGGAAAAAACTTTAAAAAATCTAAACAAGAGGAATTAGCGATACAAAATGGTGACATATGGACAACCCATTTTGAAACACTCTACAACATTGTTCACATTGACACAAACGCAGAACAACGCCAAATTCATGAGAAGTTGAATGGATTACAAAAAGCTATAAAGGACAATCAAAATCCATTCTACTCCCCAATTACTGACCAGGAGCTCTATAAGAAACTTCAGGCTCTCAAATTTAAAAAAGCATGCGGACCTGATGGCATCCTAAAAGAGATGCTCAAACTCACTAGTGCAAAATTTCAATTAACTAAATTAAAACAGTTATTTCCCTGACATTTGGAATCAAGGACTCATAACCCCAATCTTTAACGGAGAAAAATTTGACAGTAACAATTCCAGAGGCATTTGTGTGAACAGTAACCTTGGGAAGGTTTTCTGTAGTACTATAAATGTAAGAGTTCTACACTTCCTTAATAAGAACAATGTCTTGAGTAAAAGCCAAATTGGATTTATACCAAAACATTGCACAACTGATCAATCATATTTACACCCTACACACCCTGATAGATAAACATGTACACCAATATAATTCCAAAATGTACGCTTGCTTTATCGACTTCCAAAAAGCATTTGATTCTATTTGGCATGCAGGACTGTTCTACAAAGTTATTTAAAGTGGTGTAGGGGGTAAAACATATGACATAATTAAGTCAATGTATACTGGCAATACATGCAGCATTAAAATTGGCAAGAAAATAACATAATTTTTTAACAAGGGGCGGGGCCTTCGTCAGGGTTGCAATCTGAGCCCTGCACTCTTCAATATTCTAGAAAAATCCTCAGTCCCTGGTGTTAGCCTCCACAATTCAGAAGTTCAATGCCTACTCTTCACAGATGACATACAGTATGCCTGCTTTCACCCACAGCACATGGCCTACAGCAGAGCCTGGACCTGCTAGAGCAGTACTGCCAGACCTGGGCCCTGGCAGTTGTCACGCCCTGGTCTTAGTATTTTGTGTTTTCTTTATTATTTTGGTCAGGCCAGGGTGTGACATGGGTTATTTATGTGGTGTGTTTTGTCTTGGGGTTTTTGTAGGTCATGGGATTGTGGTATAGTAGAGTTGTCTAGGTAAGTCTATGGTTGCCTAGAGTGGTTCTCAATCAGAGGCAGGTGTTTATCGTTGTCTCTGATTGGGAACCATATTTAGGCAGCCATATTCTTTGAGTGTTTCGTGTGTGATTGTTCCTGTCTCTGTGTTTGTTTGCACAAGATAGGGCTGTTTAGGTTTTTCACATTTATTGTTTTGTATTGTCTTTATTAAAGATGTATGAAGATAACCACGCTGCATTTTGGTGCTCCTCTCTTTCGACACAAGAAAACCTTAACAGTAAAACACCATAGACTAAAATAATGATTTTCCAGAGAAGATCCAGATCTCAGGGAATTAGACCAAAGTTCTCAATTGGTACAAAATATATAGAGTACTGCACACACTACAATTACTTAGGTTTAAAAATAAGCTCAACTGGACACATTAAAGACGCAGTGAATGAACTGAGAGAGAAAGTACGCAGGGCATTCTACGCCATTAAAAAACAAATAAAAATTGAAATACCTATTACAATTTGGCTAAAACGAATTGAATATGTCATTGAACCAATTGTACTTTATGGCAGCGAGTTGTGGGGTCCACTTGCAAAATAAGATTTGATTATAAAAAACGTTTTCCATGTTTCTGTCGATATTATGGATATAATTTGGAATTTTTATCTGCGTTGTCATGACCTAACTGGGAGTCTCGTGAGTGAAAACATCCGAAGATCATCAAAGGTAAACGATTAATTTGATTGCTTTTCTGATTTTCGTGACCAAGTTACGTGCCACTAGGGGTACATAATGTTTTGCAAGGAAATCGATAAACTTACACAAAAGCTTTTATTGTTTTCGCTGTAAAGCATCATTTCTAAATCTGAGACGACAGGGTGATTAACAAAAGGCTAATCTGTGTTTCGCTATATTTTACTTGTGATTTCATGAATATGAATATTTTCTAGTAAGATTATTTGACCGTTGCGCTATGCTATTTAGCTTAGTTGATGACAATTATCCCAGATACGGGAAGGGTGGTTCCAAGAGGTTTTAACAAGAAATTTGTGGAGTGGTTGAAAAATTAGTTTTAATAACTCCAACCTATGTATGTAAACTTCCGACTTTAACTGTGTATATATATATATATATACAGTGCCTTGCGAAAGTATTCGGCCCCCTTGAACTTTGCGACCTTTTGCCACATTTCAGGCTTCAAACATAAAGATATAAAACTGTATTTTTTGTGAAGAATCAACAACAAGTGGGACACAATCATGAAGTGGAACGACATTTATTGGATATTTCAAACTTTTTTAACAAATCAAAAACTGTAAAATTGGAATTTTAGGTTCACTATCCTTCTGACCCTATGCAGCCAGGTCCCATCTACTTTTTAACTCCTCGCAAGTGTGGCTTGTTTGATGTCTGCCGTGAAGGAATACCACAACAAGTCAACTACTTGATTGATGAAGGTATGTCACCCAGCAAAGGCAGCAGCTCAGTCATCAACTACATGCACCATTTCTTCACCAACTACGGAGTTGGGAAACACGTGTGGATGTGATTTGTGATAACTGCAGTGGCCAAAACAAGAGCAAGTTTGTGCTCTGGTATTGTGCCTGGCTGACCATGCACAAGCTCCACCACAGACTGGACCTTCACTTCCTGATAACAGTTCACACCAAGTTTGCCTGGTGCTTCGGCCTCATCAAGCAGCGCTTCAGAAAGACCAGAGTGAACCCTTTGTCTGAGATTGCAGGTATTGTGAAGGACAGCACTGTGACAGGGGTCAACACCCCACAGCTGGTTGGACTGGAGGATTTATTTTATTTTATTTAACTAGGCAAGTCAGTTAAGAATAAATTCTTGTTTTCAATGACAGCCTAGGAACAGTGGGTTAACTGCCTTGCTCAGGCGCAGAACGATGGATTTTTACCTTGTCAACTCAGGGATTCAATCTGGCAAACTTTCGGTTACTGGTCCAATGCTCTAACCACTAGACTACCTGCCGCCCCAGGATGATATGGTGCTGGGGGAAAGCTATGGCTGGCATTAACACCTGACTCCGTACTTCAGGCCCGCTGCCACAGATCAAGCAGTACCAGCACTTCAGGTGGATATCATTTTCATTGCATTGTATGAGGTTATTGTTCTTATATAAACTTGGGAGGTGAATTGATGTTGTGCCAGGTTGTAATGTATTCTGATTTTGTTGTTGTTGTTATTCCCTGTTTTACAGCTTCGATGCTGATGTTGTTGTCACCAAGGAGAGTTCTGACTCAGTCGGGACCAGGTTTCAGCTGCTGCGCAATGCTGACATCCTTCCTCCCATAGATGGTCTGCCTGTACAGGCACCACCTGGACTGGACACAGCTCAACAAACTCATCTTTTTGAGGGAGTTTTGCGATAAAAAGGCTATGGACATCACATGCCCTGCACCAAAGTCAAGGGCAGGACAGAAACAAGCTCCCTAGATTCCCTTGTTCATGATTGGTTCGGATGGACCAGTCATCAGCACTATCTGCAGTGCCTCGATTCAAATGACTCTCTGCTAACACACATGCCATGCATTGCTGCTACTATTTTTTTTATCCTGCTGCTCAGCCACTTTAACCCTGATTGTATGCATATAACTACATCGTCTATCACTGATATTGATATTGTTCTTGTACATAATGTATATTACTTTATTTTTATTGACACTATCTATTTCTGATATTGCTACTATGCAAGTAATCATTTGGCTGTACCGTTTACACCTTCTGTAGAGACCATCCACTTAGCAAGACATAGCAAAATATTGATATATAAACTTTATATTGACATGTGACATACCACAACAATATCATGTGACTATATCAAGTGTCCACCACATAAATATATGGTGCATGCATCTGTTTATGTACTATACATGTGCACCTCCCTCAGGTTTCAACTGAGGTTGCATGACCTAAACTTATGTATGGAATACTGTGTGATAAGTGTATGTCTAACAGTATATAAAGTATGGTAATGTACTGGTGTGATGGAATTTGGACAGTGGTGTAAAGTACTACTTAAGTATTTCTGGGGTTATATGTAAATTCTTTTACTATTTATATTTATGGCAACTTTTACTTTTACTTCACTACATCCTGAAAGAAAATTATTTATTTTTTACTTCATACACTTTCCCTGACACCCAAAAGTACTTGTTACATTTTGACAAGAAAATTGTCCAATTCACACACTTATCAAGAGAACGTCTCCGGTCATCCCTACTGCATTTCATCTGGCAGACTCACTAAACACAAATGCTTTGTTTGTAAATTATGTCTGAGTGTTGGAGTGTGGCCCTGGCTATCTGTCAATAAAAAATTAAAACATACAATTGGGCCATCTGGTTTAATATAAGGAATTTGAAATTATTTTAACTTTAACTTTTGATACTTAAGTACATTTTAGCAATTCCATTTACTTTTGATACTTTTTTTAGTATTTTACTGGGTGACTTTTACTTTTACTTCAGTTAAGGTATCTTTACATAAAATGACAATTTAGTACTTTTCCACCACTGGATGTGGGTGTCATTAAAGCTACATTCAAAGATGGTTGTTTTAATTAAGATTTTCAAATTTCATAGTGTAGTATATCCTTGTGTGTAACAATGCCAAACGGAACATTTCATTTAGTTTAGACAAAGCTTATTCATTGTTTTAGCATTTCTTTCACGTGACCCATCAATTTAGACAAGTGTGTCTGTGTAAGAGTCATCTAATATTTATAACATATTTATATCTGGACACTCAGTTTACCTGGAATTGTTCCTTATTGTAGGCTACTACCACTTTTAGTCTTCATCTTTACTACACTACTCACTGTTTAGCACATGACCTCACATGTGAATCCTTAAACAGATGGGTGGGGCTGGTTTAAGAGGGTGTGAACAATGCTGAATGGGTGGGGCTGGTTTAAGAGGGTGTGAACAATGCTGAATGGGTGGGGCTGGTTTAAGAGGGTGTGAACAATGCTGATGGGTGGGGCTGGTTTAAGAGGGTGTGAACAATGCTGAATGGGTGGGGCTGGTTTAAGAGGGTGTGAACAATGCTGAATGGGTGTAGACAAACGAGAGCTCCCCAGGAGGTACCAAAAAATTCAAGGCCCTTTTCTCAAAAGTTAGTTAAAAAGTTTATAAACTTTCAAAGCATAATTACTTTCCCATTGTTCTTCAAAAATGCAGTGTATGATATACCATTTGTAGCTCTAAGTCTCTACTTTTTAACAATATAAAAAAATATATATATTTTTTTTAATACTTCAAAACCTAATGGTAGGTCCTGGAAGTCACAAAAATAGATGGGTGTTGGTTCAATTGATTTTAATCAATCGATTTTAAAGAAGAGCGACATTTTGGTGTGGCAGTTTCTTTTCCTGTGATCACGGAGCGCTTTTTAGCAGAGTGGTTGGAAAGGACATGGAGCTCCTGCTCCATGAGCAACGAACGGGATTTACAACTGTTCAACTCTGCTCCATGCTCTGGTGGGCACTGGAATTACTAATTGAAGACGGGGGAAAGTACACTTTTGTCAGAACAGGCTGGCTAAATATGCAGCAGTAACTCAACACACTGTCATTAAAGCTACATTCAAAGATGGTTGTTTTAATTAAGATTTTCAAATTTCATAGTGTAGTATATCCTTGTGTGTAACAATGCCAAACGGAACATTTCATTTAATTTAGACAAAGCTTATTCATTGTTTTTTTAAAATCTCCATAAATGATCACTCACACAAGTGAACAAAAAGCAATGTCCGTTCAGATATTCAGATATCCAGATTTCCAGATAGTCAGATAGTCATCCTTAATAGAGATCATTCAGATAATTCAGATAATTCAGGATGTGTGTGTTTTACTCACCACAGTGATGAATGGGTTGACACTCTCCAGGGTTAGTC
The DNA here is from genome assembly GCF_018296145.1 of Oncorhynchus tshawytscha. Taxonomy (NCBI): domain Eukaryota; kingdom Metazoa; phylum Chordata; class Actinopteri; order Salmoniformes; family Salmonidae; genus Oncorhynchus; species Oncorhynchus tshawytscha. Next base: position 59,948,967 of record NC_056447.1, on the reverse strand, counting down.
AGCACCACAGTCAGACCGTCTTCACAGCGAGGAACCTCCGGCAGCTGGCAACTAACCAGGTCACATACTACACACACACACACACACACACACACACACACACACAACCCAAACGCATACACACACAGGACACACAGAGTACACGAAAAACACAGTAAACAAACAAACAATACACACACAAACAATACCGACGCGCACACAAACACACACACACACACACACACACACACACACACACACACACACACACACACACACACACACACACACACACACACACACACACACACACACAACACACAAACACACACACAGTACACAGTATTATAGTATCACACACTACACGTACAGTATTACAGTAGTATTAGTGTAGACTACAATATAGTAGACCAATATAGTGCATTATAGTACATATTAGTACTGTAGAATAGTGTTGTAGCATTTTAATAATGTAGTATGTACCACTGTCACAACCTGATCTGTTTCACCTGTCTTTGTGCTTGTCTCCACCCCCCACCAAGTGTCTCCCCTCATTATCTCCTGTGTATTTAAACCTGTTTCCTCTGTTTGCCTGTTGCCAGTTTGTTTTGTTCATCAAGCCTACCAGCATTTTTCCCCTTGCTCCTGTCTTATGGCGGGAGGGACTCCATAACCTGGCAGAATGCCATGACCAGGTATTCGACACTTCTGGAGCAATTCCGTGGATTCCCTACTGGGCAGCGGGTCACACTCGTAATCGCCCAGCCTACCCCAGTGTCCCAAGAACCCCGCTTACCTCCTCCGGAGCGCTATGCTGGAGATTCTATAACCTGCCAGGCTTTTCTCTCCCAGTGCTCCCTCAATTTTCACCATGCAGCCTTCTGTGTTCCCCTTGGACCACTCGAGGATAGTGTACATTATAACGCTGATGTCCGGGAGGGCACTCGCCTGGGCTACGATGGTGTGGGAGCAACAGTCCGCCATCTTTCTTAGTCTAGAGAAGTTCGAAGCGGAAGTTCGTAAGGTGTTTGATTCTCCGTTGTCTGGGAGAGAGGCTGCTCATAAGCTGCTCCAGCTACGTCAAGACTCCCGGAGAGTGGCAGACTATGCAATGGATTTTCGCATGTTGGTGGCTGAGAGTGCCTGGAACCTGGAAGCATTGTTCGACATGTTTCTTCACGGATTATCGGAGGTGGTCATAAATGAGCTTGCAGCCCGGGAGCTGCCCATGGACCTTGAGTCACTCATAGCCTTGACCATCCGAATCGATGGACGGCTTTGAGAACGTAGGAAGGAGAGGGTATCTGTGCCCTTTCACCCTCGTTCGCCCTCGATTCCCACCTTGCCTCCGAAGAATCCCGGACACCCCCAAAGTCTATTTGTACGTCCCCGAAGTCTACATGAACCCGACATCACCCGAGTTCTCTCAGGAATCACCGAAGGCCGACTCCTTCAGAGTTCAGACACCTGGGCAGGGCTAGACTGACTCCGGCTGAGCGCTTCCGCCGACCCCACACCCAGAGCTATTGAACATTTCGTAGCAACCTGCCCATTAAAACCCAGGCTCATTAAAAAGGGGCTAGTACTCCGGTGGGCATTATGGAGAACTTTTCCTCTACCCTTACTCGCATCCATTTCCATGCCATCCTGCTGTGGGGGAATCAGTAGACATCTCTCTGGGTACTCATCGACTCTGGGGCCGATGAGAGTTTTTTGGACGCTACTCTGGTGTCCGAGCTGGGCATCCCCACTCAGCCCCTCTCCATTCCCATGGACATTAGACCGCTGGACTGGCGCTCTATAGACAGGGTCACTCACAATACCACTCCTATAAACCTATGAGTGTCAGGGAACCACAGCGAGGCAATCCAATTCATGCTGATTAATCAGGTTCCCATTGTATTGGGGTTATCTTGGCTCCAGTGACACAATCCCAATATAGACTGGACTGTTGGTGCCATTATGGTCTGCAGCCCGTTCTGCCACGCACATTGTCTGAAGTGAGCACAGCCTGCCCAGGGACGTTCCTGTGGGCTCGGAAGTTGCCCCGGACCACTCCACCATTCCCGCGGAGTACCAGGACCTCCAGGAGGTGTTCTGTAAAGTCACTTCGTTTCCACTTCACTGACACTATGACTGCGAGATTGACCTTCTCCCAGGCACCATTCCGCCCTGGCGATGACTGTAGTTTCTGTCGGATCCGGAGACCAAGGCAATGGAGACCTACATTGAGGACTCCCTAGCTGCAGGGTTCATCCATCCTTCTGCATCCCCCACCTTCTGCATCCCCCAAGGATCTTCTTTGTGGAGAAGAAGCACAAAACCCTGCGCCCATGCATCGACTACCGGGGCCTAAATGACATTATGGGGAATAACAGCTGCCTGCTACCACTCATCTCGACGGCCTTTGAGACTCTCCAGGGGGACACCGTGTTCTCCAAGCTGTACCTATGGAACGCCTAGCCACTGGTGCGAATACAGGAATAGGACGAGTGGAAGACTGCCTTCAACACAGCCAGCGGTCACTACGAGTGTCTGGTCATGCCATTTGGGCTTACCAACGCCCCAACTGTGTTCCAGGCTCTGGTTAATGATGTTCTCTGTGACATGTTGAACCGGTTCGACTTTGACTACCTCAACGAAATCCTCATCTTCTCCCGCTCTGCCCAAGAACACATGCTCCACATCTGACAGGTTCTCCAACGCCTCCTGGAGAACCAGCTGTTTCTAATAGCAGAGAAGTGTGAATTCTATCGCTTCACCATCCCCTTCCTGGGTTACATCATCACTGCAGGGAATGTACAGATGGATCCTGGGAAGGTGAGAGTGGTGGTGGATTGGCCCCAGCCTACATCCAGGGTGCAGTTAAAACATTTCCTGTGATTCGCCAACTTTTATCGCCGCTTTATCTGCACCCTGGCTTCCCCCATCTATACTCACCACTTCCAAGGTTCTGTTCACGTTGTCCCCAGCTGCTGACCGAGAGTTCCGGACACCGTTTCGCCACAGCTCCCATCTTGGTTCATCCTGTTCCATCCCGCGAGTTCGTGGTGGAGGCCACTGCTTCGGATGTCTGATCTGTTCATTGTGTGGGCCGACCACAAGAACCTGGAATATCTCTGCACCGCCAAGCGTCTAAATTCCAGACAAGCTAGGTGGGCCCTGCTCTTCACCTGGTTCAACTTCTCCCTCTCCTACCAACCAGGATCCAGAAACATTAAGCTGGATTCACTGTCATGCTGCTAAAGCCCTGTAGTTACCACACTGGTACTCCGGACAACAGTTGGACTGTGTTAATGTATTGTTGTATTGTATTGTATACAGCATGGTATAGTAATCTGGTGTGGTGTAATATTATAATATATTGTAGGTATAGTAATTTAGTAGTGTAGTGTTATAATATACAGTATATATTAGTATAGTATTCTAGTAGTGCAGTATTGTAAAGAAAGTATTTATTGGTATAGTATTCTAGTAGTGTAGTATTATAATACTGTATGAAGCATTTCGCTAAACCCGCAATAACATCTGTACATGACCAATACATTCGATTTGATTTAATACACAGTATATATTACTATAGTATTCTAGTGTAGTATTCTAATATACCATATATATTAGTAAAGAATTCTAGTAATATGGTACATACCACACTCGTATTCCGGACAACACTTGGACTCCCTCTTCTCCCTCAGAACCTCACAGGGTCCACACGCTGGAGCTACACACCCATACACACACACATACGCACACACACACACACACATACACACACACACACACACACACACTCTCCACTGAGTATGTGTGTTCATGAGTGTACCCCGTATGTCTATATGTGTGTGTGTGTGTGTGTGTGTGTGTGTGTGTGTGTGTGTGTGTGTGTGTGTGTGTGTGTGTGTGTGTGTGTGTGTGTGTATCTGAATGTATATACATTGGGATGTATGGATAAAATGGACGTACATAAAGTATTTGCCACCTTTCTGATTTTCTCTATTTTCGCATATTTTTGATTCTGAATGTTAGCGGATCTTCAACCAAAACCTAACATTAGATAAAGAGAACCTGAATTTGCAAATAACAAAAAAATATAAATACTTAAAAAGAATGTATTAACACCCAATCCCTCTGTGTGAAAAAGTAATTGCCCCTTACACTCAATAACTGAATGTGCTTTCACTGCTATGACTCCGACCAAACACTTCCTGTAGCTGTTGATCAGTCTCTCACGTCGCTGTGGAGGAATTTTCGCCCACTCTTCCATGAAGGACTGCTGTAACTCAGAAACATTTGCGGCTTTTCAAGCATGAACTGCTCATTTCAGGTCCTGCTACAACATCTCAATTGGGATTAGGTTTGGACTTTGTCAAGTCAAAGTTCAGACCTAATCCCAATCAGCTAAAGGTGGCACAACCAGTATATTGAGTGTAAGGGTGCAATTACTTTTTCACACAGGGGCTTTGGATCATTACAGAGGGTAGTGGGTACGGCCCAGTACATCACTGGCGCCAAGCTTCCTGCCATCCAGGACCTCTATACCAGGTGGTGCCAGAGGAAGGCCCTAAAAATTGTCATAGACTCCAGCCACCCTAGTCAAAGACTGTTCTCTCTGTTACTGTACTGCAAGCGGTACCGGAGCGCCAAGTCTAGGTCCAAGAGGCTTCTAAACAGCTTCTACCCCAAGCCATAAGACTCCTGAACATCTAATCAAATGGCTACCCAGACTATTTGCATTGCCCCCCTCTTTTACACCGCTGCTACTCTCTGTTACCATCTATGCATAGTCACTTTAATATCTCCACCTACATGTACATATTACCTCAATTACCTTGACTAACCAGTGCCCCCGCACATTGACGCTGTACCAGTACCCCCCCTATATAGTCTCGCTTTTGTTATTTTACTGCTGCTCTTTAACTACTTGTTACTTTTATTTCTTATTCTTATTTCTGTTTTTTAAACTGCATTGTTGGTTAGGGGCTTGTAAGTAAGAGATTTCACTGTAAGGTCTACCTACAACTGTTGTATTCGCATGTGACTAATAAAATTTGATTTATTTTTTTTCATTAAAAAAAAGGTATGAAATTGTTGTTTCAATTGTTCACTCATGTTCCCTTTGTTTAATATTAGGTTTTGGTTGAAAATCGGATAACATTCAGCATCAAAAATATGTAAAAACAGAGAAAATTACAAAGGGGCAAATACTTTTCCACAACACTGTATGTGTGTGTTATGATCAATGCAGGGTCGGTATGTATGTGTGTGTTATGATCAATGCAGGGTCGGTATGTATGTGTGTGTTATGATCAATGCAGGGTCGGTATGTTTGTGTGTGTTATGATCAATGCAGGGTCGGTATGTATGTGTGTGTTATGATCAATGCAGGGTCGGTATGTATGTGTGTGTTATGATCAATGCAGGGTCGGTATGTATGTGTGTGTTATGATCAATGCAGGGTCGGTATGTATGTGTGTGTTATGATCAATGCAGGGTCGGTATGTATGTGTGTGTTATGATCAATGCAGGGTCGGTATGTATGTGTGTGTTATGATCAATGCAGGGTCGGTATGTATGTGTGTGTTCTGATCAATGCAGGGTCGGTATGTATGTGTGTGTTATGATCAATGCAGGGTCGGTATGTATGTGTGTGTTATGATCAATGCAGGGTCGGTATGTATGTGTGTGTTATGATCAATGCAGGGTCGGTATGTATGTGTGTGTTATGATCAATGCAGGGTCGGTATGTATGTGTGTGTTATGATCAATGCAGGGTCGGTATGTATGTGTGTGTTATGATCAATGCAGGGTCGGTATGTATGTGTGTGTTATGATCAATGCAGGGTCGGTATGTATGTGTGTGTTATGATCAATGTAGGGTCGGTATGTTTGTGTGTGTTATGATCAATGCAGGGTCGGTATGTATGTATGTGTGTGTTATGATCAATGCAGGGTCGGTATGTATGTATGTGTGTGTTATGATCAATGCAGTGTCAGTATGTATGTGTGTGTTATGATCAATGCAGGGTCGGTATGAATGTGTGTGTTATGATCAATTCGGGGTCAGTATGTATGTGTGTGTTGCCGTTATGATCAATGCAGTGTCAGTATGTATGTGTGTGTTATGATCAATGCAGGGTCAGTATGTATGTGTGTGTTATGATCAATGCAGGGTCGGTATGTTTGTGTGTGTTATGATCAATGCAGGGTTGGTATGTATGTGTGTGTTATGATCAATGCAGGGTCGGTATGTTTGTGTGTGTTGCCGTTATGATCAATGCAGGGTCGGTATGTTTGTGTGTGTTATGATCAATGCAGGGTCGGTATGTATGTGTGTGTTATGATCAATGCAGGGTCGGTATGTTTGTGTGTGTTATGATCAATGCAGTGTCAGTATGTATGTGTGTGTTATGATCAATGCAGGGTCAGTATGTATGTGTGTGTTATGATCAATGCAGGGTCGGTATGTTTGTGTGTGTTATGATCAATGCAGGGTCGGTATGTATGTGTGTGTTATGATCAATGCAGGGTCGGTATGTATGTGTGTGTTATGATCAATGCAGGGTCGGTATGTATGTGTGTGTTATGATCAATGCAGGGTCGGAATGTATGTGTGTGTTATGATCAATGCAGGGTCGGTATGTTTGTGTGTGTTATGATCAATGCAGGGTCGGTATGTATGTGTGTGTTATGATCAATGCAGGGTCGGTATGTATGTGTGTGTTATGATCAATGCAGGGTCGGTATGTATGTGTGTGTTATGATCAATGCAGGGTCGGAATGTATGTGTGTGTTATGATCAATGCAGGGTCGGTATGTATGTGTGTGTTACCGCTATGATCAATGCAGGGTCAGTATGTATGTGTGTGTTACTGCTATGATCAATGCAGGGTCAGTATGTTTGTGTGTTTTACCTTTATGATCAATGCAGGGGCGAGCAGTGCAGTTGATACGTTGACGATCCAGACACATACAAATCAGACACGTGTTCTCCTCTGGCACCCAGCTCTGTAGATACTACACAAAAACAGACACGTTTTACTATCCTTGTGGGGACCATTTTATTCCCATTCAAAATCCTATTTTTCCTAACCCTTAACACTAACCCCTAATACTAACCCCTAACACAAACCCCTAACACAGGGGTTCCCAAAAGGTTTTTCCACATGACCCCATTTTGACATCTGAAAATCCTTATGACCCCAACCATATTATTTCACCTTTATTTAACCAGGTAGGCTAGTTGAGAACAAGTTCTCATTTGCAACTGCGACCTGGCCAAGATAAAGCATAGCAGTGTGAACAGATAACAACACAGAGTTACACATGGAGTAAACAATTAACAAGTCAATAACGCAGTAGAAAAAAAAAGAAAAAAAAAGTGTATATACATTGTGTGGAAAAGGCATGAGGAGGTAGGCGAATAATTACAATTTTTCAGATTAAAACTGGAGTGATAAATGATCAGATGGTCATGTACAGGTTGAGATATTGGTGTGCAAAAGAGCAGAAAAGGGTGGGCTATTTACCGATAGACTATGTACAGCTGCAGCGATCGGTTAGCTGTTCAGATAGCTGATGTTTGAAGTTGGTGAGGGAGATAAAAGTCTCCAACTTCAGCGATTTTTGCAATTCGTTCCAGTCACAGGCAGCAGAGAACTGGAACGAAAGGCGGCCAAATGAGGTGTTGGCTTTAGGGATCATCAGTGAGATACACCTGCTGGAGCGCGTGCTACGGGTGGGTGTTGCCATCGTGACCAGTGAACTGAGATAAGGCGGAGCTTTATGGCAGAGCTTTATGTAATTAACAGCCAATGTTTACTTTTTCATGTTTCACAAGATGGGTGTGGCTTGATGCATGTGGCATTGGAGCTTCTCAAAGTCTGTGGGCATGGTCGACATTGTCAGAGCAGCTCACAGATTACTGCACCTGTACATAGCCCACCTATAATTTAGCCCAAACAACTACCTCTTTCCCAACTGTATTTAATTTTAATATATTTATTTATTTTGCTCCTTTGCACCCCATTATTTTTATTTCTACTTTGCACATTCTTCCATTGCAAAACTACCATTCCAGTGTTTTACTTGCTATATTGTATTTACTTTGCCACCATGGGCTTTTTTGCCTTTACCTCCCTTCTCACCTCATTTGCTCACATTGTATATAGACTTGTTTATACTGTATTATTGACTGTATGTTTGTTTTACTCCATGTGTAACTCTGTGTCGTTGTATCTGTCGAACTGCTTTGCTTTATCTTGGCCAGGTCGCAATTGTAAATGAGAACTTGTTCTCAACTTGCCTACCTGGTTAAATAAAGGTAAAATAAATAAATAAAAAACATTGAGTATCTCATCTCTGCTGTCACATCCAACCTGAATGGATGTTTGGTTTTAATGCAGACGAGAGCACTGAATCCAGCTTCACACAGATATGAGCTGGCGAAGGGTACAATGAGTTTTCATGCTTTTCGTGCTCGACCAGCGAAATGTCCCTACCTGTCTAAATTGTCCTTGTTTTACTATCCTTGTGAGAACTCTGGTCCTACAAAGGATAGTAAAACCAAAAACATACACACATGTACTATAAATTCATTTTATGTGTGTTTGAAAGAACAGGAGCAGAAAATCAGAGACAGAGGGATGAGAAATGTGTAGGGTTAGGTTTAGGGTTAGGCCAAATGAATCCAAGATGACGTAGCAGTACAGACGTTGTTGTCGTTCTCCCGTGTAAATTTACTTTTTTTTGTATTTTTTGGATATATTTCAGTACATTTTCAATCTCTTTTTCCATTTTAAAATGAAATATACCTTCTGGCAACCCGCCTCACTTACAGCCATCAGCAGCTAGCCATCAGAAGCTAAGCAGCTAATTAGCTACTAGCTACTTAGTCATTGTTAGCCACTTCTAGCAGCCTTTACCTTTAGCACAGACACCAGCTGCTTTTATTGATAATGGATAATGGATAAAACTTGCCAGTCTGCACAACGCATAATCAACCCTGAGCATACCGGACTCCACTACATCACCTGATTCCTGCCGTAAGCCCTGGACCATTACTCCTGATCATTGCAGCTAGTTAGCTGCTACCAAGTGGCCCAGCCCCAAAGCTAGCCTTGAGCCAGGCCCATCTCCCAGCATGATCAGTGGACCCTATGATCACTCGGCTACACAGCTGATGCTTCCCGGACTCTTCACTAACACGACTAGAATCCACTACCACTGGATTCTTGCCGTAAGCTCTGAACTTTTGCATTGGATCATTGCTGCTAGCTTGCTGCTACCGAGTGGCTATAGTGGCTAATGCCCTTGTCCTGAAGCTAGCAACAGTTAGCCTCGAGCCAGGCGCATCTCACAGAGAGCAAACAAAATTACTCCAGCTACATAGCTCTTTTGTCAACTGGCCTGGACCCTTTGACGACACGGAGCAGCGCCGTTCCATCACGACTGGTCTGCTGACGTAATTCCATGCACCCTAAACCGGCCTTTGCCAGACGTCGATGAAGATGCTTTTACTTGCCCTGGCCTGCTAACTTTTTTTGTACACCGTGTCTCCTGCTTGCTAGCGTGGTAACGACTACCTAGCAGCTTCCCTGTTTCATCTACTGCTGTTCACTGGACCCTATGATCACTTGGCTACATAGCTGATGCCTACTGGACTGTTCATTAATCACTGTACTCCATTTAGTTTATTTTGTTTATCTGTCACCCCCAGGCTCGAACTCAGACCAGGTGTGTAGTTAACTGACCCTCTCTGCCCATTCATTGCCATTTTACCTGTTATTGTCTTAGCTGATGTTGTCTTACCCGTTGTTGTCTTAGCTAATCAACACCTGTGATTGCTTCATGCCTGTCACGTTCTGACCTTTGTTTCCTTTGTTTTGTCTTTTTTTAGTATGGTCAGCGCGTGAGTTGGGGTGGGCAGTCTATGTTTTGTGTTTCTATGTTTTTCTATTTCTGTGTTTGGCCTGATATGGTTCTCAATCACCCACAAACCAATAGTGAAACCCAGGCTACCTAAATATGGTTCTCAATCAGGGATCTGTTTATCGTTGTCCCTGATTGAGAACCATATTTAGGTAGCCTGGGTTTCACTATTGGTTTGTGGGTGTTTGTTTCCTGTGTCAGTGTTTGTGCCACACGGGACTGTTTTGGTTTGGTTTATTTCACGTTATTGTTTATTTGTTTTGTATTTCATAGTGTTCAGGCTTTTCTTATTAAAATCGTCATGGACACTTACCACGCTGCGTTTTGGTCCGATCCCTGCTACACCTCCTCTTCAGACGAAGAGGAGGAAATCTGCCGTAACAATGCCTCGCTTTATGTCTCTCTCTAATGTCAGTATGCCTTGTATACTGTTGTTTAGGATAGTTATAATTGTTTTAGTTTACTGTGGAGTCCCACTCAACATGCCTCAGATACGACTTTTGCCCCACCTCTCACATATGCGATGACCTCACCCAGCATAACTAGTTTGTCCAGAAATGCAACCTCTCTTATTGTCACTCAATGCCTAGGTTTACCTCCACTGTACCCGTGCCCTACCATACCCCTATCTGTACATTATGCCTTGAATCTATCCTACCACACCCAGAAATCTGCTCCTTTTATTATGTGTCCCCAACGCACTAGACAATAAGTTCTTATAGCCTTTAGCAATACCCTTATCCTACTCCTCCTGTGTTAACTAACCTCCAGATGAGCTTCAATGCCATACAACTCTCCATCTGTGGCCTACAACTGCTCTTAAATACATCTCCTCTCCCTCAACTCCCTTGATAATGGAGACGGGGTCTATCTGCAGTTCCGCCTTTTCATCCTCAGGCGCCTGCAAGTGGTTAACAAAAACACTGTTTGGAGACTGTGTTAACTAACCTCCAGACTCGTTTCAATGCCATACAACTCTCCTTCCGTGGCCTCCAACTGCTCTTAAAAGCAAGTAAAACTAAATGCCTGCTCTTCAACCGATCGCTGCCCGCACCTGCCCGTCCATCCAGCATCACTACTCTGGACAGTTCTGACTTAGAATATGTGGACAACTACAAATACCTAGGTGTCTGGTTAGACTGTAAACTCTCCTTCCAGACTCACATTAAGCATCTCCAATCAAAAATGTAATCTAGAATCGGCTTCATATTTCACAACAAAGCATACTTCTCTCATGCTGCCAAACATACCCTTGTAAAACTGACTATTCTACCGATCCTCGACTTCGGCGATGTCATTTACAAAATAGCCTCCAACACTCTACTCAACAAATTGGATGCCGGCTTTCACAGTGCCATCCGTTTAGTCACCAAAGCCCCATATACTACCCACCACTGCGACCTGAATGCTCTCGTTGGGTGGCCCTCGCTTCATGCTTGTCGCCAAACCCACTGGCTCCAGGTCATCTACAAGTCTCTGCTAGGTCAAGCCCCGCCTTATCTCAGCTCACTGGTCACCATAGCAGCACCCACCCGTAGCACGTGCTCCAGCAGGTATATCTCACTTGTCACCCCCAAAGCCAATTCTTACTTTGGCCGCCTTTCCTTCCAGTTCTCTGCTGCCAATGACTGGAACGAATTGCAAAAATCGCTGAAGCTGGAGAATCTTGCCTCCCTCACTAACTTTAAGCATCAGCTATCTGAGCAGCTTAACGATCGCTGCATCTGTAAACAGCCCATCTGTAAACAGCCCATCCAACTACCTACCCCACCCCATATTGTTTATATTAACTTTTTTGCTCTTTTGCACACCAGTATTTCTACTTGCACATCATTATCTGCACATTTATCACACCAGTGATAATTTGTTAAATTGTAATTACTTTGCTACTATGGCCTATTTATTGCCATACCTCCTTACACCATTTGCACACACTGTATATAGACTTTTTCTATTGTGTTATTGACTGTACGTTTGTTTATTCCATCTGTAACTCTGTGTTGTAGTTTGTGTCACACTGCTTTGCTTTATCTTGGCCAGGTCGCAGTTGTAAATGAGAACTTGTTCTCAACTGGCCTAACCTGGTTAAATAAAGGTGACATTTTAAAAACTGGCATGTTGAGAGAAGCAGAGAGTCAGAGGGATGAGAAATGTGTAGGCCTGAGGGCACCACCAAACTGGCACGTTGATTTTGTCTGCTTGAACAGAGTCTGTGTCCTGGTAAACACCTTTAGCTATCTGTGTGTGAGTGTGGTTATGTGGTGTCTCACCGGGTGTGTGTGTCCGTGCTGGTCGACACACTGGTTGCAGGCATCAGGTGACACACACTCTCCCCCCAGCGGCACCGTGTTCCCTGGACAAAAACACCCTTCTGTTGGCTTGGTGATACACACACTCCCATTACCACTAAGAACCCCTGAGTTGCCAGGCGACAGGCCAATGCTGCTGCAGTCCTCCACACACCCGGTCCGACATGCATCATACTCCATGGAGCTGGGGCACTGCATGGCTACACACAATAATAATCATATTAATCATAATAATCATATTTAATCATACTAATCATAATAAATAATCATAATCTTCATCATCATCATCAACAATAATCATACACAATATTAATAAAAATTAATGATATTAATATCAAATAGTAATAATAATAGTAGCAATAAAGGTTTTATTTGTAAAGTGCATTTCTCGCACCAAAGGTGCTACAACGTATAAAACAAAGAGAACACTGATCCGAGACAGGAATCAAAGCTAAATACACGTCTCTTCAGAACAAAACACACATATTTATATACAGGTGTTGTCAGAACATAACAAAACACACAGATTTATATACAGGTGTCCTCAGAACAGAACAGGACACAGACTTACGGCAAAGGTTTGTGCTTCTCCAGTGGACACAGAGTCCTCTCTGTCGGCAGAGATGTGTATAGGAGGAAATTACATCACAGACGTCTGTCTCCTGACATGCTTCCTTTTGGCAGCGCAAAATGAAAGGCATGATGGGAACATGTGTGTGACAGGAGGAGAACACCTCGGAGCGCAGCACCTCACATGCCCTCGACGCTCCGTACACACACACTGGGGCATGCCGCGGGACACACACACCGTCACCGCTCGATACCATCCAATCGGAGACGAGAAGAGCTGAGTCAGAAGTCGAACTGCCATTCCTCAGAGAGAGATAATTAACCCTCTCCTCGCCACACCACCCTGACACACACAGAGAATAATATTATTTAATTACCATAGTGAATTGTATGTTTATGTGTCAATTAATCCCATAAGGGACGGGATGCCCATTGGCGAATTGACACGAAAAAAATGTCATAAATTTGTTCATTCATTAATTCATTCACACACACACACACACACACACACACACACACAAATGACTTCATTAATGTGTGTGTGTGCGTGTTTACTATGTGTTTATCTGTGAGTGTGTACCACAGACTCCAGAGGTATGGTGGATAGTGGAGGAGGTGAGTGTGATGGTGAACTCGTTTTTCTGAGGGGTAAATGCCAGGATGTAGCCGTGTTCCACGGATCTCAGCTGAAACATCACTCCTCCATAACGCATCACCTCCACCAGACTGGAGCGGAATGGGAGGGAGACAGGGGCTCCATCTACTGTCACCTAGACACACACACACACAGTACACACACACATAGTATACACACTTATAGTGCACACACTCAGAGTAAACACACACACAGTACACACACACATAGTACACACACTCATAGTATACACACTTATAGTGCACACACTCGGAGTAAACACACTCAGAGTACACACACTCAGAGTACACACACAGTAATAGTACACACACACAGTACACACACTCAGAGTACACACACTCATAGTACACACACAGTAATAGTACACACACACTCATAGTACACACACTCAGAGTACACACACTCAGAGTACACAAACACATAGTACACACACACATAGTACACACACTCAAAGTACACATTCTCATAGCACACACACTCATTGTACACATACTAATAGTACACACACTCATAGTACACACTCTCATAGTACACACTCTCATAGTACACACACTCAGTACACATACTCATAGTACACACACTCTTAGTACACATACTCATAGTACACACACTCAGTACACATACTCATAGTACACACACTCTTAGTACACACACTCAGTACACATACTCATAGTACACACACTCTTAGTACACATACTCATAGTACACACACTCAGAACACATACTCATAGTACACACACTCTTAGTACACACACTCAGTACAAACACTCATAGTACAAACACTCATAGTACACATACTCATAGTACACACACTCAGAACACATACTCATAGTACACACACTCTTAGTACACACACTCAGTACAAACACTCATAGTACAAACACTCATAGTACACACACTCATAGTACACACACTCAGTACACATACTCTTAGTACACACACTCTTAGTACACACACTCTTAGTACACACACTCTTAGTACACACACTCAGTGCACATTCTCATAGTACACACACTCATAGTACACACAGTCAGTACACATACTCAGAGTACACCCCCAGTCATAGTTCACACAGTCAGTACACCCCCCTAGGTCCTACCGTCATGTCGTCTTTCAGCAGTACAGTACTTTGCCCATGCGTAAATTCCATGACCTTCATGCAGACTTCGTTCTGATTGGATGACCCTGGGCAGGTTCCGCTGTGCAGCGTGACCTCTGAACCTCCCGTGTCCCCGGCAACCGTCAGCAGGGTGTAGGAACATAGCCCCTCCCCTTCCAGCCTTAGAGCCACGCCATCAAACCTCACCACATGGTTGGTGGAGCTACCCATACAGACACCTGGAGGGAGGGAGGGAGGGAGGGGGTGTGTTACAGATGCGTGTGGGTGAGTGCATCTAATATGTGTGTGTATGTTTATTGTGAGTGTGCTTAATGTGTGTGTGAGTGTGCTATAATGTGTGTGAGTGTGTGTTTGTGTCTGAGTGAGTGTGCTTAATGTGTGTGTACTTAGTGTTTGTACTAACAAGGGCAGTCCCAGTGGCAGCCACAGTTATCCTGAACTCTGAGAGGACTCATGTGGTTACTGCAGGCTGGGGGCTCCAGTCGATCACAGTTCACCTGGATAATCGAATATAACATAATATACTCTTAATATACTATAATATACTGTACTATAATATAACATAAAATAGGGTACTTTAATATACTATAATGTAATATTCTATAATATACAGTATTTTAATATACCATAACGTAATATAATGAAATACAATAGACTTTAATATACTATAATGTAATATACTAAAATATAATAGAAAATAATATACTTTACTAAACTATACTGTAATATACTATAATATACAATACTTTAATACTATAATATAATATACTTTATTATACTATAATGTAATATAATGAAATACAATAGACTTTAATATACTATAATGTAATATACTAAAATATAATAGAAAATAATATACTTTAATAAACTATACTGTAATATACTATAATATACAATACTTTAATACTATAATATAATATACTTTATTATACTATAATGATATATAATGAAATACAATAGACTTTCATATACTATAATGTAATATACTATAATATAACATAACATGCTTGAATATACTAAAATATATTATAATATGGTATAACGTAATATGCCATAATATAATGTAATATACTATAATATATTATGCTGGCGGCTCCAGACGATCACAGTTCACCTTGTGGTTCTGAACAGTCACGGCTCCGCTTGGGTGGCACAGCACCGAATGACATCTGTCAGGAAGCAGCCACGACTCACCAGGCTACACACAAAGTTAGTGCTGAATATTCAGACTGGTCAAGGAAAACAATAGATAAAGTAACTGTCCAATGAAAATCGCACTTTTAAAAGTTTGTATTCTCTTATTCAAATAATATATTTGAGGTACGCTACGCACACACACCATTCCAACATGTGTATGCGACCAATACAATTTCATTTGAACACAGAAATGCTGCTTTTCACCATGCTTAATTACATTTTTTTGGAAGGAAAACTATTTTACTCATATTGAAAGTAATTATAGATCATACTTCATACAAATCTGGAAACACTGGGCAGTTAATTTAATTCAGTAGTTCAGTAGTTAAATGATGGTTGTCACATCAACACATCAGCAAGTCAACACACACTCACCTTCCTCTCGTTCCCATCATCATCAACACACACTCCAGGAGGACCAGCTGAGGAAGAATACACATCATCACAATCTTCATAATCATCACTCTCATCATCACTAAAATCATCATCATTACCATCATCATCATCATCACCAAAATCATCATCATTACCATCATCATCATCACCAAAATCATCATCATTACCATCACCATCACCTCCATCATCATCATCATCATCATCACAATCAACACCATCATCGCCAGCATCACCATTATCACCACCATCATCATCAATTCAATTACCACTATCATCATCATCACCATCATCATCATCTTCATCAATATCATCAGCATCACCATCATCACCAGCATCATCATCACCACCGTCATCATCATCAATGTCATCTTCATCAATATCATCATCATCACCACCATCATCATCACCACCATCATAATCACCATCACCACCATCATAATCACCATCGTCATCATCTTCATCTTCATCAATATCATCATCATCATCATAATCTCTCCAGGTATCTCTGGTCCAGTACTATACCTCTACAGAGTTTGTCTGTGTAGCTCTTGTCCAGTGTTAACAGCATCATCAGCTCCTCCATGCTGTTAAGGTGGAGTGTGTTGTCCTGGTCGCCATGGGATCCAAGCAGGCTCAGTTCAGCTCTGTCGTAACCCGGCCCGATGCCGATGGGGAAAACTGATACGCCTGTTGGCAGAGTTATGATGTCCATCACTAAACTGTGGTGGTTGTTATGATGTCATTGCTAACCTGAAGTCCTAGTTATGATGTCACAACTAACCTGCAGTTCTCGCTATGATGTCACCATTAACCTGCTATCATCGTTATGATGTTACCATTAACCTGCGGTCCTCCTTATGATGCCACCACTAACCTGTGGTCCTCCTTATGATGTCACCACTGACCTGCTGCCATCCTTATGTCGTTACCCAATCTGCCCCCACTAGACGGAGAGATGGATGTTTGGACAGCAAATCGCAAATCACATCCTTATGATGTCAGTACTAATATGCTGCCCTCGTTATGATGTCACCACTAACCTCCTGCCCTCCTTATGATGTCACCACTAACCTGTCCTTGTTATGATGTCACCACTAAACTCCTGCCCTCCTTAGGATGTCACCACTAACCTCCTGCCCTCCTCATGTCACCTCTAACCTGTGGTCCTCCTTCTGATGTCATCACTAACCTGCGGTCAGCGCCTCCTTAGTTGCCTCCTGTAGTTGGTCAGTCGACCTGTCAATCACCAGCATAACCACCACCTTGGCCACACCCACTCTGCCCCCACTAGACGGAGAGATGGATGTTTGGACAGCAAATCGCAACGCAGCACCTGATCACAGAGAAAGAGAGACCATCAGATGATACGGTGTGTGTGTTACCCAGCGCAATGTGTGTGTGTTACCCAGCGGGATGTGTGTGTGTGTTACCCAGCGCGATGTGTGTGCGTTACCCAGCGCGATGTGTGTGCGTTACCCAGCGCGATGTGTGTGCGTTACCCAGCGCGATGTGTGTGCGTTACCCAGCGCGATGTGTGTGCGTAACCCAGCGCGCTGTGTGTGCGTTACCCAGCGCCATGTGTGTGCGTTACCCAGCGCCATGTGTGTGCGTTACCCAGCGCCATGTGTGTGCATTACCCAGCGCCATGTGTGTGCGTTTCCCAGAGCGATGTGTGTGCGTTACCCAGTGTGATGTGTGTATGTTATCCTGTACAGTGCGTGTGTGTGTGTTACCCAGCACAGTGTGTGTTACCTGGCATGGTCTATTTACTGTGTTGGCAGATTGTTTTTCTTTAGCAGTCATTTATGCTGTCTCTGGGACAGGACTATCAGTTTCAGAAAGAGAAAACAATGTCAAATTGTCATGGACCTGTCAGCAGAACTTGTGAATTCAACACTGTTTTGCATTGACTTTTCTCCCAACCGCAATATAATGGACTGCCCGTCTTCCAGAAAGACAACCATCTCTGCACTCCACCAATCTGGCCTTTATGGTAAAGTGATCAGATGGAAGCCACTCCTCACTAAAAGGCACATGACAGTCGCTTGGACTCTCAGACCATGAGAAACAAAATTCTCTGGTTTGGTGAAACCAAGATTGAAGTATTTGGCCTGAATGCCAAACGTCCCAGCTGGAGGAAATCTGGTACCATCTCAACGGTGAAACATGGTGATGGCAACATCATGCTGTGGAGATGTTTTTCAGAGGCAGGGACTGGGAGACTAGTCAGGATCGAAGGAAAGACAAACAGAGCAAAGTACAGAGAGGTCTTTGATGAAAACCTGCTCCAGAGTGCTCAGGACCTCAGACTGGGGTGAAGGTTCACCTTCCAACAGGACAACAACCGTAAGCACACAGCCAAGACAACGCAGGAGTGGCTTCGGGACAAGTCTCTGAATGTCCTTGTGTGGCCCAGCCAGAGCCTGGACTTGAACCCGATCGAACATCTCTGGAGAGACCTGAAAACACTCCCCTTCCAACCTGACAGAGCTTGAAAGGATCTGCAGGGAAGAATGTGAGAAAATCCCAAGTGTGCTTGTAGCATAATACCCAAGAAGACTTGAGGCTGTAATTGCTGCCTACGTTGCTTCAACAAAGCACTGAATAAAGTGTATGAATACTTATGTAAATGTGATATCTCCATTTTTTTTATTTTTACATTTGCAAAAATGGTAAACCTGTTTTAGTTTTGTCATTATAAGGTATTGTGTGTAGACTGATGAGGGAAAAAAACATTTAATCCATTTCAGAATTAGGCCGCAATGTAACACAATGTGTAAAAAGTCAAGGGGTCTGAATACTTTCCGAATGCACTACTTCAATGTAAAATATCAACTGTTCATCCGTTAAATTTGACTGTATATTAAAAATCAAATCAAAGTTTATTACCTTACAGTGAAATGGCTCTAACCGTGCTGCCTATGGGATTGCAAAACTATAGACCAGAAATCTATTTACCAGGCTACTAGTTTGTTATATGGGTCCTGGATTTTGGATTTTGTACGCCAATATGGATTTTCAGTTAGATAGTCCACATGTTCAGTGGTAGCTCCACAGGGTTTCCCCCTCTAAAGGATTTTCAGTTAGATAGTCCACATGTTCAGTGGTAGCTCCACAGGGTTTCCCCCTCCAAGGGATTTTCAGTTAGATAGTCCACATGTTCAGTGGTAGCTCCACAGGGTTTCCCCCTCCAAGGGATTTTCAGTTAGATAGTCCACATGTTCAGTGGTAGCTCCACAGGGTTTCCCCCTCCAAGGCATTTTCAGTTGGATCTGTTTAGCTGTATTAGCAGGCTGGCATTATTTTATTTTTTATTTTTTTTCACCTTTATTTAACCAGGTAAATTAGTTGAGAACAAGTTCTCATTTACAACTGCGACCTGGCCAAGATAAAGCAAATCAGTGCGACTGAAACAACAACACAGAGTGACACATAAAAAAACGTACAGACAATAACACAATAGAAAAAATCTAAGTACAGTGTGTGCAAATGTAGAAGAGTAGGGAGGTAAGGCAATAAATAGGCCATGATGGCAAAATAATTACCATTTAGCATTAACACTGGAGTGATAGATGTGCAGATGATGATGTGCAAGTAGAGATACTGGGGTGCAAAAGAGCAAGAGGATAAGTAACAATATGGGGATGAGGTAGTTGGGTGTGCTATTTACAGATTGGCTGTGTACAGTGTCACGGCCCCTCCTCTGCATTGCAGGGGCGGTTCCTCCTGGAGGCAGAGGAGGGTCGTTAGTGATTGGAGCCACCTGGGCTCGGGGTATTTAAACTGCTTCACTAAACATTCTTGTCTCTCTCTCTCTGCTCCTTCAGGTATGATCCTGTTGTGTTTGTTCCTTTGTAGTTTTACGTATTTTTCACTCAGTCATTCACACACACAGATTCACGCATCCCTGCACTTTACATACACCCTACATTATGATACTTTCACACCTCATTCCTTTTTCTTTGTTTAAAGTTAATAGTTTTGGTTTACAATAAAGAACCTTTTTGATTGGCCTATACCTGTTTGTGTCCCCTCATTTTTGCCACAGGCTATGAGCCGGCCTGTGACAACAGGTACAGTGATCGGTAAGCTGCTCTGATAGCTGATGCTTAAAGTTGGAAAGGGAGACAAAAGACTCCAGCCTCACTGATTTTTGCAACTCTTTCCAGTAATTTGCAGCAGAGAACTGGAAGGAAAGGTGGCCAAAGGAAGTGTTGGCTTTGGGGATGACCTGTGAAATAAACCTGCTGGAGCGTGTGCTACAGTGTTGCTATGGTGACCAGTGAGCTGAGATAAGGTGGGGCTTTACCTAGCAAATACTTATAGATGACCTGGAGCCAGTGGGTTTGGCAACGAATATGTAGTGAGGGCCAGCCAACGAGAGCATACATGTTGCAGTGGTGGTCGCAGTGGTACCAAGAAGACAGTGAATGATCCTGAGTGGCTGATTTACAATTTTGACTTAAATCTTCTTGAAAATCTATGGCAAGACTTTAAAATGGTTGTCTACCAATGATCAACAACCAAGTTGACAGCAGGTGAAGAATTTAGAAAAGAACAATGAACAAATATTGTACAATCCAGGCGTGGAAAGCTCTTAGAGACTTACCCAGAAAGACTTATAGCTGTAATTGCTGCCAAATGTGATTCTTTTATTTTGTATATTTTTTATTTCTCCTTTATTTAACCAGGTAGGCTAGTTGAGAACAAGTTCTCATTTACAACTGCGGCCTGGCCAAGATAAAGCAAAGCAGTGTGACACAAACATCAACACAGAGTTACATATGGAATAAACAAACATACAGTCAATAATACAATAGAGAAAGTATATGTACAGTGTGTGCAAGTGGGGTAGGGTAAGGGGGGTGAGACAATAAATAGGCCATAGTGGTGAAATTATTACAGTATGGCAAATTAAACACTGGGGTGATAGATGTGCAGAAGATGAGTGTGCAAGTAGCAGTACTGGGGTGCAAAGGAGCAAAATAAATAAAATAAATAACAATATGGGGATGAGGTAGTTGGAGGGGGTATTTACAGATTGGCTATGTACAGGTGCAGTGATCTGTGAGCTGCTCTGAAAACTGGTGCTTAAAACTAGCGAGGGAGATATGAGTCTCCAGCTTCAGTGATTTTCCCAGTTCGTTCCAGTCATTGGCAGCAGCGAACTGGAAGGAAAGGCGACCAAAGGAAGAATTGGCTTTGGCGGTGACCAGTGAAATATACCTGCTGGAGCACGTGCTGCGGGTGGGTGCTGCTATGGTGATCAGTGAGCTGAGATAAGGCGGGGCTTTACATAGCAATGACTTATAGATGACGTGGAGCCAGTGGGTTTGGCGACAGATATGAAGCGAGGGCCAGCCAATGAGAGCATACAGGTGGCAGCGGTGGGTAGTGTATGGGGCTTGGTGACAAAACGGATGGCACTGTGATAGACTGCATCCAATTTGCTGAGGAGAGTGTTGGAGGCAATTTTAGAAATGACATCGCCAAAGTCAAGGATCGGTAAGATAGTCAGTTTTACGAGGGTATGTTTGGCAGCATGAGTGAAGGATGCTTTGTTGCGAAATATGAAGCCGATTCTAGATTACATTTTTGATTAGAGATGCTTAATGTGAGTCTGGAAGGAGAGTTTAAAGTCTAACCAGACACCTAGGTATTTGTAGTTGTCCACATATTCTAAGAACCGTCCACAGTTGTGATGCTGGATGGGTGGGTAGGTGTGGGCAGCAATCGGTTGAAGAGCATGCATTTAGTTTTGCTTGCATTTAAGAGCAGTTGTAGGCCACGGAAGGAGAGTTGTATGACATTGAAGACAGAAGTATAAAGAATGGTGTCGTCTGCGTAGAGGTGGATCAGAGAATCACCAGCAGCAAAAGCTGAACTCTGAACACTGAACTCTGTCAAAGAAGTAGTTAGTGAACCAGGCGAGGCAGTCATTTGAGGAACCAAGACTGTTGAGTCTGCCAATAACAATGTGGTGATTGACAGAGTCGAAAGCCTTGGCCAGGTTGATGAACACAGCTGCACAGGGTTGTCTCTTATCGATGGCGGTTATGATATCGTTTAGGACCTTGAGCGTGGCTGAGGTGCACCCATGACCAGCTCGGAAACCAGATTGCATAGCGGAGAAGGTGCGGTGGGATTCGAAATGGCCGGTGATCTGTTTGTTAACTTGGCTTTCGAAGACCTTAGAAAGACAGGGTACGATAGATATAGGTCTGTAGCAGTTTGGGTCTAGAGTGTCTCCCCCTTTGAAGGGGGATGACCGTGGCAGATTTCCAATCTTTGGAGATCTCAGACGATACAAAAGAGAGGTTGAACAAGCTAGTAATAGGTGTTGCAACAATATCGGCGGGTAATTTTAGGAAGAGAGGGTCCAGATTGTCTAGCCCAGCTGATTTGTATGGGTCCAGATTTTCCAGCTCTTTCAAAAAATCAGCTATCTGGATTTGGGTGAAGGAGAAATGGGGGAGGCTTAGGCAAGTTGCAGTGAGGGGTGCAGGGCGTTTGACCGGGGTAGGGGTAGCCAGGTGGAAAGCATGGCCAGCCGTAGAAAAATTCTCAATTATCGCGGATTTATTGGTAGTGACAGTGTTTCCTATCCTCAGTGCAGTGGGCAGCTGTGAGGAGGTGCTCTTATTCTCCATGTACTTTACAGTGTCCCAGAACTTTTTGGAGTTTGTGCTACAGGATGCAAATTTCGGTTTGAAAGTTAGCCTTAGCTTTCCTAACTGACTGTGTATATTGGTTCCTAACATCCCTGAAAAGTTGCATTCAGGGGCTATTCAATGCTAATGCAATATGATTCTAACATGTATTGACTCAGGGGTGTGAATAAATATGTAATTTATATATTTCTGTATTTTATTTTCAATACATTTGCAAAGATGTATTTAAAAATATATATAACTTTGTCATTATGGGTTACTGTGTACTGACATTTTGGATATATATTGACGGAATTAATCGAACAAAAGGACCATTTGTGTTATTTATCCATTTTGAATTCAGGCTGTAACACAACAAACTGTGGAGTTAGTCAAGATGCATATATATCTACAGTACTAAATCCATGTGTAAGTATAGTGCATATGTTATCGTGTGTGTGTGTGTGTGTGTATGCATGTGTCTGTGCCAATGTTTGTGTTGCTTTACAGTCCCCACTGTTCCATATGGTGTTTTTTTAATCAGTTTTTTAAATCAAATTTCATAGCTTGCGTCAGTTACTTGATGTGAAATAGAGTTCCATGTAGTCATGGCTCTATGTAGTACTGTGTGCCTCCCATAGTCCGTTCTGGACTTTGGGACTGTGAAGAGACCTCTTGTGGCATGTCTTGTCGGGTAGACAGACAGCTCTGTGCATTCAACATGACAATATCTTTCATAACTAAAAGTAGTGATGAAGTCAATCTCTCCTCTACTTTGAGCCAGGAGTGATTGACATGCATATTATTAATATTAGCTCTCTGTGTACATCCAAGGGCCAGCCGTACTGCCCTGTTCTGAGTCAATTGCAATTTTCCTGCTTTAAGTCCCTCTTTGTGGCACCTGACCACACAACTGAACTGTAGTCAAGGTGCGACAAATCTAGGGCCTGTAAGACCTGCCGTGTTGATAGTGTTGTTTAGAAGGCAGAGCATTGCTTTATTATATACAGACTCCCCCCCCCATCTTTTGACCATGACAGTTTACAGTCTAGGGTTACTCCAAGCAGTTTAGTCATCTTAACTTGCTCAATATCCACATTTTTTATTAGAGTATATAGTTGAGGTTTATAGTTTAGTGAGTGTTTTGTTCCAAATGCAATGCTTTTAGTTTTAGAAATATTTAGTGTTAACTTATTCCTTGCCACCCAGTCTGAAACCAACTGCAGCTCATTGTTGAGTGTTGCAATTCAGTCACTGTAGTAGCCAACGTGTATAGTGATGAGTCATCCGCATAGATAGACACTCTGGCCTTACTCGGTCAGTGGCATGTTGTTCGTAAAAATAGAAAAAGCAAGGGGCCTAAATAGCTACCCTGGGGAATTCCTGATTCTAACTGGATTATACTTGAGATGTTTCCATTAAAGAACACCCTCTGTGTTCTGTTAGACAAGTAACTCTTCATCCACATTATAGCAGGGGGTGTAAAGCCATAACATAAACGTTTTTTCCAGCAGCACACTATGATTGATAATGTCAATCACTGACGTCTATAACAGGACAGCCCACACAATCATTTTTCCATCAATTTCTCTCAGCCAATCATCAGTCATTTTTGTAAGTGCAGTGCTTGTTGAGTGTCCTTCCCTATAAGCATGCTGAAATTCTGATGTCAATTTGTTTACTGTGACATAGCATTGTAATGTATCTGGTCAAACACCATTTTTTCCAGAAGTTTACTAAGGGTTGGTAACAGGCTGATTGGTCAGCTATTTGAGCCAGTAAAGGGGGCTTTACTATTCTTGGGTAGAGGAATGACTTTAGCTTCCCTCCAGGCCTGAGGGCACATACTTTCTAGTAGGCTTAAATTGAAGATGTGGCAAATAGGAGTGGCAATATCGTCTGCTTTTATCCTCAGTAATTTTCCATCCAGATTGTCAGACTTGGCTTGTCATTGTTGATAGAAAACAATACTTTTTTAACCTCTTCCACACTGACTACGGAATTCAAAAGTACAATTCTTGTCTTATATAATTTGGTCCGATATACTTGGATGTGTAGTGTCAGCGTTTGTTACTGGCATGTCATCCCTAAGTTTGTTTATCTTGCCAATGAAAAAGTAATTAAAGTAGTTTGCAATATCAGTGGGTTTTGCGATGAATCCGATTCAATGAATGAAGGAGGTGAGAATTTAACAGTTTTTACAGTCATTTTCTTAATGGGTGCGTGCTTATTAATAACTGGAATAAGTAGTTTCATAAATGCGTCAAGCAAAGGTTCTGGTTCCTCCTTATTACACACCACAGAGCAGCAAATATTCTTTACATCATCAACATATTAATCCCTATAAAACTTATTGTATGACTTCTTATACACTATATTAGGCCCATCCTTTGGAACTTTGGTTTTCCTAGATATGGCTTTTATATTGTGATCACGACATACTATGAACTAGGATACTGCTTTAAAGCAAATATCTGCAGCATTAGTAAAGATGTGATCAATACATGTTGATGATTTAATTCCTGTGCTGTTTGTAACTACCTGGTAGGTTGACCGACAACCTGATCCAGGTTACAGGTTCTGGTTACAGTATGAAGCTTTTCCTGATTGGGCAGCTTGATGATGTCCAGTCAATATTTAAATCACAGAGAAAATATACTTCTCTGTTGATATCACATACATTATCAAGCATTTCACACATGTTATCCAGATATTGGCTGTTAGCACTTGTGGGCTATAGCAGCTTCCCACAAGAATGGTCTTTAGGTGAGGAATATGACCCTATAGCCATATTACCGCAACACCGCCTCCATTTGGCATTTCTGTTTTTTGAGATAGTCAGAATATGAATGTCATCTGTTACAAGCAAGTTATTGACTTCAAAAACCTTGTTTCTTAGGCTACATATGTTAACATGGGCTATTTTCTTCACTTTTCTGGGTTGCTTGATTGTTTTTAATGCTTTACTGGGAGGCTTATCAGAGGTAGACTTACTCATGTTATTTACATTGGAGCTGATGGGTGAGTGCAGGGTGAGCTGCATAAAGTGGTCTTCCTACTATTGCACACCGCCTCAGTGCTAACACTGTAACTCTGGTTTATAGGCGCATGATTACTGATTACAATAGCTGTTGGATAAACAGATGTATTCGGTGCAATTAAGGGTACATAAATTAAATTAGTTACATTGTGTTTGCCAATGCCCCTAAGATCATGTACAAACATACAAGTATTTCACACCATTTTAAAGACAAACGTCTTGTTAATCCCACTGCAGTGTCCGATTTCAAATAGGCTTTACGGCGAAAGCACCACAAATGATTATGTTAGGTCACCGCCAAGTCACAGAAATACACAGTCGTTTTTCCAGCCAAAGAGAGGAGTCACAAAAATCTGAAATAGAGATAACATTAATCACTAACCTTTGATAATCTTCATCAGATGACACTCGTAGGACTTCATGTTACACAATACATGTATGTTTTGTTCGGTAAAGTTCGTATTTATATCAAACAACCTCAGTATACATTGGCGCGTTATGTTCAGTAGTTCCAAAAACATCCAGTGATTTTGCAGACACCCACATCAATTTAAAGAAACACTCATAATAAACGTTGGTCAAAGATACAAGTGTTATACATGGAATTTTAGATCCACTTCTCCTTAATGCAACCGCTGTCAGTTCCGGGCTCAATATCTCCATGGAGACCCCTATTGCCAAAGGACGCCTTCTTAGACTTCCACAGCGAGTGACGTAACTCCATGGCTGGTTGGTTGGGTCAAGAACAGGTCCGTTCTCCAGGGAAGAGGCGAGAACCCCTCGGGGATGGAACCCTGCCTAGCACCGGGAAGTCGGCTGTGGAAAGCCACCACAGCGGTGAAACTTCCACCAGACCAGAGCGGCGTCTGGCTACTGGAGTGGAAGTAAAATAAAAAGAAGGTGGGCGTGGGTTCCCCAGTAGCTTTTGTAGGTTTGTTACTTGCTTGCTAAAAGTAGCTACTTCGCTCCTGTATTCCTCCGCAAGCAAACAGTTGCTACATTGAAAATCAGTGTGGCCCACATTGTCCTGGAACAAAGCAAAGTAAACACAGCTCCTGCAACGCTGGAAACATTCAATAGCGGCCTCTATCTGAGACCGCCGAGCCAGCTAGCTGGGCTTTCGCGTCTCTCCCCCTATACAGAATCTGGCAGGATCCCGGGACAGATAGCAGTGCTCACAGCATTTAGCCCAACAGAGCCTCAGGTTCCAAAATAAAATAAAAAGTATATAAAACACTGTCAACTGTTAAACCGAGGTCATTAGTTCAGGTTTCAGCAGTGCTCAACAACAACAAACATACGTTGCGCTCTGATGACGTAGGGATTGTGTGTGTGTGCGTATTACCCAGTGGTGTGTGTGTGCGTGTGTATTACCCAGTGGTATGCGTATTACCTAGTGGTGTGTGTATTACCCAGTGGTGTGTGTGTGTGTGTGTGTGTGTTTGTGTGTGTGTATTACCCAGTGCGGTGTGTGTGTGTGTCGGACTGGTCAGCTGGTCCACCAGGGTCAGCAGGTGTGTCCTGTCCTGCTCCTCACTCCAGGCCACGCCCACACTACTGGTCTCTCCGTATGTAACCACACCCACCTGAGTCTCGTTCCGACCTGAAAACACATCCCACGGGGAATTATATTTCCAGTCTCTTACAGACCATCGTTCTCTGCCTTCAGCAATGTGTTATTTTACTTTATGTTACTTTTTGATGTTATGGGTGGTTCAGTGAGATTTGTGTTGTGATTGGGTGGTACAGTGAGATCTTGCGGAGGAATACAGGAGCGAAGTAGCTACTTTTAGAACCACCCAATCAGAACACAGATCTTACTAGTAAGGTGGTTCAGTGAAAACTGTGTTCTGATTGGCCAGCAGGCGTACCGATATCAGCGCTGTTGATGAAGGCTTTGACAAATGTCTTCATGTCCTCAAATTCTGTCCCGCCCTCTGGCTGCCCGTCAGTCTCTGGCCCCGCCTTATTCCCGCCTCTCAGCAGGAACAGGACATCCATCGGCTTCCTGCATGGCACTGGGTCAGAGGTCACAGGATATCAACCAATCACAGAGTAGTAGGGGAATTCACCAGACCTCATCTATATTCACAAATGTGGGTGAGGTGTGTGGGTGTATCAAATCTAATTTTATTTGTCACATGCGCCTAATACAACTTACCGTGAAATTCTTATGTACAATCCCTTAACCAACAAAGCAGTTTTAAGAAAGATAAGTGTTAAGAAAAAGATGTACTAAATAAACTAAAGAGTCAATATGTCAATGTGCAGGGGTACAGGTTAGTCAAATCAAATGTATTTATATAGCCCTTCGTACATCAGCTGATATCTCAAAGTGCTGTACAGAAACCCAGCCTAAAACCCCAAACAGCAAGCAATGCAGGTGTAGAAGCACGGTGGCTAGGAAAAACTCCCTAGAAAGTGAGGTAATTTAGGTAATATGTACTGTACATGTAGGTAGGGTTAAAGTTACTACGTATAGATAATAAACAGCGAGTAGCAGCAGTGTAAAAAAAGGGGGGGTCAATGCAAATAGTCTAGTCTGCCATTTGATTAGCTGTTCAGCAGTCTTAAGAAGCCTTCTGGACCTAGACTTGGCTCTCTGGTACCGCTTGCCGTGCGGTATCAGATAGAACAGTATATGACTAGGTGGCGGGAGTCTTTGGCAATTTTTAGGGCCTTCTTTTGACACCTCCTGGTATAGAGGTCCTGGATGGCAGGAAGCTTGGCCTCAGTGATGTAGTGGACCGTATGCACTACCCTCTGTAACGTCTTGCAGTTGCCATTCCAGGTGGTGATTCAACCAGTTAGGGTGCCTCAATGGTGCAGCTGTTTAACTTTTTGAGAATCTGAGGACCCATGCCAAATCTTTTCAGTCTCCTGAGGAGGAACACACATTGTCGTGCCCTCTTCACGACTGTCTTGGTGTGTTTGAACCATGATAGTTTGCTGGTGATGTGGACACCAAGGAACTTAAAGCTCTCAATCTGCTCCACTACAGCCCCATCGATGAGAATGGGGGTGTGCTCGGCCCTCCTTTTCCTGTAGTCCACGATCATCTGCTTTGTCTTGATCAAGTTGAGGGAGATGTTGTTGTCCTGGAACCACACTGCCAGGTCTCTGATCTCCTCCCTATAGGCTGTCTCATCGTTGTCGGCGATCAGGCCTACCACCGTTGTGTTGTCTGCAAACTTAATGATGGTGTTGGAGTTATGCTTGGACACGCAGTCATGGGTGAACAAGGATACAGGAAGGGACTAAGCACACACCCCTGAGGAGCCATAATTTTGAGGATCAGTGTTGCGGATGGGTTGTTGTCTACCCTCACCACCTGGATGTGGCCCATCAGGAAATCCTGAATCCAGTTGCAGAGGGAGGTGTTTAGTCCCTGGGTCCTTAGCATAGTGATCAGCTTTGAGGGCATTATGTTGTTTAACTCTGATCTGTAGCATTCTCATGTAGGTGTTCCTTTTGTGCAGGTGGGACAGGGCAGTGTTGAGTGCAATATAGATTGCGTAATCTGTGGATCTGTTGGTGTGGTAGGCAAATTGAGTGGCTCTAGGGTTTCTGGGATGATGGTGTTGATGTGAACCATGACCAACCTTTATAAGCACTTCATTGCTACAGACGTGAGTGCTACGGGTTGGTAGTCATTTAGGAAGGTTACCTTGGTGTTCTTGGGCACAGGAACCATGGTGAAACATGTAGATATTACAATCTTGGCCAGGTTGAACATTTCAGTGAAGACACTTACCAGTTGGTCAGCGCATGCTCGGAGAATACGCCCTAGGAATCCACCTAGCCCTGTGGCCTTCTGAATGTTGACCTGTGTAAAGGGCTTACTCACATCGGCTACGGCGAGCTTGATCACACCGTCATCCAGAACAGCTGGTGCTCTCATGTGTGCTTCAGTTTTCGAAGCAGTTTAACTCGTCTGGTAGGCTCGTGTCACTGGGCAGCTCATGGCTGGGATTCCCTTTATAGTCCGTAATAGTTTGCAAGTCCTGCCAGATCTGATGAGCATCGGTGTAGTAGGATTCAATCTTAGTCCTGTATTTACGCTTTTCCTGTTTGATGGTTTGTCTGAGGGCATAGTAGGATTTCTTGTAAGCGTCCGAGTTAGAGAGCAGGTAGCTGACAAGTGGTGGCTATTCAACAGCCTTATGGTCTGGGGGTGTAGAAACTATTTGCCAATCTTCCAGTTTTTGCCATGATGCTCCTATACTGCCCATGTCTGACTGATGGAAGTGGGGAGAACAGGTCATGGCTCAGATGACTGACGTCCCTGATGACCTTATTGTCTTTCCTGCGACACCTGGAGTTGTAGGTGTCCTGGAGGGCAAGCAGTGAACACCCAATGGTGCGTTTGGCTGAGTGTACCACCCTCTGTAGAGACTTGAGGTCAGTGGAATTGGAGTTACTATACCAGGCTGTGATGTTCTCGATGGTGCTTCTGTGGAACATTGTGAGGGCCCATGGGGAAAGGTCTAATTTCTTCAGCCTCAGGATGAAAAGTCACTGTCGTACCTTCTTCCCCACAGTGTCCATGTAGTGTGGTTTGACTATTTCAGCGCTTTTGAGGTGTACACCTTGGAGACGTGTAGTTTAGCATAAATAGACAGCTTCGAAAAATATAGATGAAAACTCTCTTGGTAAATAGAGTTGTTTACGTGGAAAAGCCAATGGGGTGTATTTTATCCATGTTCGGCCACGAATCTGAGAAACCTAGAATCTTAGAGTTGTTCAGGTTGATAGGATAGTCTGGAACGAAGCTCCTCCAGTTTGTTTTCTAGTGACTGTACGTCAATAGAACAGAGGACAATAGTGGTCTAGATGCTTTCCAATGTAGTCTAGTCATGTTGCCACCTCGCTTTACTCTCTTTGGCCGCCACTTCTTATTTAGAGGGATCAGGGCCTGTCTAGGGGTAGAGCTGCCAACTCGTTGAAGTAGAATTCATCATCCAAATCAAGGTTAGTGATTGCTTTTCTGATGTCCAGAAACTATTTTCGGTCATAAGAAATAATAGTGGAAATATTATATAAAATTAAAGTTAAGCTCAGTGTAAGAAAACACACAAAATAGCAAAATTGGTCAGGAGCCCGTAAGACCGCAGCTAACTCTACCTACATTTACATATTACGTCAATCACCTCGACTAACCGGTGCCCGCACACATTGACTCTGTACAGGTACCCCCTGTATATAGCCTCGCTATTGTTATTTACTGCTGCTCTTTAATTATTTGTTAATTTTATTTAAAAAAAATGTTTAACTGCATTGTTGGTTAGGAGCTTGTAAGTAAGCACTTACAATGTTATGTTATTTAATCCACTCCAGCACCATCTCAACAAAGTCGGTGTATATGTGTGTGTTTCTATGTGTGTGTGTATGTGTGTGTGTGTTTTACCTGAGGGAGGCAGGGTGGCTCTGGGGGCCAGTGTGGGGGTGAGTCGTGGGGAGGCAGGGTGGGGGAGCGAGGAGAGAGGGAGTTTCTGGTGATATTAACCACAGTGGTAACCAGAGAGGTAAGGCTGGTATAGTCCTCCACCATGAGGGGGCGCTGTGGGGAGCTGAGAGGCATCAGGTCCACCTCTCTAACCTTCGGGCCTACCCCGATGGGATACACCCGGGTGTGTGTGGGGGAGGAGGGGGACGCGTGATCACGTCGGTGGGGGTTCTCTGTCACCAGGAAGACTAGCTGGGGGAGGTAGGGGTGGAGGAGGGCCTATCAGTAGTCACTTCCTGGTAGGTCTGGCCAATTGCTGCAGCCGTGTTGGTCTTGTCCCCACCCCTCCAGCGGATCTCCCGCAGTCTCCTTAGCAACTTGGGTCTCTGCCACCGTATTTCCCAGCGCGTTATCTCCACGGTGACAGTTTCCGAGTATTGTATGACTGTAACACGCACGGACTCCTCCCCTTCCTGTGCCAGCTGTGATATCACTTCCTCCAGAAAGAGGAGAGAGGCGTTAAATCCCGCCTCCCCAACCGAGTCAGAACCTTCCAGGATAAATGTCACGTATTTAGAGGAAGAGAGGAAGGAAGAGGAGGAGAGAGAGGAAGGAGAGGGAGAAATAGTTGTGGGGGCCATGCCAGTAGGCTGTATGGGGTTGGGGAGGTGTTGGGACAGGGTGGAGGTCAGGGTGGGGATGGTCTCTAGCAGGGGAGGCTGTGTGGTGGTGGTGGTACCAAGGCTAAGTTTAGCCATGCCAGGCTTGGCGGGCGGGGACTTGGGGGTCTCCGGCTCCAGCCCCAGGGTACAGAGGTAGTCAGTGACCTCCATAAAGTTGTCCGGAAGCTCAGACACGCTGTTCAGCTGGTAAGCCCTGTTATCAGGCTTGGCCTTCGTAATGTCATTAACCTGTGTCCAGCTAGCCTCCGGACCCAGCGCCAGCGTCAGGGTGGTAATGTCTTTCTTCCGAAGCAGCTTGACGGTGGCGCGGAGAGGCCGGGGATTGGCGCTGGCGGTGAGGATGATAGCGACGCGGCCGGCATGTTCTCGCTTGTTCTTGTCATAGATGTTGATTGCCAGATACTTCACCGCCTCGTCTAGAAATGCAGCATCACCACCACTGTAGTGAAGCTCACGCACTGTCTTCTTAAACAACCACTTCTGAACCTAGAGGTTAGAGGTCAGAATTTAGGAGTGGAGTCAATGTAAGAATGAAGAATATGGCTAATATCGGATAGCAAACTCTCTCAGACCAAGAAGTTAACCAACTCTGACAAGACCCTTCCATTAACCAACATTGAAAGGACCCTGTCATGAACCGGACCCAAATTAAGACATTACAACAAGAGACACCACAACACCACATAAAGAGAGACACCACAACACTACATAAAGAGAGACCTAAGACATTACAACAAGAGACACCACAACACCACATAAAGAGAGACACCACCAACACTATATAAAGTGAGACACCATAACACTACTTAAAGAGAGACCTAAGAAAACAACACAACACAAAATTGTAGCAACACACATGGCAGCAACACAACATGACAACAACATTGTAGCAACACAACATTGCAGTAGCACAACATGGTAGCAGCACAAATGTGGTAGAAACATTACTGGGCACAGACAACAGCACAAAGGGCAAGAAGGTAGAGACAACAATACTACATGCAAAGCAGCCACAACGGTCAGTATGAGTGTCAGTATCAGTGGGAATGTAGAGATGGAGATAAAACTGTCCAGTTTGAGTGTTTGTTGCAGCTCGTTCCAGTAGCTCCAACAAACTGAAAAGACGAGCGACCCAGGGATATGTGTGCTTTGGGGACCTTTAACAGAATGTGACTGGAAGAAAGGGTGTTGTATGTGAAGGATGAGGGCTGCAGTAGATATCTCAGATAGGGGGAGTGAGGCCTAAGAGGTTTTTATAAATAAGCATCATGGATGTGTGTCTTTTGGGGACCTTTAACAGAATGTGACACCCCTCCCACTCTGTCTGCTGGGATCTCCTGTTTGGTAGTTTGCTTGTTGGACACTAAGAAAACTTTGTTGTAGAGCATCCAACACAAAATCTGGAGAGGGGCTAGCTGAGTATGCCTATCATCTGCATATAAATGGATGAGAGAAATATGTTGTTTATGTAAATTGAGAAGAGTGTGGGGCCTAGGATCGAGCCTTGGGGTACTCCCTTTGTGACAGGCAGTGGCTGAGACCACAGATGTTCTCACTTTATACACTGAACTCTTTGAGAGAGGTAGATAGCAAACCAGGCCAAAGACCCATCAGAGACACTAATACTCATTAGCCAACCCACTAGAATGGAATGGTCTACCGTATGAAAAGCTTTGGCCAAGTCGATAAAAATAGCAGCACAACAGAATCAAAGGCAATGATGACATAATGTATTAGCTTTAAGGTTGCAGTGACACATCCATAACCCGAGGGGAAACCAGACATCAAGAAAGCCAGTTGGTTGATTATTGCCAAGTTTTTTCAACACTTTTTACAAACAGGGCAAAACAGAAATTGGCCTATAACAGTTAGGATAAGCTTGACCTCCCCCTTTAAATAAAGGATGCTGTCACAACATCCACCGAAGTTGTTCCCTCTCCTTGTTCGGGCGGCGTTCGGCGGTCGACATCACCGGCTTTCTAGTCGCCACCGATCCATGTTTCATTTTTCCTTTTATTTTGTCTGTTTACACACCTGGTTCCCATCTCATAATTATGTTCCTTATTCAACTCTCTGGTTTCCCTTTCTGTTTTGTGCGTGATTGTCTTTTGTGTATTCCGGTGTGTTGTATTTTGAGTCCTGTTTTGTCCTGGTTTCGAACGGGATTTTGTTACGTTTTGGATTGAGTAAACCAGTGATTGTTACTCTTATCTGTGTCCTGCGCCTGACTCCTTCGCTATCTTTTAGATATACTCTGACAGATGCAAAGTGGATGCCTTCCACACCATGGGCCCCTCCCAAGAGAGGAGAGAAAAGCTTAGCGATGAGGCTGAAACCTTAAAGAAGAAAGGATCTAATTAATGAGCTCCTTTAGCACCTCAGACTCTGTGACCGTTTGCATTGAGAAACTTTGTTGTGGGGCAGGTGAAGAAGATGGAGGAGCATCGGGGCCAGTAAAATTAGAAGGGCTGGGACGGGCAAGGAGGCATGTTTGAGTCAAATAGGAATCCTGACTTAATGATGTGGTAATTAAAGAGCTCACGCATGCGCTCCTTGCCGGTCACAACCATATCATCAACATTAACCTTTTTTGGGATAGGGGGCAGCATTTTCACTTTTGGATGAATAGCGTGCCCAGAGCGAACTGCCTCCTACTCTGTCACAGATGCTAATATATGCATATTATTATTAGTATTGGATAGAAAACACTCTGAAGTTTCTAAAACTGTCTGAATGATGTCTGTGAGTATAACAGAACTCATATGGCAGGTGAAAACCTGAGAAAAATCCAACCAGGAAGTGGGACATCTGAGGTTTGTAGTTTTTCAAAGTTTGGCCTACCGAATACACATTGAGATAAGGGTGAGGTTGCACTTCCTAGGGCTTCCACTAGATATCAGCCGTCTTTTGAAATTGAATAAGGATTCTATTATAAAGGAGGGGCTCATGAGAACTCTTTGAGTCAGTGGTCTGGCAGAGAGCCTTTGTCTCATGACGCGCGCTCCCGACAGAGTTTTTTAAAATAAAAATCAAATTGTCATTAAATCACACATGTAAGATACTCAATTAAAGCTACACACGTTGTGAATCCAGCCAACATGTCAGATTTTAAAAAGGCTTTTTGGCGACAGCATAAGAAGCTATTATCTGAGGATAGCACAACAGTAAACAAAGAGATATTTCAACCCTGCAGGCGCTACACAAAACACAGAAATAACATATAAAACATGCCTTACCTTTGACAAGCTTCTTTTGTTGGCACTCCAATCTGTCCCATAAACATCACAATTGGTCCTTTTGTTCGATTAATTCCGTCCATATATATCCAAAATGTCATTTTTTTGGCGCGTTTGATCCAGAAAAAAACAGCTTCCAAAATGCGCAACGTCAATACAAAATATTTCAAAAGTTGCCTATAAACTTTGCCAATATATTTCAAACTACTTTTGTAATACAACTTTAGGTATATTTAAACGTTAATAATTGATCAAATTTAAGACGGGTCTATCTGTGTTCAATACAGGAACACAACAAACCAAGCTACTTTTCACATCTTGCGCAACTCTCAACAGTGTTATGCAGTTCCTAGATGGCCTACTTTTTCATTGCCCAAATGAATAACCTCAACCAAATTCCAAAGACTGGTGACACCCAGTGAAAGCGGTAGGAACTCAAAACAAGTTCCTAAGAAATATCGTTTGCCAACGAGAACTCACTGAACAGACAGAGACCTAAAAAAAAAAAAATCTGAACAGTTAGTCCTCTGGGTTTTGCCTGCTACATAAGTTCTGTTATACTCACAGATTTGATTCAAACAGTTTTAGAAACTCCGGAGTGTTTTCTATCCAAATCTACTAATAATATGCATACCTTATATTCTTGCAGGAAGTTGAAATTGGGAACGCTATTTATCCAAAAGTGAAAATGCTGCCCCCTATACCTTAAGAAGTTAAGGATAATCTATCTTTAATTCTGTGAATAACACTAGTATCTTTTATCAATGTTTATTGTGAGTATTTCTGCAAAATCACTGGACGTTTTGGAATCAAAACATTACTGCATGTAAGGTGCCAATGTAAACTGAGATTTTTGGATATAAATATGCACATTATCGAACAAAACACACATGTATTGTGTAACATGATGTCCTATAAGTGTCATCTGATGAAGATCATCAAAGGTTAGTGATTAATTTTATGTATATTTCTGCTTTTTGTGACTCCTGTCTTTGGCTGGAAAAATGGCTGTGTGTTTTTTCGACTTGGCGGTAATCTAACATAATCATATGGGTGCTTTAGCTGTAAAGCATTTTTTAAATCGGACACGATGGGTAGATTAACACGATGTTTATCTTTCATTTGCTCTATTGGACTTGTAAATGTGTGAAAGTTACATATTTCAAAAAAATATTCTTGTATTTCGCGCCCTGTCTTTTCAGCGGAATGTTGTTGAGGGGTTCCCGCTAGAAAGGTTAATGGACATAGGCAGCTGTGAGGAGGAGGGTTTATTCCTCAGGTCTTTCACGTGTTCCAGAATATCTTGGGGTTAGACCCACAGAGAGAGAACTCCTCCTTAAAGTAACTAACTTTAGCTTTCCAGATAGCCTGAGTGTGCTTAATTTCTCATTTGCCTTGAACGTCAGTGTATGTGCTGAGCCTTTTGCCAAATGGTGTTCTTGAAGTGGATTAACTCTGCTAGATCATGGTCGAACCAGGGGCTAAACCTGTTTTGAATTTGAATTTTCTTTATGGTGGCGTGTTTGTTATCTGTTTTAATAAACCTTTTATTTTTTTACTCATGTTGTTTTTTTGTGGAGTGGTTTTAATAACAGCCCTTGGGCTTCCAACCGCCTACTTACTGTTAATTATTGTTTTTTTTATCTGTATTGTTTATAAAAAAAAACATAATATTAAAACTATGCTGACAAGATCCACACTTGACTTGAGTCATTCAACATTAGGTAACAAATATATTTCATATAAATAAAATACCCAAATAAAATAGCAAAATAGCCTACTAAATAGACCAAGCCTAAATGTGACCTGTTTCAGGAAACTAGACGTATGTCGTGGGTCACTACTTCACAGGAGAGTCGTTTGAATGTAATCTTTTTTTAATTCAAATGCGTTTTTTTGTAGAAATGCCTTCTGGAACATGTGAACTTTCATTTGCCTCAATAACAATCTTGTATGCCATCTGTAAATACGAATACAATTGATAAATTACGATCCTAGCTGGTTTAGCCATAGAGAAAGCCAGCAACCTTCCTGCTAGCCATGATTGGCTGATATAATGAGTGGTCTGAATTTCAACACGCTTCTGTCTATTTGTGCTCGTTAGTATGTGCAGGTATTCCTGTCTAACATGGCTTTTTCTTTATATATATTGCTTAGTAGAACTGCATAAGTGTTGCTCTCCACTTTCTGGAGGGCCGAGTTTTGAAATCTTGCAGATTCATGCAAGGTAGCAACGTCACGAGTTGGGATTATGGTTCATTGTTTACCTAGCTAGCTAGCTACATGTCTTTACAAAAGACTCCACTATGCAAGTAACCATTTCGGGTGTGTTTGTAAATTCAGTCCGGCCATCGACTCCAATTTCAGAGCACTCTCATCTGAATGTGCCAGAGCGCAGAATACCTGATGAACTGACGAACACTCAACACCCGATGAATATGGCGGGTGTCAGTAAACGTTGGCAATAAAGCGTAATTAAATTGTTGCCAGCAGCACAGTTACAGTCACCTATGCTCTGGATAACATGAAAACAGCACAACCAGCTCTGCTAGGTAAAGTAAAATGGTCAGAGTGGGGTTCTCATTTGTGTCTGGAAGTACTGTAGCTAGCAAGCTAGCCAATGTTAGCCAGTTAGCTTGGGTGATTGCCTGCCGTTTTGAGGTCAGAATGCTAGGATCATCCCTACTCATCAGTCAGAGCGTCCAGTGTGCACTCTCAACACTCCGAGAGCGAAACGCTCTGAATTTACAATGAGACAATCTGACAGCACAGTAACATAACAGCCTAATCAGCTCTGCTAGGAAGAGTAATGTTCAGTGAGCTGTTCTCTCATTTGTGTCTGGAAGTAGCTAGCAAGTTAGCCAGTTAGCTTGTGTGATTGACTGCTGTTAGTACAGAACGCTCGGATCAATCCTTAAAGTGATGGGTCGGGCTAATTAAGACTGTGTGAATGATGCTGAATGGGTGTAGACAAAGAAGAGCTCCCCAGTTTGTACCAAAACATTCAAAGGCCAATATCTCAAAATTGCTGCAACTTTCAAAGCAGAATGACTTTCCCATTGTTCCTCAAATGCAGTGTATTATACCATTTTGCAGCTGTGTCTCTGCTTTTATCCAATGTAAAAAAAAAAATCACATTTTACTACATAAGACTCAATCAAGGCGGTCAGTCACAAATGTAGAAATTGAATAAATAAGACAAAAATATATATATACTGTATATCCCCTTCCGTATCCACAGTTGTGCTTCCTAAATAACAATTATTAGTAGGCTATAGGCAAGGAGACCAACTATGAATGCTGCTCCTGTTGCTCCATCCAGCATACTGCATCTCCTCATCAAATTTCAGAGACACCGGCCAGTCAGCAGAGTGAAGTTCCCTTGCAGAAGAATAAAGTTGAAATATCTATCCATCTATCCATCTATCCATCTATTCATCCAGCCAGCCAGCCAGCCAGCCAGCCCCGTTACACTGGCATATGGCTAACTTCATCTTGCCTCACTGACTTGACAAATAGTGAATTCAATCAAATCAGTTAGACAAGCAAACAAATGATTGGCTCTGTCATTTTATCTGAAAAATTATAATACACACTCTATGGGGGGTAAAATGACAAGTAGCCGACATTTCCTGGGATGCTATAGAGGTCAGTACTCAGTCAGGTGTTCTAAGTGGCTGTGTGCGCTGCTGCATACCATGTCAGGGGAATATATTGCGCAAAACAAATGAAAGCAGGCTGATATGCAATTTTGTCTGACAATAATTTAAGATGATAAAATGTAAACATGTGAAATTTGAGTTGATGTTGTTTATGAACTAAACTCTTCAATTTAATTCAGGGTCTGTCTGTGACACCCACAAGAGTTCTGAATCCACCAAACTGGACCCTACCTGGATCTAATGGTCAACTTCAGAATTTAGACTCGACCCGGATCCTACCCTGACCCTTGAAGAGCTCTAGTCTTAACTCCAGAGTGATACAGCAGGACCATAGCCCTGGTGTATTTGTGTGTGTGTTTGTGTGTGCGTGTGGTGTGTGTCTCTGTGTGTGTGTGTGTGTGTACCTGCATGTCGTATGTCTTGACTCCAGAGTGATACAGCAGTACCGTAGCCCTGGTGTGGGCAGAGCCCATCCTGAACCTGTCCACCACTGATAAGATGAACTGTTTGACGGACAGGAAGTCCTCCTCGCTGAGCGCTGCCGAGCCATCTAATAGGAAGGCCAGGTCCATGGCCCGGTCACATGACCCCTCCGGCATCACTGTGGAGACAGGCTGGGCGGTGGGTGTGGTCAGACCAGCAGGGGTAGTGTACAAAGCTACGGTGTCCAGAAGAGCACAAACTTCACAGCTCAGAGTGTTGTTCTCACAGTGGCTGGAACACACACACACACACACACACACACACACACACACACACACACACACACACACACACACACACACAAACACACACACACACACACACACAATTAGATTAATAGTTCCAGACATTGTTCCAGACATATCAAATGTATGTGGTGTGTTACCATATCTGACAATGTTGGGGGTCGTCATGGTTCAGGATGACCTTGTTACCATGGGAGATCCTCTCTCCGTCATGGTAACATATGTGGCATTGGGCGGGTTCAACACACTGCATGGAAACCTCATCCAATATCTGACCTACAAGGCAGAGGCGGAGGGGTTACTGCTGCCTGCACTGTGTGTGTATGCATATGTATGTGTGTGTATCTAGGACTAAATATAAACAACACAGGTAGCTTCCACATGGCTGTGAACGAGCTGAGACAAAGCAAGAAGTTCCAAATAGAATCTGGCTCAAAATTGAGGGGTGACATTTGGACTAAATGAACTAACCTAGCTACTGAAAGCCTAAGACACTGTCTTGAATCAACATGGACTGTCAATGGAGACACAAGTTGTTCTTAGGTGTTCACGAGCACATTCACCAGTTCACGAGGACATTCACCAGTTCACGAGCACATTCACCAGTTCACGAGCACATTCACCAGTTCACACATACAGTTGAAGTCGGAAGTTTACATACACTTAGGTTGAAGCCATTAAAACTTGTTTTTCAACTACTCCACAAATGTCTTGTTAACAAACTATAGTTTTGGCAAGTCAGTTAGGACATCTACATTGTGCATGACACATGTCATTTTTCCAACAATTGTTTACAGATTATTTCACTTATAATTCACTGTATCACAATTCCAGTGGGTCAGAAATTTACATACACTAGGTTGATTGTGCCTTTAAACAGCTTGGAAAAAACCATAAAATGATGTCCTGGCTTTAGAAGCTTCTGATAGCCTAATTGACATTATTTGAGTCAATTGGAGATGTACCTGTGGATGTATTTCAAAGCCTACCTTCAAACTAAGTTGGTTCATCCTTGGGAGCAATTTCCAAATGCCTGAAGGTACCACGTTCATCTGTACAAACTATAGTACGCGAGTATAAACACCATGGAACCACTCAGTCGTCATAACGCTGTGGAGGGAGATGCGTTCTGTCTCCTAGAGATGAACGTACTTTGGTGTGAAAAGTGCAAATCAATCCCAGAACAACACCAAAGGACCTTGCAAAGATGCTGGATGAAGAAGGTAAAAGTATATATTTCCACAGTAAAATGAGTCCTATATCGACATAACCTGAAAGTCCTCTCAGCAAGGAAGAAGCTACTGCTCCAAAACCGCAATAGACAAGCTAGACTATGGTTTGCAACAGCACATGAGGACAAAGATCGTACTTTTTGGAGAAATATCCTCTGGTCTGATGAAACAAAAATAGAACTGTTTGGCAATAATGCCCATCATTATATTTGGAGGAAAAAGGGTGAAGCTTGCATGCCGAAGAACACCATCCCAACCGTGAAGCATGGGGGTGGCAGCATCATCTTGTGGGAGTGCTTTGCTGCAGGAAGGACTGGTGCACTTCACAAAATAGATGGCATTATGAGGCAGGAAAATTATGTGGATATATTGAAGCAAAATCTCAGTGAGGAAGTTAAAGCTTGGTTGCAAATGGGTCTTCCAAATGGACAATGACCCCAAGCATACTTTCAAAGTTGTGGCAAAATGGCTTCTGGACAACAAAGTCAAGGTATTTGAATGGCCATCACAAAGCCCTGACCTCAATTCTATGGAAAATTTGTGGGCAGAACTGAAAAAGCATTTGCGAGCAAGGAGGCCTACAAACCTGACTCAGTTACACCTGCTCTGTCAGGAGGAATGGGCCAAAATTCCCCCAAGTTATTGTGGGAAGCTTGTGGAAGGATACCCAAATCTTTTGACACAAGTTAAACAATTGTAACGCAATGCTACCAAATACTAATTGAGTGTATGTAAACTTCTGACCCACTGAGAATGTCATGAAAGAAATAAAAGCTGAAATAAATTATTCTCTCAACTATTGTTCTGACATTTCACATTTTTAAAATAAAGTGGTGATCCTAACTGACCTAAAACAGGGAATTTGTACTAGGATAAAATTTCAGGAATTGTGAAAAACTGAGTTTGTATTTGGCTAAGGTGTAAACTTCCGACTTCAACTGTACGTTCTCACATACACTCATGTTCAAATGTTTTGGCTCACTTAGAAATGTCCTTGTTTTTGAAAGAAAAGCACATTTTCTGTCCATTAAAATAACACCAAATTGATCGGAAATACAGTGTAGACATTGTTAATGTTGTAAATGACTATTGTAGCTGGAAACAGCAGACTTTTAATGGAATATCTACAGTACATAGGAGTACAGAGGCCCACTATCACCAACCATCACTCCCGTGTTCCAATGGCACAATGTGTTAGCTAATCCAAGATTATAATTTTAAAAGGCTAATTGATCATTAATAAAACCCTTTTGCAATTATGTTAGCACAGCAGAAAACTGTTGTTCTGATTAAAGAAGCAATAAAACTGTCCTTCTTTACACGAGTTGAGTATCTGGAGCATCAGCATTTGTCGGTTCGATTACAGGCTCAAAATGGCCAGAAACAAAGCACTTTCTTCTGAAACTCGTCAGTTTATTCTTGTTCTGAGAAATGAAGGCTATTCCATATGAGAAATTGCCAAGAAACTGAAGATCTGGTACAACACTGTGTACTACTCCCTTCACAGAACAGTGCAAACTGGCCCTAACCAGAATAGAAAGAGGAGTGGGAGGCCCCGGTGCACAACTGAGCAAGAGGACAAGTATATTAGAGTGTCTAGTTTGAGAAACAGACGCCTCACATGTCCTAACGTCAGATTTGAATGGAGAAAGCTGATCCAGGAGAAGCGTTGCTTTTATTTTGATCATGAACAAATGGTCTAACTACGCACTTACCCAATGTTCCCTCTACGTACATGTTTGGGAAACACTTAAAAAGTTTGCTGGTAAATAACATGGCAAATGGTATGATCATTGTAAAGCTTAAGTTCCTGCATCACATCCGGCCATGATTGGGAATCCCATAGCGCGGCGCACAATTGGCCCAGCTTCGTCCGGGTTTGGCAGTAAATACGAAATTGTTCTTAAATGAAATTGCCTAGTTAAATAAAGGTAAAACAAACTTTAAAAAAAAACAAGTCATATCGGAACTGGGAAACAAGACCCTGGTCCTCCAGCTCTAGACTATGGCTGAATGGATTTGAAACAAGACCCTAGTCATCCAGCTCTAGACTGTGACTGTATGGATTGTAAACAAGACCCTGGTCCTCCATTTCTAGACTGTGACTGAATGGATTGGAAACAAGACCCTGGTCATCCATTTCTAGACTGTGACTGAATGGATTGGAAACAAGACCCTGGTCATCCAGCTCTAGACTGTGACTGAATGGATTAGAAACAATGCCCTGGTTATCCAGGTCTAGACTTTGGCTGAATAGATTGTAAACAAGACCCTGGTCATCAGTTCTAGAATATGGCTGAATGGATTAGATACAAGGCCCTGGTCATCCAGTTCTAGACTGTGCTGATTGGATTAGATGGACTTGTCGTTTTTTTATAATAAAAAAAAAAAAGTTAAAAAAAAGGCTTTTGTATAACAATAAAAAAATATATATATATTTAATAACCACACCACGCATTTACCTGTAGATAAACAAAAAGAAAATAAGTGTTCACCAAGGTGATAGTAATACATTAAAAATCTTCAGTTAATTCATGACTTTTATTACCCCTCATCTATATGTGTGTCTTACCTGGGGGTCAAGTAGAGTGGCAGCCCTCGATACAGGTGAATAGAAGCCATTCATTCTCCGCTTTGGTTCATTTCTGATCTTTATTACCCCTCATATATACAGTATATGTGTATGTGTGTGTGTCTTACCTGGGGGGCAGGTAGCGTGGCAGCCCTCGATACAGGTGAATGGACAGGGGAGGGGCTGTGAGTGCTGACAGGTGATTGGACAGGCAGAGCCACATGTGTTGTACCTCCACTGGCATAGCTCCCCAAACCCTCCGCTGCAGTGTTCAGCTCCTCGCAGCTCAGCGCTAACACACACACACACACACACACACACACACACACACACACACACACACACACACACACACACACACACACACACACACACACACACACAC
Source organism: Oncorhynchus tshawytscha (assembly GCF_018296145.1). Lineage (NCBI taxonomy): Eukaryota > Metazoa > Chordata > Actinopteri > Salmoniformes > Salmonidae > Oncorhynchus > Oncorhynchus tshawytscha. The sequence continues at coordinate 59,905,180 of NC_056447.1, read as the reverse complement.
ACACACACACACACACACACACAATACATGAAACAACTTTATTTGAAGACGGAAGGCTATAGAAAGTGGCCGTCTTTGAATACCTGTACTTGCGTTTTTTTTGAGAAAAAAAAGTTCTATAGTATATGATATTTAGAAAATGTAATATGCTTTACATGTGGTATGTTTTAAATATAGTATGTTTTAAATGTAGTATGTTTTAAATGTAGTTTGTTTTAAATGTAGTTTGTTTTAAATGTAGTTTGTTTTAAATGTAGTTTGTTCTACCCAATTTCGTGATATCCAATTGGTAGCTACAGTCTTGCCTCATCGCTGTGACTCAGATACGGACTCGGGAGAGGCGAAGGTCGAGAGCAGTGCGTCCCCCGAAACACAACCCAACTAAGCCGCACTGCTTCTTGACACAATGCCCACTAAACCCGGAAGCCAGCCATACCAATGTGTCGAAGGAAAAACCGTGCACCTGGCGCCCTTGTCAGCATGCACTGTGCCTGACCCACCACAGGAACCACTAGTGCGCGATGGGACCACCGCCTTAGACCACTGCGCCACTCAGGAGGCCAAATGCAGTACGTTTTAATTGTAGTATGTTTTAAATATGGTATGTTTTAAATATAGTATATTTTAAATGTAGTATGCTTTAAATGTAGTATGTTTTAATTGCAGTATGTTTTAAATGTAGAATGTTTTATGTAGTATGTTTTAAATATAGTATGTTTTAATTGAAGTATGTTTTACAAGTGAAATATAGAATTTTAGTATGTTTTAAATATAGTACGTTTTAACTGTAGTATGTTTTAAATGTGGTATGTTTTAAATGTGGTATGTTTTAAATATAGTATGTTTTAATTGAAGTATTTTTTAAACGTGTTATGTTTTATCTAGTAAGTTTTAAATGCTCATAGACAATTTGGGATGTTCATCTAGTGGAATTCAAGTTCGAATTCCCAGAGCTGACTAGAAGAAAAGTTCTGTTGTTGTGCCCTTGAGTGAGGCAATCAACACTAAATAGTCTGGATAATAGTGTCTGCTAAATGACTCAAATAACCGTTTTTCGAGACCCACTTGTGTTTGACAGCTGATAATTACCGTAGGGGTGAATGAATTGTGGGAATCAACCCAATTAAGGATTAGATGATACATAATCAGTAGTATGAGCCTCACTGCAGTCCTGTACCTTCTGAATAGTATGTGGTATGCATTTTCAGTAGGTTGTTGGCAAGCCAGATTTCGGACACGATCAATGATTCCGCCAGTTTTCAGTGAGTAACTATAGTATCCATGCTGTGTGGGTGTGACCTGTGACTTACGGCACAGCTCATTAGACCTCCAGCTGACAGCCACGCCCATCTCGGAGCAGGCCTGGGAGTATGCAGCGATGATATCACAGAAACATATACAGTCTCCGACGGACGGACAAGAGCACGCCGCCTCCACACACATCTCTACATAGGGCTCTGGGTCCACCTACACACACACACACACACGCACACAAGTGCACAAAGTGTAATATATAGTGGTTAGTACAGGTTGTAAGAGTGTTATGTATTGTTTTTACAGGTTATAAGAGTGTTTTGTAGTGTTGATTACAGGTTACAAAAGTGTTTTGTAGTGTTGATTACAGGCTATGAGTGTTATGTAGTGTTTATTACAGGTTATTAATGTTATGTAGTGTTTATTACAAGATATAAGAGTGATATGTAGTGTTTATTATGGTTCTAAAAGTGTTTAGGGTTTTACAGGTTAAGAAAGTGAATTATATATGGTGTTTATTACAGGTTATGTAGTGTTTAATGCAGGTTAAAAGAGTTTTATGTAGTGTTTATTACAGGTTATAAGAGCATTATGTTGTGTTTATTACAGGTTATAAAAGTGTTATATAGTGTTTATTACAGGTTATACGAGTGCTGTAGTGTTTCTTACAGGTTATAAGAGCATTAAATAGTGTGTCTGTTATACAGCTGACATAGTGTGTAGTTGTATTAGGCAGTGTTTATTGCAGGTTATATGTAATAGTGTAGTGTTTATTACAGGTTTATTACAGGTTAAAAGAGTGTTATGTAGTGTTCATTATATGTTACAAAAGCGTTATGTTGTGTTTACTACTGGCTGTAAGCGTGTTATGTAGTGTTTATTACAGGTTATAAGAACGTTGTATAGTGTGTGTTATACAGGTAATATAGAGTGTAATAGTGTTATGTAGTGTTCATTACAGGTTCTAATAGTGTTATGTAGTGTGTTTGTGACTCACCAGACTGTTGCAGGCTCTGAAGAGGGCACTGGTTAGAACACGACAGGACTGTTCCACAGTCACCAATCTCACTATGTTATCACTGCAGGGAGGGGGTAGCTACACACACACACACACACACACACACACACACACACACACACACACACACACACACACACACACACACACACACACAGATACAGACACACACGCACACAAAGAGACAGACAGACAGAGACGCACGCACGCACACACACACACACACACACAGACAGACAGACAGACAGACAGAGACGCACACACACAGACACACAAGCAGACATACACAGAGACACACACACACACACACACAGAGACACACACACACGTTGTTAAAGTTCTGAAGAAGTTGAACAGAAACACACATACTATACACTGTCTCTGTGTGTGTGTGTGTCTGTGTGCATCTGTGTGTGTCTGTCTGTCTGTGTCTGTGTTTGACTATGTTTGTGTGTGTGTGTGTATATCTGTGTGTGTGTTTGTGTGTACCTTTGTTGCATCAGCGCAGCTGGGTTTAACCTTCCAGGAGTTTCCAAAGTGGGTGGAGTCGACCTCCAGCTGGTTGTTGCTGCTTAGAAGGTCGTTGTTCATGTTTCCATCATAGTTGCCACACAGACCACACACACGCTCCTACACACACACACACACACACACACACACACACACACACAGACAGACAGAAACAAATACACAGAATCATGGAGAAAGTTATGAAGTGCAGTGTAATAGTAGTATAATCGTAGTAATATGGTAGAATAGTAGCAGTGTAGTAGTATAATAGCATATTAGTGTAGTGGTAGTATAGTAGTGGTATATTGAATATTTGTCTAGTAGTATAGTAGTAGTATATTTGTGTAATAGTAGTACTGTAGTAGTATAGTAACATATTAGTATAGCAGTAGTATATTTGTGTCACAGTAGTATAGCAGTAGAACATTTGTATACTAGTTGTATAGTAGTAGTATATGTGTGAAGTAGTAGTATAGTGGTAGTATAGTAGTATATTAGTGTTGTGGTAGTATAGTAGCAGTAGACATAGTATGGTAGTAGTAGTAGAGTAGTGTAGTTGTATAGCAGCACATTAGTGTAGTAGTAGTATTGTAGTAGTAGTAAATTAGTAGTGTAGTGTAGTAGTATGGTGGTAGTAAATTAGTAGTGTAGTGTAGTAGTATAGTGGTAGTAAGTACATTAGTAGTATAGTATTATTATAGTAGCAGTATTACCCTGTACTGTGAGGAGATGTGTACCAGCAGGCGGGTCCCCAGGTCCCAGCTGATAGAGATGTGTTTCCCCAGCAGCAGGATGAAGAACTGACCAGAACGAATGATCTCCACCTCAACACCCTTCATCACTGGCTTCTTCATCCTCACCTGGAGAAGAGGGGGGGGATGTTATGTTAAGTGTGTGTGTGTGTGTGTGTGTGTGTGTGTGTGTGTGTGTGTGTGTGTGTGTGTGTGTGTGTGTGTGTGTGTGTGTGACCTGTCCATGCTCCATAGTTATGAGTCCACCCTGGTAGTAGACTGTAACAGCTTTAGCACAGCGATGACCAACGACCCCACAGGCCTCATTCTCCACAAGCACCCTGAATGACCCCTCGTCTCCTCCACACTGGTCCTGGAGAAATAGAGGGAGGGGAGACATCGAGAGAGAGAGAGTGGGAGGTGGTGGGAGGGAAAGAGATGAAATGATAAAAAATACAGACCACAAATTTCAATTGGCTATGCTTAAATTCTTTAACATCATCCTTAGCTCTGGCATCTTCCCCAATATTTGGAACCATGGACTGATCACCCCAATCCACAAAAGTAGAGACAAATTTCACCCCAATAACTACCGTGGGATATGCGTCAACAGCAACCTTGGGAAAATACTCTGCATTATCATTAACAGCAGACTTGTACATTTCCTTGTACTGAGCAAATGTCAAATTGGCTTTTTACCAAATTACCATACAACAGGTCACGTGTTCACTCTCTATTTACAAACATACAAACCAAAACAAAGGGAAAGTCTTCTCATGATTTGTTGATTTCAAAGAGCTTTTGACTCAATTTGGCATGAGGGTCTACTGTACAAATTGATGGAAAGTGGTGTTGGGGGAAAAACATAAGACATAATAAAATCCATGTACACAAACAACAAGTGTGCTTAAAGTGGGCAAAAAACACACACATTTCTTTCCACAGGGTCGTGGGGTGAGACAGGGATGCAGCTTAAGCCCCACTTTTCACACCCTGGCCATGGAGAGGGTTTTATTCTCTATTTTGGTTAGGCCAGGGTGTGACTAGTGTGGGCATTCTAGTATCTTTAGTTCTATGTTTTCTATTTCTTTGTGCTGTCTATCGTTGTCTTCGATTGATGATTAATCACACCTGTGTTATGTGGGTAGTTGTTTTCTGTTTAATGTTTCTGCACCTGACAGAACTGTTCGTTGACGTTTTTGCTCTTTGTTATTTTGTTCTAGTGCTCAGATTTTAATAAACATCATGGACACGTACCACGCTGCGCTTTGGTCCACTCCCTCTTCTTCAGACGTTACACCACTGTCATTAACAAAGTTGAAGTCGGAAGTTTACATACACCTTAGCCAAATACATTTATTTCGTTTTTCACAATTCCTGACATTTAATCAATTTAAGTAAAAATTCCCTGTTTTAGGTCAGTTAGGATCACCACTTTATTTTAAGAATATGAATTGTCAGAATATTTCAGCTATTTCAGCTTTAATATCTTTCATCACTTTCATAATATCTTTCATCACATAACCAGTGGGTCAGGAGTTTACATACACTCAATTAGTATTTGGTAGCATTGCCTTTAAATCGTCTAACTTGGGACAAATGTTTCGGGTAGCCTTTCACAAGCTCCACAAGCCTCCCAAAATAAGCCTCCTTGCTTGCACACGCTTTTTCAGTTCTGCCCACAAATTCTCTATGGGATTGAGGTCAGGGCTTTGTGATGGCCATACCAATACCTTGACTTTGTTGTCCTTAAGCAATTTTGCCACAACGTTGGAAGTATGTGTGAGTTCATTGTCCATTTGGAAGGCTCATTTGGGACCAAGCTTTAACTTCCTGACTGATGTCTTGAGATGCTGATTAAATATATCCACATAATTTTCCTCCCTCATGATGCCATCTATTTTGTGAAGTGCACCAGTCCCTCCTGCAGCAAAGCACCCCCACAACATGATGCTGCCACCCCCATGCTTCACTGTTGGGATGGTGTTCTTCGTTTTGCAAGCCTCCCCCTTTTTCCTCCAAACATAACGATGGTCATTATGACCAAACAGTTCTATTTTGTTTCATCAGACCAGAGGATATTTCTCCAAAAAAGTACGATCTTTGTCCCCATTGTGCAGTTGCAAACCGTAGTCGGAAATTTTTATGTCGGTTTTGGAGCAGTGGCTTCTGCTTTGTTGAGCGGCCTTTCAGGTTATGAAGATATATTACTCGTTTTACTTTGTATATAGATACTTTTGTACTGGTTTTCTCCAGCATCTTCACAAGGTCCTTTGCTGTTCTGGGATTGATTTGAACCTTTCGCACCAAAGTACGTTCATCTCTAGGAGACAGAACAAGTCTCCATCCTGAGCGGTGTGACGACTGCGTGATCCCATGGTGTTTATACTTACGTACTATTGTTGCAACCCATATTTATGCTTATTTATTTTCCCTTGTGTACTTTAACCATTTGTTACAACACTGTATATATATATATATATATATATATATATATATATATATATATATATATATATATATATATACAGTGCCTTGCGAAAGTATTCGGCCCCCTTGAACTTTGCGACCTTTTGCCACATTTCAGGCTTCAAACATAAAGATATAAAACTGTATTTTTTGTGAAGAATCAACAACAAGGGGACACAATCATGAAGTAGAATGACATTTATTGGATATTTCAAACTTTTTAACAAATCAAAAACTGAAAAATTGGGCGTGCAAAATTATTCAGCCCCCTTAAGTTAATACTTTGTAGCGCCACCTTTTGCTGCGATTACAGCTGTAAGTCGCTTGGGGTATGTCTCTATCAGTTTTGCACATCGAGAGACTGACATTTTTTCCCATTCCTCCTTGCAAAACAGCTCGAGGTCAGTGAGGTTGGATGGAGAGCATTTGTGAACAGCAGTTTTCAGTTCTTTCCACAGATTCTCGATTGGATTCAGGTCTGGACTTTGAGTTGGCCATTCTAACACCTGGATATGTTTATTTTTGAACCATTCCATTGTAGATTTTGCTTTATGTTTTGGATCATTGTCTTGTTGGAAGACAAATCTCCGTCCCAGTCTCAGATCTTTTGCAGACTCCATCAGGTTTTCTTCCAAAATGGTCCTGTATTTGGTTCCATCCATCTTCCCATCAATTTTAACCATCTTCCCTGTTCCTGCTGAAGAAAAGCAGGCCCAAACCATGATGCTGCCACCACCATGTTTGACAGTGGGGATGGTGTGTTCAGGGTGGTGAGCTGTGTTGCTTTTACGCCAAACATAACGTTTTGCATTGTTGCCAAAAAGTTCAATTTTGGTTTCATCTTCCACATGTTTGGTGTGTCTCCCAGGTGGCTTGTGGCAAACTTTAAACAACACTTTTTATGGATATCTTTAAGAAATGGCTTTCTTCTTGCCACTCTTCCGTAAAGGCCAGATTTGTGCAATATATGACTGATTGTTGTCCTATGGACAGGGTCTCCCACCTCAGCTGTAGATCTCTGCAGTTCATCCAGAGTGATCATGGGCCTCTTGGCTGCATCTCTGATCAGTCTTCTCCTTGTATGAGCTGAAAGTTTAGAGGGACGGCCAGGTCTTGGTAGATTTGCAGTGGTCTGATACTCCTTCCATTTCAATATTATCGCTTGCACAGTGCTCCTTGGGATGTTTAAAGCTCGGGAAATCTTTTTGTATCCAAATCCGGCTTTAAACTTCTTCACAACAGTATCTCGGACCTGCCTGGTGTGTTCCATGTTCTTCATGATGCTCTCTACGCTTTTAACGGACCTCTGAGACTATCACAGTGCAGGTGCATTTATACGGAGACTTGATTACACACAGGTGGATTGTATTTATCATCATTAGTCATTTAGGTCAACATTGGATCATTCAGAGATCCTCACTGAACTTCTGGGGAGAGTTTGCTGCACTGAAAGTAAAGGGGCTGAATAATTTTACACGCCCAATTTTTCAGTTTTTGATTTGTTAAAAAAGTTTGAAATATCCAATAAATGTCGTTCCACTTCATGATTGTGTCCCACTTGTTGTTGATTCTTCACAAAAAATACAGTTTTATATCTTTATGTTTGAAGCCTGAAATGTGGCAAAAGGTCGCAAAGTTCAAGGGGGCCGAATACTTTCGCAAGGCACTGTATATATATCATATGACATTTGTAATGTCTTTATTGTTTTGAAACTTCTGTATGTGTAATGTTGACTGTTCATTTTTATTGTTTATTTCACTTTTGTATATTATCTACCTCACTTGCTTTGGCAATGTTAACACATGTTTCCCATGCCAATAAAGCCCCTTGAATTTGTATTTATTTATTTTTATTTCACCTTTATTTAACCAGGTAGGCTAGTTGAGAACAAGTTCTCATTTGCAACTGCGACCTGGCCAAGATAAAGCATGGCAGTGTGGGCAGACAACACAGAGTTACACATGGAATAAACAATTAACAAGTCAATAACACAGTAGAAAACAAAGGGGGGAGTCTATATACAATGTGTGCAAAAGGCATGAGGAGGTAGGCGAATAATTACAATTTTGCAGATTAACACTGGAGTGATAAATGATCAGATGGTCATGTACAGGTAGAGATATTGGTGTGCAAAAGAGCAGAAAAGTAAATAAATAAAAACAGTATGGGGATGAGGTAGGTGAAAATGAGTGGGCTATTTACCAATAGACTATGTACAGCTGCAGCGATCGGTTAGCTGCTCAGATTGCTGATGTTTGAAGTTGGTGAGGGAGATAAAAGTCTCCAACTTCAGCGATTTTTGCAATTCGTTCCAGTCACAGGCAGCAGAGTACTGGAACGAAAGGCGGCCAAATGAGGTGTTGGCTTTAGGGATGATCAGTGAGATACACCTGCTGGAGCGTGTGCTACGGATGGGTGTTGCCATCGTGACCAGTGAACTGAGATAAGGCGGAGCTTTACCTAGCATGGACTTGTAGATGACCTGGAGCCAGTGGGTCTGGCGAAGAATATGTAACGAGGGCCAGCCGACTAGAGCATACAGGTCGCAGTGGTGGGTGGTATAAGGTGCTTTAGTGACAAAATGGATGGCACTGTGATAGACTGCATCCAGTTTGCTGAGTAGAGTGTTGGAAGCCATTTTGTAGATGACATCGCCGAAGTCGAGGATCGGTAGGATAGTCAGTTTTACTAGGGTAAGCTTGGCGGCGTGAGTGAAGGAGGCTTTGTTGCGGAATAGAAAGCCGACTCTTGATTTGATTTTCGATTGGAGATGTTTGATATGAGTCTGGAAGGAGAGTTTGCAGTCTAGCCAGACACCTAGGTACTTATAGATGTCCACATATTCAAGGTCGGAACCATCCAGGGTGGTGATGCTAGTCGGGCATGCGGGTGCAGGCAGCGATCGGTTGAAAAGCATGCATTTGGTTTTACTAGCGTTTAAGAGCAGTTGGAGGCCACGGAAGGAGTGTTGTATGGCATTGAAGCTTGTTTGGAGGTTAGATAGCACAGTGTCCAATGACGGGCCGAAAGTATATAGAATGGTGTCGTCTGCATAGAGGTGGATCAGGGAATCGCCCGCAGCAAGAGCAACATCATTGATATATACAGAGAAAAGAGTCGGCCCGAGAATTGAACCCTGTGGCACCCCCATAGAGACTGCCAGAGGACCGGACAGCATGCCCTCCGATTTGACACACTGAACTCTGTCTGCAAAGTAATTGGTGAACCAGGCAAGGCAGTCATCCGAAAAACCGAGGCTACTGAGTCTGCCGATAAGAATATGGTGATTGACAGAGTCGAAAGCCTTGGCAAGGTCAATGAAGACGGCTGCACAGTACTGTCTTTTATCGATGGCGGTTATGATATCGTTTAGTACCTTGAGTGTGGCTGAGGTGCACCTGTGACCGGCTCAGAAACCAGATTGCACAGCGGAGAAGGTACGGTGGGATTCGAGATGGTCAGTGACCTGTTTGTTGACTTGGCTTTCGAAGACCTTAGATAGGCAGGGCAGGATGGATATAGGTCTGTAACAGTTTGGGTCCAGGGTGTCTCCCCCTTTGAAGAGGGGGATGACTGCGGCAGCTTTCCAATCCTTGGGGATCTCAGACGATATGAAAGAGAAAGAGGCAGGCTGGTAATAGGGGTTGAACAGGCTGGTAATAGGGGTTGCGACAATGGCGGAGGATAGTTTCAGAAATAGGGGGTCCAGATTGTCAAGCCCAGCTGATTTGTAGGGGTCCAGGTTTTGCAGCTCTTTCAGAACATCTGCTATCTGGATATGGGTAAAGGAGAACCTGGAGAGGCTTGGGCGAGGAGCTGCCGGGGGGGCGGAGCTGTTGGCCGAGGTTGGAATAGCCAGGCGGAAGGCATGGCCAGCCGTTGAGAAATGCTTATTGAAGTTTTCGATAATCATGGATTTATCGGTGGTAACCGTGTTACCTAGCCTCAGTGCAGTGGGCAGCTGGGAGGAGGTGCTCTTGTTCTCCATGGACTTCACAGTGTCCCAGAACTTTTTGGAGTTGGAGCTACAGGATGCAAACTTCTGCCTGAAGAAGCTGGCCTTAGCTTTCCTGACTGACTGCGTGTATTGGTTCCGGACTTCCCTGAACAGTTGCATATCACGGGGACTATTCGATGCTAATGGAGTCCGCTACAGGATGTTTTTGTGCTGGTCGATGGCAGTCAGGTCTGGGGTGAACCAAGGACTGTATCTGTTCTTAGTTCTGCATGCTTATCTAAAATGGTGAGGAAGTTACTTTTAAAGAATGACCAGGCATCCTCAACTGACGGGATGAGGTCAATGTCCTTCCAGGATACCCGGGCCAGGTCGATTAGAAAGGCCTGCTCACAGAAGTGTTTTAGGGAGCGTTTGACAGTGATGAGGGGTGGTCGTTTGACTGCGGCTCCGTAGCGGATACAGGCAATGAGGCAGTGATCGCTGAGATCCTGGTTGAAGACAGCGGAGGTGTATTTGGAGGGCCAGTTGGTCAGGATGACGTCTATGAGGGTGCCCTTGTTTACAGAGTTAGGGTTGTACCTGGTTGGTTCCTTGATGATTTGTGTGAGATTGAGGGCATCTAGCTTAGATTGTAAGACTAGCGGGGTGTTAAGCATATCCCAATTTAGGTCACCTAACAGAACAAACTCTGAGGCTAGATGGGGGGCGATCAATTCACAAATGGTGTCCAGGGCACAGCTGGGAGCTGAGGGGGGTCGGTAGCAGGCGGCAACAGTGAGAGACTTATTTCTGGAGAGAGTAATTTTCAAAATTAGTAGTTCGAACTGTTTGGGTATGGACCTGGAAAGTATGACATTACTTTGCAGGCTATCTCTGCAGTAGACTGCAACTCCTCCCCCTTTGGCAGTTCTATCTTGACGGAAGATGTTATAGTTGGGTATGGAAATCTCTGAGTTTTTGGTGGCCTACCTGAGCCAGGATTCAGACACAGCAAGGACATCAGGGTTAGCAGAGTGTGCTAGAGCAGTGAGTAAAACAAACTTAGGGAGGAGGCTTCTGATGTTGACATGCATGAAACCAAGGCTTTTTCGATCACAGAAGTCAACAAATGAGGGTGCCTGGGGACATGCAGGGCCTGGGTTTACCTCCACATCACCCGCGGAACAGAGAAGGAGTAGTATGAGGGTGCGGCTAAAGGCTATCAAAACTGGTCGCCTTGAGCGTTGGGGACAGAGAATAAGAGGAGCAGGTTTCTGGGCATGGTAGAATATATTCAGGGCATAATGCGCAGACAGGGGTATGGTGGGGTGCGGGTACAGCGGAGGTAAGCCCAGGCACTGGGTGATGATGAGAGAGGTTGTGTCTCTGGACATGCTGGTTGTAATGGGTGAGGTCACCGCATGTGTGGGAGGTGGGACAAAGGAGTTATCAGGGGTATGAAGAGTAGAACTAGGGGCTCCATTGTGAACTAGAACAATGATAACTAACCTGAGCAACAGTATACAAGGCATATTGACATTTGAGAGAGACATACAGCGAGGCATACAGTAATCACAGGTGTTGAATTGGGAAAGCTAGCTAAAACAGTAGGTGAGACAACAGCTAATCAGCTAGCACAACAACAGCAGGTAAAATGGCGTTGACTAGGCAACGGGGCCGACAGATAAAACATAAACAAGCAGAATGGGGTACCGTGATTAATGGACAGTCCAGAGTGCATCAGCTATGTAGCCAAGAGATCAGTGTCCAGGGGCAGCGGTGGATGGGGCAGGGAAGCTGGACTGGCGAGTGTTATCCAGGTTGAAAAAAGTTAACAATGACTAAATAGCTTGTAGCTAGTTAGCTGGTTAGCTTCTGGAGGTTCTTGAGTGTGTTCTAAAAATTAAAAATAATAGCGATTCCGTATCACATTGGGTGAGGCAGGTTTCCGGAAAGGTATAAACAGATTAAAAATCAAGAAGAGATAGAAAGTAAATATGGGTCCGGTGAGTGTTTGGGACGCGGCGATTCAGACGGTTAGCAGGCCTGTGCTAACAAGCTAACAGTTCGTAGGCCCAGGCTAAACAAGGTAGCGGTTAGCGGACCGGGGCTAGACAAGCTAGCAGTTAGCAGGCCGAGTTTAGCAAGCAGGGAGATAGCGAGGGCTAGAGAGTTGGCCTTTGGGGGACGTCGCGATGGGGTGAGTCTGTTTATTCCTCTTCATGCGGTGACATCGATAGACCGGTCGTGGGCCCGGGTATTGTAGCCCAGGAGTATGCTACGGTGGTAGTACAGGTGCGCTGGCCGGGCTAGCTTCACGCTAAGTGGGTGGAAGTGCTAGCTAGGAGTAATCATCCGGGGTTGCGGTTTAGCTAGATAGCTAGTTGTGAAGATCCAGCTGAAAAATGTTCCGTTTGCGGTGGGAATCCGGGGGTGAATCCGGGGATGAAAAATAAATAGGTCCGTTATGCTCTGGTTAGAGTCGCGTTGTTCGAGCTGGCGAGAGCTTTCCGAGCTAAAGGTTAGCTTAGCTGATGACCGGTTAGCTGAAGACCGCTAGCATAGCTGGTGGTTAGCTGGCTAGCTTCAGTTGAGGGGTTCCGGTTCCGAAGTAAATATAAATACTTTAGGAAAAATAGCTACATTGGGTGAGGCGGGTTGCAGGAGAGTATTTGGAAGCTTAGGTTTAGCAAAATGTTTTTGAAGAGATATGCGAAGAAAAATATGTAAAAAACGAAAAATAAACGATATATATACAAGGGACACGACGAGACAGGACGACTTACTGCTACGCCATCTTGGATCCAATTGAATTGAATTTAATTGAATTGAGATAGGTGGAGGGAGAGAGAAGTGGAGGGAGGGAGAGAGGGAGAGGAGAGAGCGAGAGAGGGAGAGAGAGAGATATGTGGAGGAAGAGAGATTGAGAGAGAAAGAGAGAGATTTGGAGAGAGTGAGGGAGGTGGAGAGAGAGGAGAGAGAGAGAGAGAGGTGGAGGGAGAGTGAGAGGTGAAGGGAGAGAGAGCGAGGTGGAGGGAGAGAGAGGGAGGTGGAGGAAGAGAGAGAGGTGTAGGGAGTAAGAGAGAGGTGGAGGTAGAAAGAGAGAGGTGGAGGAAGAGAGAGTGAGGTGGAGGAAGAGAGGGAGGGTGGAGGAGGGATTGAGATAGGTGGAGGGAAAAGGGAGAGGTGGAGGGAGAGAGGGAGGAGGAGGGAAAAGGGAGAGGTGGAGGGAGAGAGGGAGGAGGGGGAATTGGATGAGGTGGAGGGGGAGAGGGAAGAGGAGGGATTGAGATAGGTGGAGGGAGAGAGAGAGATGGAAGGAGAGAGAGGTGGAGGGAGAAAGAGAGAGATGAAGACTTGTTTACATGTTGCTGTGCGTTTTGTTGTCAACCTTACTTTCCTACCTGACAACTTTACGTTTTTTACTTTTTAATTACCGTTTATATTTTTGGTTTTTCCCTCAACTTTTTTTTTTCCATTCAACTTTTTCACTCCGGATGCTTTATCTGGACATGGTTCGTCAGGACCTCCAACAGCCGAAGCTAAGTAGTAACATTAACATGATGCCTTCTAATTGCAGTCGCTGTACTCGCCTTACTGCGAGGATAGCTGTGCTATAAGCCCAGCTTCAGACGCAATCGTTAGGCAAGGGTAATTTCAGTGTAGGAAAGGATGAAACAGCGTCTGTGCCACCAGTACGTTAGTACAGATAATAACGTTAGTATAAATCCCCTCACACGGTCCCCGCAGCCGGACAACTTTCTCACGGTTTCTGGAGGGAAATGCTGACAAATTGAAAACCCTAGTCATTACCCGCAGTAGTAGACTTAAAACGAATCATCCAGCGATCATACATTGTTCACCAGGGGGTAGGGCTACCGACGTTAAGGCTAATCTGAAGATGGTGCTGGCTAAAGCTAAAACTGGCGAGTGTAGAGAGTATAGAGATATTGTTATCCACGTAGGCACCAACGATGTTAGGATGAAACAGTCAGAGATCACCAAGTGCAACATAGCTTCAGCGTGTAAATCAGCTAGAAAGATGTGTCGGCATCGAGTAATTGTCTCTGGCCCCCTCTCAGTTAGGGGGAGTGATGAGCTCTACAGCAGAGTCTCACAACTCAATCGCTGGTTGAAAACTGTTTTCTGCACCTCCCAAAAGAAAGAATTTGTAGATAATTGGCCCTCTTTCTGGGACTCACCCACAAACAGGACCAAGCCTGACCTGCTGAGGAGTGACGGACTCCATCCTAGCTGGAGGGGTGCTCTCATCGTATCTACCAACATAGACAGGGCTCTAACTCCTCTAGCTCCACAATGAAATAGGGTGCAGGACAAGGAGGAGGCTGTTAGCCTGCCTGCCAGCATAGTGGAGTCTGCCACCAGCACAGTCAGCGTAGTCAGCTCAGCTATCCCCATTGAGACCGTGTCTGTGCCTCGACCTAGATTGGGCAAAACTAAACATGGCGGTGTTCGCCTTAGCAATCTCACAAGGATAAAGACCTCCTCCCTTCCTGTCATTATTGAAAGAGATCATGATACCTCACATCTCAAAATAGGGCTACTTAATGTTAGATCCCTTACTTCAAAGGCAATTATAGTCAATGAACTAATCACTGATCATAATCTTGATATGATTGGCCTGACTGAAACATGGCTTAAGCCTGATGAATGTACTGTGTTAAATGAGGCCTCACCTCCTGGCTACACTTGTGACCATATCCCCCCCCGTGCATCCCGCAAAGGCAGAGGTGTTGCTAACATTTACGATAGCAAATTTCAATTTACAAAAATAAAAAATTATGTTTTCGTCTTTTGAGCTTGTAGTCATGAAATCTATGCAGCCTACTCAATCACTTTTTATAGCTACTGTTTACAGGCCTCCTGGGCCGTATACAGCATTCCTCATTGAGTTCCCCGACTTCCTATCGGACCTTGTAGTCATAGCAGATAATTTTCAAATTTTTGGTGACTTTAATATTCACATGGAAAAGTCCACAGACACACTCCAAAAGGCTTTCGGAGCCATCATCGACTAAGTGGGTTTTGTCCAACATGTCTCTGGACCTACTCACTGTCACAGTCATACTCTGGACCTAGTTTTGTCCCATGGAATAAATGTTGTGGATCTTAATGTTTTTCCTCATAATCCTGGACGATCGGACCACCATTTTATTACGTTTGCAATGGCAACAAATAATCTGCTCAGACCCAACCAAGGAATATCAAAAGTCGTGCTATAAATTCAAAGACAACACAAAGATTCCTTGATGTCCCTCCAGGCTCCCAAGGATGCCAGAGGACAAAAATCAGTTAACCACCTAACTGAGGAACTCAATTTAACCTTGCGCAATACCCTAGATGCAGTTGCACCCCTAAAAACTAAAAAAAAATCTCATAAGAAACTAGCTCCCTGGTACACAGAAAAAACCCGAGCTCTAAAGCAAGCTTCCAGAAAATTGGAACGGAAATGGCGCCACACCAAACTGGAAGTCTTCCGACTAGCTTGGAATGACGTTACCGTACAGTATCAAAGAGCCCTTACTGCTGCTCGATCATCCCATTTTTCCAACTTTAATTGAGGAAAATAAGAACAATCCGAAATTCATTTTTGATACTGTCGCAAAGCTAACTAAAAAGCAGCATTCCCCAAGAGAGGATGACTTTCACTTCAGCAGTAATAAATTCATGAACTTCTTTGAGGAAAAGATCATGACTATTAGAAAGCAAATTACAGACTCCTCTTTAAATCTGCGTATTCCTTCAAAGCTCAGTTGTCCTGAGTCTACACAACTCTGTCAGGACCTAGGATCAAGAGAGACACTCAAGTGTTTAAGTACTATATCTCTTGACACAATGATGAAAATAATAATGGCCTCTAAACCTTCAGGTGCATACTGGACCCTATTCCAACTAAACTACTGAAAGAGCTGCTTCCTGTGCTTGGCCCTCCTATGTTGAACATAATAAATGGCTCTCTATCCACCGGATGTGTACCAAACTCACGAAAAGTGGCAGTAATAAAGCCTCTCTTGAAAAAGCCAAACCTTGACCCAGAAAATATAAAAGACTATCGGCCTATATCGAATCTTCCATTCCTCTCAAAAAAATTTGAAAAGGCTTTTGCTCAGTAACTCACTGCCTTCCTGAAGACAAACAATGTATACGAAATGCTTCAGTCTGGTTTTAAACCCAATCATAGCACTGAGACTGCACTTGTGAAGGTGGTAAATGACATTTTAATGGCATCAGACCGAGCGTAAGCATCTGTCCTCGTGCTCCTAGACCTTAGTGCTGCATTTGATACCATCAATCACCACATTCTTTTGGAGAGATTGGAAACCCAAATTGGTCTACACGACAAGTTCTGGCCTGGTTTAGATCTTATCTGTTGGAAAGATTTCAGTTTGTCTCTGTCAATGGTTTGTCCTCTGACAAATCAACTGTAAATTTCGGTGTTCCTCAAGGTTCCGTTTTAGGACTACTATTGTTTTCACTGTATATTTTACCTCTTGGGGATGTCATTCGAAACATAATGTTAACTTTCACTGCTATGCAGATGACACACAGCTGTACATTTCAATGAAACATGGTGAAGCCCCAAAATTGCCCTCGCTAGAAGCATGTGTTTCAGACATAAGGAAGTGGATGGCTGCAAATGTTCTACTTTTAAACTCGGACAAAGCAGAGATGCTTGTTCTAGGTCCCAAGAAACAAAGAGATCTTCTGTTGAATCTGACAATTAATCTTAATGGTTGGACAGTCGTCTCAAATAAAACTGTGAAGGACCTTGGCGTTACTCTGGACCCTGATCGCTCTTTTGAAGACATATCAAGACTGTTTCAAGGACAGCTTTTTTCCATCTACGTAACATTGCAAAAATCAGAAACTTTCTGTCCAAAAATGATGCAGAAAAATTAATCCATGCTTTTGTCACTTCTAGGTTAGACTACTGCAATGCTCTACTTTCCGTCTACCCGGATTTAGCACTAAATAATTTTCAGTTAGTGCTAAATACGGCTGCTAGAATCCTGACTAGAACCCCCAAATTTTATCATATTACTCCAGTTCTAGTCTCCCTACACTGGCTTCTTGTCAAGGCAAGGGCTGTTTTCAAGGTTTTACTGCTAACCTACAAAGCATGGGCTTGCTCCTACCTAGCTCTCTGATTTGGTCCTGCCGTACATACCTACACGTACGCTACGATCACAAGACGCAGGCCTCCTAATTGTCCCTAGAATTTCTAAGCAAACAGCTGGAGGCAGGGCTTTCTCCTATAGAGCTCCATTTTTATGGAATGGTCTGCCTACCCATGTGAGAGACGCAAACTCGGTCTCAACCTTTAAGTCTTTACTGAAGACTCATCTCTTCAGTGGGTCATATGATTGAGTGTAGTCTGGCCCAGAAGTGTGAAGGTGAACGGAAAGGCCCTGGAGCAACGAACCACCCTTGCTGTCTCTGCCTGGCCGGTTCCCCTCTTTCCACTGGGATTCTCTGCCTCTAACCCTATTACAGGGGCTGAGTCACTGGCTTACTAGGGCTCTTTTATACCGTCCCTAGGAGGGGTGCGTCACTTGAGTGGGTTGAGTCACTGTTGTGATCTTCCTGTCTGGGTTGGTGCCCCCCCTTGGGTTGTGCCGTGGCGTGGATCTTTGTGGGCTATACTCGGCCTTGTCTCAGGATCGTAAGTTGGTGGTTGAAGATATCCTTCTAGTGGTGTGGGGGCTGTGCTTTGGCAAAGTGGATGGGGTTATATCCTTCCTGTTTGGCCCTGTCCGGGGGTGTCCTCGGATGGGGCCACAGTGTCTCCTGACCCCTCCTGTCTCAGCCTCCAGTATTTATGCTGCAGTAGTTTATGTGTCGGGGGGCTAGGGTCAGTTTGTTATATCTGGAATACTTCTCCTGTCCTATCCGGTGTCCTGTGTGAATTTAAGTATGCTCTCTCTCATTCTCCCTTTCTCTCTTTCTTTCTCTCTCTCGGAGGACCTGAGCCCTAGGACCATGCCTCAGGACTAGCGGGCATGATGACTCCTTGCTGTCCCCAGTCCACCTGGCCGTGCTGCTGCTCCAGTTTCAACTGTTCTGCCTGTGATTATTATTATTTGACCATGCTGGTCATTTATGAACATTTGAACATCTTGGCCATGTTCTGTTATAATCTCCACCCGGCACAGCCAGAAGAGGACTGGCCACCCCACATAGCCTGGTTCCTCTCTAGGTTTCTTCTTAGGTTTTGGCCTTTCTAGGGAGTTTTTCCTAGCCACCGTGCTTCTACACCTGCATTGCTTGCTGTTTTGGGTTTTAGGCTGGGTTACTGTACAGAACTTTGAGACATCAGCTGATATACGAAGGGCTATACAAATACATTTGACTTGATTTGATTTGATTTGAAGAGGTGGAGTGAGTTGGAGAGAGAGAGGGAGGGAGAGAGGGAGTTGGATGGAGTGAGACAGAGGGACAGTCATAGAGAATAGGGGGAGAGATGGAAAGTTGGAGGGAGAGAGATGGAGGGACAGAGAGAATGGAGGTTGTGGAAGGAGAGAGAGAGAGAGGATGGAGAGAGTTAGGGAGGTGGAATTAGAGAGAAGAAGACACCAAGAGAGAGTGGGGGGAGGGAAGATGGAGAGGTGGACAGAGAGAGAGGGTTGACATCATGATTACTTAACAACTTTGAGACAAGTACCAGGCATGACACACACGATAACACACAGTACCACACACTGACCTGCACCAGGACGTACTGACAAAGTCCAGGGAAGGAGTACTGGAGACCGTCGAAGGTGATGTAATGTCCCTCTCCCACTGTACGACAAACACCATCACACACGTGCGCTGTACAGCTCCAATGTCTGTTCTCACACATACTGCACAGGACACAAACACAACATCAGAGAACGATGTGGATGATTGTTACGTTAGGTATGGTCTCAACAAGGTGCATACCAGGTGATATTGTTATATATGGTCTCAACAAGGTGCATACCAGGTGATATTGTTATATATGGTCTCAACAAGGTGCATACCAGGTGATATTGTTATATATGGTCTCAACAAGGTGCATACCAGGTGATATTGTTACGTTAGGTATGGTTTCAACAAGGTGCATACCAGGTGATATTGTTATATATGGTCTCAACAAGATGCATACCAGGTGATAATGTTATATATGGTCTCAACAAGGTGCATACCAGGTGATATTGGTATATATGGTCTCAACAAGGTGCATACCAGGTGATATTGTTATATATGGTCTCAACAAGGTGCATACCAGGTGATATTGTTACGTTAGGTATGGTCTCAACAAGGTGCATACCAGGTGATATTGTTATGTATGGTCACAAACAAGGTGCATACCAGGTGATATTGTTATATATGGTCTCAACAAGGTGCATACCAAGTGATATTGTTATATATGGTCTCAACAAGGTGCATACCAGGTGATATTGTTACGTTAGGTAAGGTCTCAACAAGGTGCATACCAGGTGATATTGTTACGTTAGGTATGGTCTCAACAAGGTCCATACCAAGTGATATTGTTATATAAGGTCTCAACAAGGTACATACCAGGTGATATTGTTATGTATGGTCTAAGCCATTTACAGTTAAAGTCGTAAATTTACGTACACCTTAGCCAAATACATTTAAACTCAGTTTTCACAATTCCTGAAATGTAATCCTAGTAAAACTTCTTAGGTCAGTTAGGGTTAGGATCACCACTTTATTTTAAGAATGTGAAATGTCAGAATAATAGTAGAGAAAAACTTCCTGACTGATGTCTTGAGATGTTGTTTTCCTTTCTCATAAATCTATCTATTTTGTGAAGTGCACCAGTCCCTCCTCCACAACATGATGCTACCACCCCCGTGCTTCACGGTGGGGATGGTGTTCTTCAGCTGCAAGCTTCCCCTTTTTTCCTCCAAACATAACGATGGTCATTATGGCCAAACAGTTCTATTTTTGTTTCATCAGACCAGAGGACATTTCTCCAAAAAGTATGATCTTTGTCCCTATGTGCAGTTGCAAACCGTAGTCTGGATTTTCTATGTTGGTTTTGGAATAGTGGCTTCTGCCTTGCTGACTGGCCTTTCAGATTATGTCGATATAGGACTCGTTTTACTGTGGATATATATACTTTTGTACATGTTTCCTCCAGCATCTTAACGTCCTTTGCTGTTGTCCTGGGATTTATTTGCACTTTTTGCACCAAAGTACGTTGATCTCTAGGAGACAGAACGCGTCTCCATCCTGACCGGCTGTGCGGTCCCATGGTGTTTATATTTGCATACTATTGTTTGTACAGATGAACATGGTACCTTCAGGCATTTGGACATTTCTCCCAAGAATGAACCAGACTTGTGGAGGTCTACAATTTTTTTCCTGATGTCTTAGCTGATTTCTTTTGATTTTCCTATGATGTCAAGCAAAGAGGCACTGCGTTTGAAGGTAGGCCTTGAAATATATCCACAGGCACACCTCCTATTGACTCAAATGATGTCAATTAGCCTATCAGAAGCCTCTAAAGCCATGACATCATTTTCTGGAATTTTCCAAGCTGTTTAACCAGATATGCATTAGGGGGTGCTATTAAAATTTTTGGATGAAAAACGTTCCCGTTTTAAACAAGATATTTTGTCACGAAAAGATGCTCGACTATGCATATAATTGACAGCTTTGGAAAGAAAACACTCAAAACTGCAAAGATAATGTCTGTGAGTGCCACAGAACTAATTCTACAGGCGAAACCAAGATGAAATGTCATACAGGAAGTGCGCCAGATTTTCAATGCGCTGTGTTCCAATGTCTCCTTATATGGCTGTGAATGCGCCAGGAATGAGCCTAAACTTTCTGTCGTTTCCCCAAGGTGTCTGCAGCATTGTGACGTATTTGTAGGCAAATCATTGGAAGATTGACCTTAAGAGACTACATCTACCAGGTGGCCGCTTGGGGTCCTCCGTTGCAATTATTGCGTAATCTCCAGCTACGTGTATTTTTCGTTTGCTTCGAGGAGAAACACAGCTGCCACGAATGATTTATCATCGAATAGATATGTGAAAAACACCTTGAGGATTGATTCTAAACAACGTTTGCCATGTTTCCGTCGATATTATGGAGTTAATTTGGTAAAAAGTTCGGCGTTGTAGAGACTGCATTTTCAGATTTCTTTCTTAGCCAAACGTGATGAATAAAACGGAGCGATTTCTCCTACACAAGTAATCTTTTTGGGAAAACTGAATATTTGCTATCTAACTGAGAGTCTCCTCATTGAAAACATCCGAAGTTCTTCAAAGGTAAATGATTTTATTTGAATGCTTTTCTTGTTTTTGTGAAAATGTTGCCTGCTGAATGCTAGGCTTAATGCTATGCTAGCTATCAATACTCTTACACAAATGCTTGTGTAGCTATGGTTGTAAAGCATATTTTGAAAATCTGAGATGACAGTGTTGTTAACAAAAGGCTAAGCTTGTGAGCCAATATATTTATTTCATTTCATTTGCGATTTTCATGAATAGAAAACGTTGTGTTATGCTAATGCATTATAGTTTAAGTATTTTTCTGTCGATTTCTCAGCCAAGCAGGATGAACAAACGTGACGTTTTTTCGCCTACAAAAATATTATTTTTGAAAAAAAGGAACATTTGCTATCTAACTGGGAGTCTCCTGAGTGAAAGCATCTGAAGTTCTTCAAAGGTAAATGATTTAATTGGGTTGCTTTTCTTATTTTCGTGAAAATGTTGCCTGCTGCCAGCACAGCCTAGCATAGCATTATGCTATGCTAAACTTACACAAATGCTTGTCTAGCGTTGGCTGTAACGCATATTTTGAAAATCTGAGATGACAGTGTTGTTAACAAAAGGCTAAGCTTGTGTTTGAATATATTTATTTCATTTCATTTGCGATTTTCATGAATAGGAAACGTTGCGTTATGGTAATGAGCTTGAGGCTATGATTACGCTCCCGGATACGGGATAGCTCGTCGCTAGAGGTTAAAGGCACAGTCAACTTAGAGTATGTTAAACTTTTACACCCAGGAATTGTGATACAGTAAATTATAAGTTAAATAATTTGTCTGTAAACAATTGTTGAAAAATAACGTGTCCCTGCACAAAGTAGCTGTCCTAACCGACTTGCCAAAAACGAGTTTTAATGACTCCATCCTAAGTGTATGTAAACTTCTGACTTCAACTGTACATACCAGGTGTTACGGTATGTTTTAAACCAGGTACTTACCAGGTTTTAAATAAGGTACATCTAATTAAGGTACGTACCAGGTGTTACAGTCCATATTGATGCTCTGTCCAGGTGCATAGGCTCTGTTGTTATGGTAACACGGACACTGCTCTGGAGTGATGCACTCTCTCCTATGTCGAACCTGAATCAAACAATCAATTAAGTTTTTAAAACCATTTTTTAAAACAGGGACTGACCAGGTGACTGGTGGCTGGACTCTCTGGCCAATCAGTTACATGTATCTATCACTTAGTTCACACCCTGACAGACAGACAGACAGACAGACAGACAGACAGACAGACAGACAGACAGACAGACAGACAGACAGACAGACAGACAGACAGACAGACAGACAGACTGTCAGACAGACACAGACCTTGACTAGGACGTAGGTTAGTGTCAAGGTCAGGGTTAGAGGTCAGGGATACGGACCGTGCCATTTGGACAGAGACTGCCGAGGATACAGGCCAGACTGAAACAGTATTTATTTGGTGTTGTATTTTGTTAGGATCCCCATTAGCTGTTGCTAATCAGCAGCTACTCTTCATGGGGTCCAAACAAAACATGAAACATTACATAATACTAGAAACGTGCATGCCCCGCCCACCTGAGGATCTCCTTTACAGCCATCTATTTCCTGTTTGAGGGCTGCAAAATCCACTTGTTGACTTAAATCACGTTGGATTCAGTGAGGAAAATCCAATCAGGAAGTGCCTCTTATTTTGAAACCTCTCTGTTCCTAAGCATGCCTATCCTCCATTTAAAGGGATATCAACCAGATTCCTTTTTCTATGGCTTCCCTAAGGTGTCAACAGTCTTTAGACAGTTTCAGGCTTTTATTTTGAAAAATGAGCGTGAAGGATCACATTGCGTAAGTGGATAGGTGGGGGCTCTCAGAGTGAATTTTGCGCAACTGAGTAAATTGGCCAATGTTTCTCCCGCTGTTATTGAAAAAGCTACACACTCGGTTGATATATTATCGAATGTATATTTTAAAAACAACTTGAGGATTGATTATAAAAAACGTTTGACATGTTTCTGTGGACATTATGGATATTAGTTGGAATATACGTCTGCATTGTCATGACCACTCTTTCCTGTGGATTTCTGAACATAACGCGACAAACAAACGTTGGTATTTTGGGTATAAAAATAATCTTTATGGAACAAAAGGAACATTTGTTGTGTAACTGGGAGTCTCGTGAGTAAAAACATCCGAAGATCATCAAAGGAATTGCTTTTCTGATTTTCGTGACCTAGCTACTTAATGCTTAGTGTACATAATGTTATGCGATGCTGTCGATAAACTTACTCAAACGCTTGGATTGCGTTCGCTGTAAAGCATGATTTCAAAATCTGAGACGACAGATGGATTAACAAAAGGCTAAACTGTGTTTTGCAATATTGCACTTGTGATTTCATGAATATGAATATTTTTTTGTAATATTATTTGAATGTGGCGCAATGCTATTCAGCGGTTGCTGATGACAATTATCCCGGTAACGGGATGGGTAGCGTCACTGACTTGCCTTGTTAATTACATAAAAATAAATAAAACATTTAAAAACTCTGGGACCAGGGTCAGTATACAGACCAAACTCTGGAAACAGGGTCAGGGTACAGACCAAACTCTGGAAACAGGGACAGTATACAGACCAAACTCTGGAAACAGGGTCAGGGTACAGACCAAACTCTGGGACCAGGGTCAGTATACAGACCAAACTCTGGAAACAGGGTCAG
Organism: Oncorhynchus tshawytscha; assembly: GCF_018296145.1. Classification (NCBI taxonomy): domain Eukaryota; kingdom Metazoa; phylum Chordata; class Actinopteri; order Salmoniformes; family Salmonidae; genus Oncorhynchus; species Oncorhynchus tshawytscha. The sequence continues at coordinate 59,881,292 of NC_056447.1, read as the reverse complement.
GGTACAGACCAAACTCTGGAAACAGGGACAGTATACAGACCAAACTCTGGAAACATGGTCAGGGTACAGACCAAACCCTGGAACCAGGGTCAGTATACAGACAAACTCTGGAAACAGGGGCCGGGTACAGACCAAACTCTGGAAACAGGGGCCGGGTACAGACCAAACTCTGGAAACAGAGGCCGGGTACAGACAAAACTCTGGAAACAGGATCAGAGTACAGACAAAACTCTGGAAACAGGGTCAGGGTACAGACAACTCTGGAACCAGGGTCAGGATACAGACCAAACTCTGGAACCAGGGTAAGGGTACAGACTAAACTCTGTGGACCAGGGTCAGGTTACAGACCAAACTCTGGGGACCACATTCAGGAACAATACCAAATTCTGTGGAACAGGGTAAGGGTACAGATCTAAATCTGGAACCATGGTCAGGGTACAGACAACTCTGGAACCAGGGTTAGGATACAGACCAAACCCTGGAACCAGGGTCAGTATACAGACCAAACTCTGGAAACAGGGTCAGGGTACAGACCAAACTCTGGAAACAGGGACAGTATACAGACCAAACTCTGGAAACAGGGTCAGGGTACAGACCAAACCCTGGAACCAGGGTCAGTATACAGACAAACTCTGGAAACAGGGGCCGGGTACAGACCAAACTCTGGAAACAGGGGCCGGGTACAGACCAAACTCTGGAAACAGAGGCCGGGTACAGACAAAACTCTGGAAACAGGATCAGAGTACAGACAAAACTCTGGAAACAGGGTCAGGGTACAGACAACTCTGGAACCAGGGTTAGGATACAGACACCACTCTGGAAACAGTGACAGGGTACAGACCAAACTATAGAACCAGGGTCAGGGTACAGACCAAACCCTGGAACCAGGGTCAGTATACAGACCAAACTCTGGAAACAGGGTCAGTGTACAGACCACACTCTGGAAACAGGGTCAGGGTACAGACCAAACTCTGGAAACAGGATCAGTGTACAGACCACACTCTGGAACCAGGGTCAGGGTACAGACCAAACTCTGGAACCAGGGTCAGGATACAGACCAAACTCTGGAACCAGGGTCAGGATACAGACTAAACTCTGTGGACCAGGGTCAGGTTACAGACCAAACTCTGGGGACCACATTCAGGAACAATACCAAACTCTGTGGAACAGGGTAAGGGTACAGATCTACATCTGGAACCATGGTCAGTATAAAGATCAAATTCCGGGACCATGGTCAGTATACAGACCAAACTCTGGGAACCAAAATCAGGATACAAACCAAACTCTGGGAACCAGAGGCAGGTTACAGACCAAACTCTGGGAACCAGGGTCAGGATACAGACCAAACTCTAGGGACCAGGGTCAGGTTACAGGCCAAATTCTGGAAACAGGGTCAGGACACAGACCAAACCCTGGAACCAGGGTCAGTATACAGACAAACTCTGGAAACAGGGTCAGGGTACAGACCAAACCCTGGAACCAGGGTCAGTATAATGACAAACTCTGGAAACAGGGGCCGGGTACAGACCAAACTCTGGAAACAGGGGCCGGGTACAGACCAAACTCTGGAAACAGGGGCCGGGTACAGACAAAACTCTGGAAACAGGGGCAGAGTACAGACAAAACTCTGGAAACAGGGTCAGGGTACAGACAACTCTGGAACCAGGGTTAGGATACAGACACCACTCTGGAAACAGTAACAGGGTACAGACCAAACTATAGAACCAGGGTCAGGGTACAGACCAAACCCTGGAACCAGGGTCAGTATACAGACCAAACTCTGGAAACAGGGTCAGTGTACAGACCAAACTCTGGAAACAGGGTCAGTGTACAGACCAAACTCTGGAACCAGGGTCAGGGTACAGACCAAACTCTGGAACCAGGGTCAGGGTACAGACCAAACTCTGGAACCAGGGTCAGGGTACAGACCAAACTCTGGAACCAGGGTCAGGGTACAGACCAAACTCTGGAAACAGGGTCAGTATACAGACCAAACTCTGGAAACAGGGTCAGGGTACAGACCAAACTCTGGAACCAGGGTGAGGATACAGACCAAACTCTGGAACCAGGGTCAGGATACAGACCAAACTCTGGAACCAGGGTCAGGGTACAGACCAAAGTCTGGAACCCGGGTCAGGTCACAGACCAAACTCTGGAAACAGGGTAAGGGTACAGATCTAAATCTGAAACCATGGTCAGGGTACAGACAACTCTGGAACCAGGGTTAGGATACAGACCAAGCCCTGGAACCAGGGTCAGTATACAGACCAAACTCTGGAAACAGGGTCAGGGTACAGACCAAACTCTGGAACCAGGGTCAGGATACAGACCAAACTCTGGAACCAGGGTAAGGGTACAGACTAAACTCTGTGGACCAGGGTCAGGTTACAGACCAAACTCTGGGGACCACATTCAGGAACAATACCAAACTCTGTGGAACAGGGTAAGGGTACAGATCTAAATCTGGAACCATGGTTAGGATACAGACCAAACTCTGGAACCAGGGTCAGGGTACAGACCAAACTCTGGAACCAGGGTCAGGATACAGACCAAACTCTGGAACCAGGGTCAGGATACAGACCAAACTCTGGAACCATGGTCAGGATACAGACTAAACTCTGTGGACCAGGGTCAGGGTACGGACCAAACTCTGGAACCAGGGTCAGGATACAGACCAAACTCTGGAACCAGGGTAAGGGTACAGACTAAACTCTGTGGACCAGGGTCAGGTTACAGACCAAACTCTGGGTACCACATTCAGGAACAATTCCAAACTCTGTGGAACAGGGTAAGGGTACAGATCTACATCTGGAACCATGGTCAGTATAAAGATCAAATTCCGGGACCATGGTCAGTATACAGACCAAACTCTGGGAACCAAAATCAGGATACAGACCAAACTCTGGGAACCAGAGGCAGGTTACAGACCAAACTCTGGGAACCAGGGTCAGGATACAGACCAAACTCTAGGGACCAGGGTCAGGTTACAGGCCAAATTCTGGGGACAATGGTCATGATACAGTCAAACTCTGGGGACCAGGGTAATTGTCAGGTTACAGACCATACTTTGGGACCAAAGTCAGGTTACAGACCAAACTCTGGGACCAAAGTCAGGTTACAGACCAAACTCTGGGACAAGGGACAGGGAACAGTCCAAACTCTTGTGAACAGGGTCAGGATACAGACCAAAGTCTGGGGACCAGGGTCAGGGTACAGACCAAACTCTGGGGACCAGGGTTGGGGGTGTACAGTCCAAACTCTGGGGACCAGGGTCAGGGCACAGACCAAAGTCTGGGGACCAGGGTCAGGCTACAGACCAAAGTCTGGGGACAATTGTCAGGTTACAGACCAATTTCTGGGAACCATGGTCAGTATAAAAACCAAACTCTGGGACCAGGGCCAGAGTACAGACCAAACTCTGGAACCATGGTCAGTGTGCAGACCAAACTCTGGGTACCAGGGTCAGGGTACCGAACAAATTCTGGGGACCAGGTTCAGGGTACAGACCAAACCCTGGGGACCAGGGTCAGGATACAGACCAAACTCTGGGGACCAGGGTCAGGATACAGACCAAACTCTGGGGACCAGGGTCAGGATACAGACCAAACTCTGTGGACCAGGGTCAGGAAACAGACCAAACTGTGGGACCAGGGTCAGGTTACAGTCCAAACTCTGGGGAACAGGGTCAAGGTCAGTATACAGACCAAACTCTGGGGACCAGGGTCAGGATACAGACCAAACTCTGTGGACCAGGGTAAGGGTACAGACCAAACTCTGGGGACCAGGGTCAGGATACAAACCAAACTCTGTGGACCAAGGTAAGGGTACAGACCAAACTCTGGGGACTAGGGTACGGGTACAGTCCAAACTCAGGACCAGGGTTAGGGTACAGACCAAACTCTGTGGACCAGGGAAAGGGTACAGACCAAACTCTGGGGACCAGGGTCAGGGTACAGACCAAACTCTGGAGACTAGGGTAAGGGTACAGACCAAACTCTGGGGACCATGATACGGGTCAGGTTACAGACCAAACTCTGGGGACCAGGGTAAGGGTCAGGTTACAGACCAAACTCTGGTACAGACCAAACTCTGGGGACCCGGGTCAGGATACAGACCAAACTCTGGGGACCAGGGTCAGGGTACAGACCAAACTCTGGGGACCAGGGTCAGGGTACAGACCAAACTCTGGGGACCAGGGTCAGGGTACAGACCAAACTCTGGGGAGTAGGGTAAGGGTATAGACCAAACTCTGGGGAGTAGGGTAAGGGTACAGACCAAACTCTGGGGAGTAGGGTAAGGGTACAGACCAAACTCTGGGGACCTAGGTAAGGGTCAGGTTACAGACCAAACTCTGGGGACCAGGGTTAGGGTCAGGTTACAGACCAAACTCTGGGGACCAGGGTCAGGGTACAGACCAAACTCTGGGGACCAGGGTCAGGGTACAGACCAAACTCTGGGGACCAGGGTCAGGGTACAGACCAAAATCTGGGGACCAGGTTAAGGGTCAGAGTATGTGTGCTGCTGAATCAAATAATCACCTCATCATTAAGCTTTGATTATTTGAATCAGCTGTGTAGTGCTAGGGCAATAACCAAGACTTGCTCCTTGGGGTGGCCCCAGGACCCAGTTTGGGAAACCATGACCTAGAGACAAATTACTGGGTGGCTTAGTATTTCTCAGTAAGGCCTAGACAATCAATAGTTTCTACTGTTCTAAACCATTGTTACTCAGCCCTGTTTGAGTTTTTGACCACCCTATATTGGTCTCCAGCCCCAAATTTCTAAGGTTCTCCACTATGAGCTCTAAAGTGAATTTAAAAAAAAAAAAAAATTATTTCACCTTTATTTAACCAGGTAGGCCAGTTGAGAACAAGTTCTCATTTGCAACTGCGACCTGGCCAAGATAAAGCATAGCAGTGTGAGCAGACAACACAGAGTTACACATGGAATAAACAATTAACAAGTCAATAACACAGTAGAAAACAAAGGGGGGAGTCTATATACAATGTGTGCAAAAGGCATGAGGAGGTAGGTGAATAATTACAATTTTGCAGATTAACACTGGAGTGATAAATGATCAGATGGTCATGTACAGGTAGAGATATTGGTGTGCAAAAGAGCAAGTAAATAAATAAAAACAGTATGGGGATGAGGTAGGTGAAAATGGGTGGGCTATTTACCAATAGACTATGTACAGCAGCAGCGATCGGTTAGCTGCTCAGATAGCTGATGTTTGAAGTTGGTGAGGGAGATAAAAGTCTCCAACTTCAGCGATTTTTGCAATTCGTTCCAGTCACAGGCAGCAGAGTACTGGAACGAAAGGCGGCCAAATGAGGTGTTGGCTTTAGGGATGATCAGTGAGATACACCTGCTGGAGCGCGTGCTACGGATGGGTGTTGCCATCATGACCAGTGAACTGAGATAAGGCGGAGCTTTACCTAGCATGGACTTGTAGATGACCTGGAGCCAGTGGGTCTGGCGACGAATATGTAACGAGGGCCAGCCGACTAGAGCATACAGGTCGCAGTGGTGGGTGGTATAAGGTGCTTTAGTGACAAAACGGATGGCACTGTGATAGACTGCATCCAGTTTGCTGAGTAGAGTGTTGGAAGCCATTTTGTAGATGACATCGCCGAAGTCGAGGATCGGAAGGATAGTCAGTTTTACTAGGGTAAGCTTGGCGGCGTGAGTGAAGGAGGCTTTGTTGCGGAATAGAAAGCCGACTCTTGATTTGATTTTCGATTGGAGATGTTTGATATGAGTCTGGAAGGAGAGTTTGCAGTCTAGCCAGACACCTAGGTACTTATAGATGTCCACATATTCAAGGTCGGAACCATCCAGGGTGGTGATGCTAGTCGGGCATGCGGGTGCAGGCAGCGATCGGTTGAAAAGCATGCATTTGGTTTTACTAGCGTTTAAGAGCAGTTGGAGGCCACGGAAGGAGTGTTGTATGGCATTGAAGCTTGTTTGGAGGTTAGATAGCACAGTGTCCAATGACGGGCCGAAAGTATATAGAATGGTGTCGTCTGCGTAGAGGTGGATCAGGGAATCGCCCGCAGCAAGAGCAACATCATTGATATATACAGAGAAAAGAGTCGGCCCGAGAATTGAACCCTGTGGCACCCCCATAGAGACTGCCAGAGGACCGGACAGCATGCCCTCCGATTTGACACACTGAACTCTGTCTGCAAAGTAATTGGTGAACCAGGCAAGGCAGTCATCCGAAACACAGAGGCTACTGAGTCTGCCGATAAGAATATGGTGATTGACAGAGTCGAAAGCCTTGGCAAGGTCAATGAAGACGGCTGCACAGTACTGTCTTTTATCGATGGCGGTTATGATATCGTTTAGTACCTTGAGTACAACACAGTGGGTCTGTCATCGTTCTGAATGTGGTATAGATGTCGTTTAAGACTGCATTCTAGTTTTGTTTTGTGTCTCTCCAATATAGAGTTTGTGACAAACAAGGCACTCAATCATATAAAACACATTTACAGTATCCTGTTGGACTTTCTGCCTGATTGGAGCCCCGAATGCCTATTTGACACCAGCGCCTGAGAATAAGATCAGGCGCTGATCTAAAAACCCTGTATTGTAGGTTAGCATATGGTTAACAGTTAACTACCTAAAGTGCCAATAGAAGCTGAAACAATCTAGATAATAGGCACTTGCCTAGAATGGAAACATCCCTTATGAACACAGCAAAATAGTTCATTACACAAAGCATCATAATGGAATGAAAACATGAAATAAGAAGAAATAAGAATTTAAAGTCATAAGACATGGCCAGATATGGAATTATTACCACATACTAACTACACTACAGCCTCTGAATGAGTGTCAATTTCAGGGTCAGGTTTGGGGATAGTGTTGGGGCCAGGTTTGAGCTCAGAGTCAGGGTTAGGTTAGAGGAAAATTTACCTCAAAGAGGACAGGCAATGCAGAGACACATGTTCTCTAATTCTATTGCTCCTAGCGATACATCTTTATAAATGTTGTTAAGTGAGAGGTAAGAAAACAGCCAAGTCTTAGTAACCTCTAGGTGCTGGGGTTAGGGTTAGGGCAAGGATCAAAGGCAAGGCTTAGTAGCTAGGTGCTGGGGTTAGGTTTAAGGTGAAGGAGGGGTTTGAATTAGGGCCAGGTTTAAGGTTAAGGTAACAGCTGGTGCAAAGGTTAGGTTCGGGGTTAAGGTTAGGGCCAAGACCTGGTCTTTAACCTCTGTCTAAAGGCAATCTTCATGAGTGTTGAGGTCACAGAAAACAACCGAGCAGTACCCTGTCTTCTCCGAACTGTCCGGCAGATGGAGACAGAAGCTCCTATGTGAACTAGCAGTCCACCTGTCTTCTCCAAACTGTCCAGCAGATGGAGCCAGAGGCTCCTATATGTCCATGGATTTCTCTAATACTTGTCATTCAGACCTGTGGGATCAATACAACGTTTGGAGAAGACAGGGTACTGCTAGTTGGTTCTCTGTGACCTCTACACTCATGAAGATTGCATTTAGACAGACAAAGGAGAAGATTGTGGACTACAGGAAAAAGAGGACCGAGCACGCTCCCATTCTCATCGATGCTGCTACAGTGCAGGTTGAGAGCTTCAAGTTCCTTGGTATCCACATCACCAACAAACTAACTTGGTCCAAACACACTAAGACAGTCGTGAAGAGTGCACAACAAAACATATTCCCCCTCAGGACAGTGAAAAGATTTGGCATGGGTCCTCAGATCCTCAAAAGGCTCTACAGCTGCACCATCAAGAACATCCTGACTGGTTTTATCACTGCATGGTATGCCAAATGCTCGGCCTCCGACCGCAAGGCACTACAGAGGGTAGTGCGAACGGCCCAGTACATTACTGGGGAAAGCTTCCTGCCATCCAGGACCTCTATACCAGGCGGTGTCAGAGGAAGGCCCCAAAAATGGTCAAAGGCTCCAGCCATCCTAGTCATAGACTGTTCTCTCTGCTACCTCACAGTAAGCGGTAACGGAGAGCCAAGTCTAGGTCCAAGAGGCTTCTAAACAGCTTCTACCCCTAAGCCATAAGACTCCTGAACACCTAATCAGGGTCGGGGTCAGGGTTAGGGTCAGGGTCGGGTCGGGGTTAGGGTCAAGGATTGAGGTTGCGGTCAGAGCTAGGGTTTGGCTTGGGGTCAGGGTTAGGGTAGGGTTAAGGTCAGGATCAGGGTCAGGGTCGGGTCAGGGTTAGGGTCAAGGTCGGGGTTAAGGTTGGGGTCAGAGTTAGGGTTAGGGTCAGGGTAAGGGTTAGGGTAAGGGTTAGGGTCAGGACGTGGTTGGGTTTAGGGTGGGGGTTAAGGTTAAGGTTAAGGTTGGAGTTAGGGTCAGGGTCAGGGTTGGGGTTAAGGTCAGGGTTGGGGTTAGTGCCAGGGTTGGGGTTAGGGTTAGGGTTGGGGTTAGGGTCAGTGTACGTACCGTGCCGTTGGGACAGAGACACCCGGGGATACAGGCCAGACTGAGACAGGGTAAGTCCAGATTCTGACAGGTTCTAGAACACTCCAGACCCTCCTCCCCTCCCTCACACCCAACACGCCTCAGAGGGGGGATACAGGTAGCCGCACGGCGCTCTGGACACATAAACACATATAAAGCTCAGGACCTAGAAAGTTATATTGTACGAGAAATTCTACTTTGAACAATATTACTTTTAACAATATAATAAAATATGTATTACTTTTAACAATATAGTATATATTAATACATAATACTTTATTAGTTCATGCAGAGATATTAAATACATGCACACGTACACAGACAGACAGACAGACAGACAGACAGACAGACAGACAGACAGACAGACAGACAGACAGACAGACAGACAGACAGACAGACAGACAGACAGACAACAGACAGACAGACAAGCACATACACTCACTCAGGTATGCACACGCCACACACAAACACACACAGACACACAGACACACAATACCTCTGGAGGGTGGCTGGTCATCCTGGAAGAACATGTCAGACAGCATAAATCCACTCATCTCAGTAGAGCTGCAGCTCATAGATCCGTTCTCACAGTAACTACACACACACACACGCACACACACATGTCAGTTTGGGTAAAAGTGTGTTTGAGTGTGTGCTTTATTCTATAGCTAGAGGACTAGAGTCAAGTATAATTTCTGTCTTTATCTGTTGTGGTCTAGTACTGTCTGTCTGTCTTCATCTGTTGTGGTCTAGTACTGTCTTTATCTGTTGTGGTCTAGTACTGTATTTATCTGTTGTGGTCTAGTACTGTCTATACCTGTTGTGGTCTTGTACTGTCTGTCTGTCTTTATCTGTTGTGGTCTAGTACTGTCTTTATCTGTTGTGGTCTATTACTGTCTTTTTTGTTGTCGTCTTGAAAAAGAAGGGTCAACACTGCAAATATTGACTCTTTGCATCAACTTCATGTAATTGTCAATAAAAGCCTTTGACACTTATGACATGCTTGTAATTATACTTCAGTATTCCATAGTAACATCTGACAAAAATATCTAAAAACACTGAAGCAGCAAACTTTGTGAAAATTCATATTTGTGTCATGCTCAAAACTTTTGGCCACGACTGTATAGCTAGAGGACTCCTGGGCCCTCATTTATCAACCGTGTGTTTTGTGTGTAAGCACAAATCTATGTATTAATCATAAATGGGATCATTTCCAAGCAAAGCGTGAGATTGATCAACATGAATGTTTGCTTCAGGTTGTGCATACATGTATGCCCAGTCATGACCATAAGAAAGCACAGTGCCAAGTTGTGGAATACCTGCACTTCAAGCATGAATGGGAAAAATATACATGAATGTTGAAAATGTGTGAACTATTTGAAAAGAAAAAGCTTCCAGTCTTAATGTGCAGGTGGTATGTGATACAGAAAATATGCTACTCAATGTGGTGGCAAGGTGGAACACACGACTCGTTCATTCTGCAGAACAGCAATGTTTGCCTGTTCACCTACAGGAGGGAGCTGTTGAGGATGGATGGCTTATTGGTGTGTGTAACCTAAACATTTGAAGAATATTTGCCATTTCTAAAACAACTTGAAATGGCATAATGGTCCTCCCTTTGTAGCTATGTCTTCATTTTCACAGGTCAAACCAGAACTGAGAGAGCCAAACAAAAATGTTTGGTTGTATTTTTACAGGTCAAACCAGAACTGAGAGAGCCAAATAAACATGTTTGGTTGTATTTTTACAGGTCAAACCAGAACTGAGAGAGCCAAATAAAAATGTTTGGTTGTATTTTTACAGGTCAAACCAGAACTGAGAGAGCCAAATAAAAATGTTTGGTTGTATTTTTACAGGTCAAACCAGAACTGAGAGAGCCAAATAAAAATGTTTGGTTGTATTTTTACAGGTCAAACCAGAACTGAGAGAGCCATATAAAAATGTTTGGTTATCAAACATATCACTAGCACCTCTGGTTCAGTCACTAGCACCTCTGGTTCAGTCACTAGCACCTCTGGTTCAGTCACTAGCACCTCTGGTTCAGTCACTAGCACCTCTGGTTCAGTCACTAGCACCTCTGGTTCAGTCACTAGCACCTCTGTTTCAGTCACTAGCACCTCTGTTTCAGCCACTAGCACCTCTGTTTCAGTCACTAGCACCTCTGTTTCAGTCACTAGCACCTCTGTTTCAGACACTAACACCTCTGTCTCAGTCACTAGCACTTCTGTTTGTCACTAGCACCTCTGTTTCAGTCACTAGCACCTCTGTTTCAGTCACTAGCACCTCTGTTTCAGTCACTAGCACCTCTGTTTCAGTCACTAGCACCTCTGTTTCAGTCACTAGCACCTCTGTTTCAGTCACTAGCACCTCTGTTTCAGACACTAACACCTCTGTTTCAGACACTAACACCTCTGTTTCACTCACTAGCACCTCTGTTTCAGTCACTAGCACCTCTGTTTCAGTCACTAGCACCTCTGTTTCAGTCACTAGCACCTCTGTTTCAGTCACTAGCACCTCTGTTTCAGACACTAACACCTCTGTTTCAGTCACTATCGCCTCTGTTTCAATCTCTGACTGCACCGTTATAGCTATTTCATTGTACAGCTATGTATATTCCCCAATGGCTTGAAAGCAATGATTTTGACCATATATGGTTAATTATGGGTGTTTCAAAAAGCCAAAAGCAAGGTCGTGCATGAGCACTATGGCTGAGAAAGATCATATTTATTAATGGTTATCTCCTCTGTGTGTATGACACTCGTAGGATTGTTTGAACATCATATATCCTGTCGTAAGTAGTATTTTAGAATAGTTTCTACGCAACATTGATAAATGAGGGCCCTGATATCTGTAGTATGATTTTTGTCTTTATCTGTTGTGTTCTAGTGCTGTTTTTTTGCTAGCTACTTTAAGTGCTGCCTGTCTTTCTTCCCAGTAGCCTACCTGGTGTGTGAACTGCTGACTGCTCATAACTTGCATATGATTGTTGCCGCAACAGGAGGTTGGTGGCACCTTAATTGGGGAGGATGGTCTCATCTTAATAACTGGAGCGGAATAATTGGAATGGTATCAAATACATCAAACACATGGTGCTTCGTTCCGGCAGTTATTAAGAGCCGTTCTCCACTCAGCAGCCTCCTGTGAATGATACATCAACCAGGATCAAGGGGCAGGGCAATTTGTGGCTTTTTGCTTTTTGTAACCTCAGTCTAGGTTAGAAAACTAAGACCGTCGTCGAAACTAAGACGGTTATTCCGAGTTGTTCTGCCAAGTTGTTCTGTGTAGTTGTTCAAGGAAGGAAAGAGAGGCTCCGCACCACTCTCTCCCTTGAGTGTCTTACTTAGTTATTTACAATTTGCAATTGTGTTGCTTTGTCAACTATGTGTGTGGTTTCTATACCTGTTCACTCCTCTCCCTGTAGGCTTTACAGACGCTCCCCACCCCTTGGCTGCAACCATTCTAATGTAGTGTACTCTGCGCACACAACCCATGTGGAATTCCTGGTCTCTGGCAGCTTTACAGACGCTCCACACCCCTTGGCTGCAACCATTCTAATGTAGTGTACCCTGCGCACACAACCCATGTGGAATTCCTGGTCTCTGACAGCATTTGGAACTGCCAATCTGTGGTCAAGAACTCCAAGACCATCTCAGCCTATGCTGCCCTTCAGTCACTTGACTTATTGGCCCTGACAGAGACATATGGATCACCCCAGAGAACATTGCTTCACCAGCTGTTCTCTCTTCATCTGACTAAGTTTTCTCTCATAGTCTGACTAAGTTTTCTCTCACTGTTATTTGTCCACTCAAGCGTAACACTATTATAATCTATCGCCCACCAGGTGCCTTTAGAGTTTCACAATGTGCATTACACCTTGACGATACGTTAACGGTCTTCATACTTGGCGACTTCAACCTCCGATATATGACTTCAATTCATTTATTTCCAACTCTATATTTCCCCTACTTGCCTCTTTGACCTCACCCTATACCAGAGGCTGTTCTCCTACTAATTTCACTTGCAACCCCCCTCCAGGTCTCTTTTCTCCTACTAATTTAACTTGCAACCCCCCTCTGTCTCTGATCACTACTATGTTTCCTTTTCTGTCTCCCTTTCCTCCAACCCTGCCCACTCAGCTCCTACCCAGATGGTCTCTCTCTCTCTCCCACTACTCTCTCCTCTTCTATCCTATCATCTAGGGGCGTCAGGGTAGCCTAGTGGTTAGAGTGTTGGACTAGGTTGCAAGTTCAAATCCCGAGCTGACAAGGTACAAATCTGTCGTTCTGCCCCTGAACAGGCAGTTAACCCACTGTTTCTAGGCCGTCATTGAAAATAAGAATTTCATCTTAACCGACTTGCCTAGTTAAATAACGGTAAAATAAAAATTTTAAATTCTCCCTTCTGTCTCTTGATTCTCTCTCTTCAACCCTACTCTCCTCCCTTTCCACATCCTGTCCCCTTTCCTCCCTGATGGCTAGGCCCTCTCCCCCTGCTTGGAGGAAAGGTTCTCGGGACGTTATCATCCTTCCACTCCCTTTTCAACACCTTCTCTTCCTATGTGTCTGTTGTTAAAGCCACTTTCTATCACTCAACATCTCTAACCCTAGAAAACTATGTTAAACCTTCTCCCCCCTCCCTCCTCTCTAAATACGCTCCTCATTCACTCAGCCCATTGAGTCTACTGGTCCCACTCAGGAGGGTAGGTTGCGCTCAACCCAGCCCCAGCTCTTTTATGTCCTGGCACTCCAATGGTGGAACCAGCTTCCCCCTTAAGCTAGTACAGCAGAGTCCCTGCCCATCTTCCTCCTGAAGCTAGGACAGCAGAGTCCATGCCCATCTCCCGAAAACATCTGAAAACCTACCTCTTCAAAGAGTATCTTAAATAATCCCCCCCCCTGTATTATTTTTAGAACAATGTATTTGGTGAACTAACCCTGTATAAACAGTGTACTAACATCCACACCTCCTTCCCTTGTTCTTCTATCTCTGACTCTACTGACCACGTCTTTCTTCTATCTCTGACTCTACTGACCACGTATTTCTTCTATCTCTGACTCTACTGACCACGTCTTTTATCTATCTCTGACACTACTGACCACGTCTTCTATCTCTGACTCTACTGACCACGTCTTTTATCTATCTCTGACACTACTGACCACGTCTTCTATCTCTGACTCTACTGACCACGTCTTTCTTCTATCGCTGAATCTACTGACCACGTATTTCTTCTATCTCTGACTATACTGACCATGTCTTCTATCTCTGACTATACTGATCACCTCTTCTATCTCTGACTCTACTGACAACGTCTTTCTCCTATCTCTGACTCTACTGACCATGTCTTCTATCTCTGACTCTACTGACAACGTCTTTCTTCTATCTCTGACTCTACTGACCATGTCTCATATCTATCTCTGACTCTACTGACCACGTCTTCTATCCCTGACTCTACTGACCATGTCTTCTATCTCTGACTCTACTGACCACATCTTCTATCTATCTCTGACTCTACTGACCATGTCTTCTATCTCTGACTATACTGACAACGTCTTTCTTCTATCTCTGACTCTACTGACCATGTCTTCTATCTCTGACTATACTGACAACGTCTTTCTTCTATCTCTGACTCTACTGACCATGTCTTCTATCTCTGAATCTACTGACAACGTATTTCTTCTATCTCTGACTATACTGACAACGTCTTCTATCTCTGACTCTACTGACCATGTCTTCTATCTCTGACTCTGCTGACAACGTATTTCTTCTATCTCTGACTCTACTGACCATGTCTTCTATCTCTGACTCTACTGACAACGTATTTCTTCTATCTCTGACTCTACTGACCATGTCTTCTATCTCTGACTCTACTGACCATGTCTTCTATCTCTGACTCTACTGACAACGTCTTCTATCTCTGACTCTACTGACCATGTCTTCTATCTCTGACTCTACTGACCACGTCTTCTATCTCTGACTCTACTGACCATGTCTTCTATCTCTGACTCTACTGACAACGTATTTCTTCTATCTCTGACTCTACTGACCATGTCTTCTATCTCTGACTATACTGACCACGTCTTCTATCTCTGACTCTACTGACAACGTCTTTCTCCTATCTCTGACTCTACTGACCATGTCTTCTATCTCTGACTATACTGACAACGTCTTTCTTCTATCTCTGACTCTACTGACCATGTCTTCTATCTCTGACTATACTGACCACGTCTTCTATCTCTGACTCTACTGACAACGTCTTTCTCCTATCTCTGACTCTACTGACCATGTCTTCTATCTCTGACTATACTGACAACGTCTTTCTTCTATCTCTGACTCTACTGACCATGTCTTCTATCTCTGACTCTACTGACCACGTCTTCTATCTCTGACTCTACTGACCATGTCTTCTATCTCTGACTCTACTGACAACGTATTTCTTCTATCTCTGACTCTACTGACCATGTCTTCTATCTCTGACTATACTGACAACGTCTTTCTTCTATCTCTGACTCTACTGACCATGTCTTCTATCTCTGACTCTACTGACCATGTCTCATATCTATCTCTGACTCTACTGACCACATCTTCTATCTATCTCTGACACTACTGACCACGTCTTCTATCTATCTCTGACACTACTGACCACGTCTTCTATCTATCTCTGACACAACTGACCACGTCTTCTATCTATCTCTGACACAACTGACCACATCTTCTATCTATCTCTGACACAACTGACCACGTCTTCTACCCATCTCTGACACTACTGACCACGTCTTCTATCTATCTCTGACACTACTGACCACGTCTTCTATCTATCTCTGACTCTACTGACCACGTCTTCTATCTATGTCTGACTCTACTGACCACGTCTTCTATCTCTGACTCTACTGACCACGTCTTCTATCTCTGACTCTACTGACCACGTCTTCAATCTCCGACTCTACTGACCACGTCTCATATCTATCTCTGACTCTACTGACCACGTCTTCTATCTCTGACTCTACTGACCACGTCTTCTATCTCTGACTCTACTGACCACGTCTTCTTTCTATCTCTGACTCTACTGACCACGTCTTCTATCTCTGACTCTACTGACCACGTCTTCTATCTCTGACTCTACTGACCACGTCTTCTATCTATCTCTGACACTACTGACCACGTCTTCTATCTATCTCTGACAATACTGACCACGTCTTCTATCTATCTCTGACACAACTGACCACGTCTTCTATCTATCTCTGACACAACTGACCACGTCTTCTATCTATCTCTGACACAACTGACCACGTCTTCTACCCATCTCTGACACTACTGACCACGTCTTACTATCTATCTCTGACATCTACTGACCACGTCTTTCTTCTATCTCTGACTCTACTGACCATGTCTTCTATCTCTGACTATACTGACCACGTCTTCTTCTATCTCTGACTCTACTGACAACGTCTTTCTCCTATCTCTGACTCTACTGACCATGTCTTCTATCTCTGACTCTACTGACAACGTCTTTCTTCTATCTCTGACTCTACTGACCATGTCTCATATCTATCTCTGACTCTACTGACCACGTCTTCTATCCCTGACTCTACTGACCATGTCTTCTATCTCTGACTCTACTGACCACATCTTCTTCTATCTCTGACTCTACTGACCACGTTTCTATCTCTGACTCTACTGACAACGTCTTTCTTCTATCTCTGACCCTACTGACCACGTTTCTATCTCTGACTCCACTGACAACGTCTTTCTGCTATCTCTGACTCTATTGACCGGGTCTTCTATCGCTGAATCTACTGACAACGTATTTCTTCTATCTCTGACTCTACTGACCACGTCTTCTATCTCTGACTATACTGACCACGTCTTCTATCTCTGACTCTGCTGACAACGTATTTCTTCTATCTCTGACTCTACTGACCATGTCTTCTATCTCTGACTCTACTGACAACGTATTTCTTCTATCTCTGACTCTACTGACCATGTCTTCTATCTCTGACTCTACTGACCATGTCTTCTATCTCTGACTCTACTGACAACGTCTTCTATCTCTGACTCTACTGACCATGTCTTCTATCTCTGACTCTACTGACCACGTCTTCTATCTCTGACTCTACTGACCATGTCTTCTATCTCTGACTCTACTGACAACGTATTTCTTCTATCTCTGACTCTACTGACCATGTCTTCTATCTCTGACTATACTGACCACGTCTTCTATCTCTGACTCTACTGACAACGTCTTTCTCCTATCTCTGACTCTACTGACCATGTCTTCTATCTCTGACTCTACTGACCATGTCTTCTATCTCTGACTCTACTGACCACGTCTTCTATCTCTGACTCTACTGACCATGTCTTCTATCTCTGACTCTACTGACAACGTATTTCTTCTATCTCTGACTCTACTGACCATGTCTTCTATCTCTGACTATACTGACAACGTCTTTCTTCTATCTCTGACTCTACTGACCATGTCTTCTATCTCTGACTCTACTGACCACGTCTTCTATCTCTGACTCTACTGACCATGTCTTCTATCTCTGACTCTACTGACAACGTATTTCTTCTATCTCTGACTCTACTGACCATGTCTTCTATCTCTGACTATACTGACCACGTCTTCTATCTCTGACTCTACTGACAACGTCTTTCTCCTATCTCTGACTCTACTGACCATGTCTT
Organism: Oncorhynchus tshawytscha; assembly: GCF_018296145.1. Taxonomy (NCBI): domain Eukaryota; kingdom Metazoa; phylum Chordata; class Actinopteri; order Salmoniformes; family Salmonidae; genus Oncorhynchus; species Oncorhynchus tshawytscha. The sequence continues at coordinate 59,864,164 of NC_056447.1, read as the reverse complement.
CTATCTCTGACTCTACTGACAACGTCTTTCTTCTATCTCTGACTCTACTGACCATGTCTCATATCTATCTCTGACTCTACTGACCACGTCTTCTATCCCTGACTCTACTGACCACGTCTTCTATCTCTGACTCTACTGACCACATCTTCTATCTATCTCTGACACTACTGACCACGTCTTCTATCTATCTCTGACACTACTGACCACGTCTTCTATCTATCTCTGACACAACTGACCACGTCTTCTATCTATCTCTGACACAACTGACCACATCTTCTTCTATCTCTGACACTACTGACCACGTCTTCTACCCATCTCTGACACTACTGACCACGTCTTCTATCTATCTCTGACACTACTGACCACGTCTTCTATCTATCTCTGACTCTACTGACCACGTATTCTATCTATGTCTGACTCTACTGACCACGTCTTCTATCTCTGACTCTACTGACCACTTCTATCTCTGACTCTACTGACCACGTCTTCTCTGACTCTCTGACTCTTCTCTATCTCTGACTCTACTGACTCTCATATCTATCTCTGACTCTACTGACCACGTCTTCTATCTCTGACTCTACTGACCTACGACTTCTCTTCTATCTCTGACTCTACTGACCACTTTCTTCTATCTCTGACTCTACTGACCACGTCTTCTATCTCTGACTCTACTGACCACGTCTTCTATCTCTGACTCTACTGACCACGTCTTCTACTCTATCTCTGACTCTACTGACCACGTCTTCTATCTCTGACTCTACTGACCACGTCTTCTATCTCTGACTCTACTGACCACGTCTTCTATCTATCTCTGACTCTACTGACCACGTCTTCTATCTATCTCTGACTCTACTGACCACGTCTTCTCTGATCTCTGACTCTACTGACCACGTCTCTATCTATCTATCTGACTCTACTGACATCGTCTTCTATCTCTGACTCTACTGACCACGTCTTCTTCTATCTCTGACTCTACTGACCATGTCTTCTATCTCTGACTCTACTGACAACGTATTTCTTCTATCTCTGACTATACTGACAACGTCTTCTATCTCTGACTCTACTGACCATGTCTTCTATCTCTGACTCTACTGACAACGTATTTCTTCTATCTCTGACTCTACTGACCATGTCTTCTATCTCTGACTCTACTGACCACGTCTTCTATCTCTGACTCTACTGACCACGTCTTCTATCTCTGACTCTACTGACCATGTCTTCTATCTCTGACTCTACTGACAACGTATTTCTTCTATCTCTGACTCTACTGACCATGTCTTCTATCTCTGACTATACTGACCACATCTTCTATCTCTGACTCTACTGACAACGTCTTTCTCCTATCTCTGACTCTACTGACCATGTCTTCTATCTCTGACTCTACTGACCACTCTGACTCTACTGACCATGTCTTCTATCTCTGACTCTACTGACCATGTCTTCTATCTCTGACTCTACTGACCACGTCTTTTCTATCTCTGACTCTACTGACCATGTCTTCTATCTCTGACTCTACTGACAACGTCTTCTATCTCTGACTCTACTGACCATCTTCTATCTGACTCTACTGACCATGTCTTCTATCTCTGACTCTACTGACCACGTCTTCTATCTCTGACTCTACTGACCATGTCTTCTATCTCTGACCACTCTTCTATCTCTGACTCTACTGACCATGTCTTCTATCTCTGACTCTACTGACAACGTCTTCTTCTATCTCTGACTCTGACACTGACTATCTCTGACTCTACTGACCATGTCTTCTATCTCTGACTCTACTGACCACGTCTTCTATCTCTGACTCTACTGACAACGTCTTTCTATCTCTGACTCTACTGACCATGTCTTCTATCTCTGACTCTATCTGACAACGTCTTTCTTCTATCTCTGACTCTACTGACCATGTCTTCTATCTCTGACTCTACTGACCACGTCTTCTATCTCTGACTCTACTGACCACGTCTTCTATCTCTGACTCTACTGACCACGTCTTCTATCTCTGACTCTACTGACCACGTCTTCTATCTCTGACTCTACTGACCACGTCTTCTATCTCTGACTCTACTGACCACGTCTTCTATCTATCTCTGACTCTACTGACCACGTCTTCTATCTCTGACTCTACTGACCACGTCTTCTATCTCTGACTCTACTGACAACGTTTCTTCTATCTCTGACTCTACTGACCACGTCTTCTATCTCTGACTCTACTGACCACGTCTTCTATCTCTGACTCTACTGACCACGTCTTATCTATCTCTGACTCTACTGACCACGTCTTCTATCTCTGACTCTACTGACCACGTCTTCTATCTCTGACTCTACTGACCACGTCTTCTATCTATCTGACACTACTGACCACGTCTTCTATCTATCTCTGACTCTACTGACCACGTCTTCTATCTCTCTCTGACTCTACTGACCACGTCTCTATCTATCTCTGACTCTACTGACCATCTTCTTCTATCTCTGACTATACTGACAACGTCTTTCTTCTATCTCTGACTCTACTGACCATGTCTTCTATCTCTGAATCTACTGACAACGTATTTCTTCTATCTCTGACTATACTGACAACGTCTTCTATCTCTGACTCTACTGACCATGTCTTCTATCTCTGACTCTACTGACAACGTATTTCTTCTATCTCTGACTCTACTGACCATGTCTTCTATCTCTGACTCTACTGACAACGTATTTCTTCTATCTCTGACTCTATCTCTGACTGACCACGTCTTCTATCTCTGACTCTACTGACCATGTCTTCTATCTCTGACTCTACTGACAACGTATTTCTTCTATCTCTGACTCTACTGACCATGTCTTCTATCTCTGACTATACTGACCACGTCTTCTATCTCTGACTCTACTGACAACGTCTTTCTCTATCTCTGACTCTACTGACCATGTCTTCTATCTCTGACTCTACTGACAACGTCTTCTTCTATCTCTGACTCTACTGACCATGTCTTCTATCTCTGACTCTACTGACCATGTCTTCTATCTCTGACTCTACTGACCATGTCTTCTATCTCTGACTCTACTGACCATGTCTTCTATCTCTGACTCTACTGACAACGTCTTCTATCTCTGACTCTATCTCTGACTCTACTGACCATGTCTTCTATCTCTGACTCTACTGACCACGTCTTCTATCTCTGACTCTACTGACCATGTCTTCTATCTCTGACTCTACTGACCACGTCTTCTATCTCTGACTCTACTGACCATGTCTTCTATCTCTGACTCTACTGACAACGTCTTTCTTCTATCTCTGACTCTACTGACCATGTCTTCTATCTCTGACTATACTGACCACGTCTTCTATCTCTGACTCTACTGACAACGTCTTTCTCCTATCTCTGACTCTACTGACCATGTCTTCTATCTCTGACTATACTGACAACGTCTTTCTTCTATCTCTGACTCTACTGACCATGTCTTCTATCTCTGACTCTACTGACCACGTCTTCTATCTCTGACTCTACTGACCACATCTTCTATCTATCTCTGACTCTACTGACCATGTCTTCTATCTCTGACTATACTGACAACGTCTTCTATCTCTGACTCTACTGACCATGTCTTCTATCTCTGACTCTACTGACCACGTCTTCTATCTCTGACTATACTGACCACGTCTTCTATCTCTGACTCTACTGACAACGTCTTTCTCCTATCTCTGACTCTACTGACCATGTCTTCTATCTCTGACTCTACTGACAACGTCTTTCTTCTATCTCTGACTCTACTGACCATGTCTCATATCTATCTCTGACTCTACTGACCACGTCTTCTATCTATCTCTGACACTACTGACCACGTCTTCTATCTATCTCTGACACTACTGACCACGTCTTCTATCTATCTCTGACACAACTGACCACGTCTTCTATCTATCTCTGACACAACTGACCACGTCTTCTATCTATCTCTGACACTACTGACCACGTCTTCTATCTATCTCTGACACTACTGACCATGTCTTCTATCTATCTCTGACTCTACTGACCACGTCTTCTATCTCTGACTCTCTGACTCTACTGACCACGTCTTCTATCTCTGACTCTACTGACCACGTCTTCTATCTCTGACTCTACTGACCACGTCTTCAATCTCTGACTCTACTGACCACGTCTCATATCTATCTCTGACTCTCTGACCACGTCTACTGACTCTACTGACCACATCTTCTATCTCTGACTCTACTGACAACGACTTTCTTCTATCTCTGACTCTACTGACCACGTCTTCTATCTCTGACTCTACTGACCACGTCTTCTATCTCTGACTCTACTGACCACATCTTCTATCTATCTCTGACACTACTGACCACGTCTTCTATCTATCTCTGACACTACTGACCACGTCTTCTATCTATCTCTGACACAACTGACCACGTCTTCTATCTATCTCTGACACAACTGACCACGTCTTCTATCTATCTCTGACACTACTGACCACGTCTTCTATCTATCTCTGACACTACTGACCACGTCTTCTATCTATCTCTGACTCTACTGACCACGTATTCTATCTATGTCTGACTCTACTGACCACGTCTTCTATCTATCTCTGACTCTACTGACCACGTCTTCTATCTATCTCTGACTCGACTGACCACGTCTTCTATCTCTGACTCTACTGACCACATCTTATATCTCTGACTCTACTGACAAAGACTTTCTTCTATCTCTGACTCTACTGACCACGTCTTTCTTCTATCTTTGACTCTACTGACCACGTCTTCTATCTCTGACTCTACTGACCACATCTTCTATCTCTGACTCTACTGACCACGTCTTTCTTCTATCTCTGACTCTACTGACAACGTCTTTCTTCTTTCTCTGACCCTACTGACCACGTCTTCTATCTCTGACTCTACTGACCACGTCTTCTATCTCTGACTCTACTGACAACGTCTTTCTTCTTTCTCTGACCCTACTGACCACGTCTTCTATCTCTGACTCTACTGACCACGTCTTCTATCTCTGACTCTACTGACAACGTCTTCTATCTCTGACTCTAAGGACCACGTCTTTCTCCTATCTCTGACTCTACTGACCACGTCTTCTATCTCTGACTCTACTGACCACGTCTTCTATCTCTGACTCTACTGACCGCATCTTCTATCTCTGACTCTGCTGACCATGTATTCTATCTCTGACTCTACTGACAACGTCTTTCTTCTATCTCTGACTCTACTGACAACGTCTTTCTTCTTTCTCTGACCCTACTGACCACGTCTTCTATCTCTGACTCTACTGACCACGTCTTCTATCTCTGACTCTACTGACAACGTCTTCTATCTCTGACTCTAAGGACCACGTCTTTCTCCTATCTCTGACTCTACTGACCACGTCTTCTATCTCTGACTCTACTGACCACGTCTTACTCTGACACTACTGACCATTCTTATATCTCTGACTCTACTGACCACATCTTCTTTCTCTGACTCTACTGACCATGTCTTCTATCTCTCTGACTCTACTGACCACATCTCATATCTATCTCTGACTCTACTGACCACGTCTCATATCTACCTCTGACTCTACTGACCACGTCTTCTATCTACCTCTAACTCTACTGACCACGTCTTCTATCTCTGACTCTACTGACCACGTCTTTCTTCTATCTTTGACTCTACTGACCACGTCTTTCTTCTATCTTTGACTCTACTGACCACGTCTTCTATCTCTGACTCTACTGACCACATCTTCTATCTCTGACTCTACTGACCATGTATTCTATCTCTGACTCTACTGACAACGTCTTTCTTCTATCTCTGACTCTACTGACAACGTCTTTCTTCTTTCTCTGACCCTACTGACCACGTCTTCTATCTCTGACTCTACTGACCACGTCTTCTATCTCTGACTCTACTGACAACGTCTTCTATCTCTGACTCTAAGGACCACGTCTTTCTCCTATCTCTGACTCTACTGACCACGTCTTCTATCTCTGACTCTACTGACCACGTCTTATATCTCTGACACTACTGACCACATCTTATATCTCTGACACTACTGACCACATCTTCTTTCTCTGACTCTACTGACCATGTCTTCTATCTCTGACTCTACTGACCACGTCTTCAATCTCCGACTCTACTGACCACGTCTCATATCTATCTCTGACTCTACTGACCACGTCTCATATCTACCTCTGACTCTACTGACCACGTCTTCTATCTACCTCTGACTCTACTGACCACGTCTTCTATCTCTGACTCTACTGACAACGACTTTCTTCTATCTCTGACTCTACTGGCCACGTCTTCTATCTCTGACTCTACTGACCACGTCTTCTATCTCTGACTCTACTGACCACGTATTCTATCTATCTCTGACACTACTGACCACGTCTTCTATCTATCTCTGACACTACTGACCACGTCTTCTATCTATCTCTGACACAACTGACCACGTCTTCTATCTATCTCTGACACAACTGACCACGTCTTCTATCTATCTCTGACACAACTGACCACGTCTTCTACCCATCTCTGACACTACTGACCACGTCTTCTATCTATCTCTGACACTACTGACCACGTCTTCTATCTATCTCTGACTCTACTGACCACGTCTTCTATCTATCTCTGACTCTACTGACCACGTCTTCAATCTCCGACTCTACTGACCACGTCTCATATCTATCTCTGACTCGACTGACATCGTCTTCTATCTCTGACTATACTGACAACGTCTTTCTTCTATCTCTGACTCTACTGACCATGTCTTCTATCTCTGAATCTACTGACAACGTATTTCTTCTATCTCTGACTATACTGACAACGTCTTCTATCTCTGACTCTACTGACCATGTCTTCTATCTCTGACTCTACTGACAACGTATTTCTTCTATCTCTGACTCTACTGACCATGTCTTCTATCTCTGACTCTACTGACAACGTATTTCTTCTATCTCTGACTCTACTGACCACGTCTTCTATCTCTGACTCTACTGACCATGTCTTCTATCTCTGACTCTACTGACAACGTATTTCTTCTATCTCTGACTCTACTGACCATGTCTTCTATCTCTGACTATACTGACCACGTCTTCTATCTCTGACTCTACTGACAACGTCTTTCTCCTATCTCTGACTCTACTGACCATGTCTTCTATCTCTGACTCTACTGACAACGTCTTCTATCTCTGACTCTACTGACCATGTCTTCTATCTCTGACTCTACTGACCATGTCTTCTATCTCTGACTCTACTGACCATGTCTTCTATCTCTGACTCTACTGACCATGTCTTCTATCTCTGACTCTACTGACAACGTCTTCTATCTCTGACTCTACTGACCATGTCTTCTATCTCTGACTCTACTGACCATGTCTTCTATCTTTGACTCTACTGACAACGTCTTCTATCTCTGACTCTACTGACCATGTCTTCTATCTCTGACTCTACTGACCACGTCTTCTATCTCTGACTCTACTGACCATGTCTTCTATCTCTGACTCTACTGACAATGTCTTCTATCTCTGACTCTACTGACCATGTCTTCTATCTCTGACTATACTGACCACGTCTTCTATCTCTGACTCTACTGACAACGTCTTTCTCCTATCTCTGACTCTACTGACCATGTCTTCTATCTCTGACTATACTGACAACGTCTTTCTTCTATCTCTGACTCTACTGACCATGTCTTCTATCTCTGACTATACTGACCACGTCTTCTATCTCTGACTCTACTGACAATGTCTTTCTCCTATCTCTGACTCTACTGACCATGTCTTCTATCTCTGACTATACTGACAACGTCTTTCTTCTATCTCTGACTCTACTGACCATGTCTTCTATCTCTGACTCTACTGACCACGTCTTCTATCTCTGACTCTACTGACCATGTCTTCTATCTCTGACTCTACTGACAACGTCTTTCTTCTATCTCTGACTCTACTGACCATGTCTTCTATCTCTGACTCTACTGACCACGTCTTCTATCTCTGACTCTACTGACCACGTCTTCTATCTCTGACTCTCTGACTCTACTGACCATGTCTTCTATCTCTGACTCTACTGACCACGTCTTCTATCTATCTCTGACTCTACTGACCACGTCTTCTATCTATCTCTGACTCTACTGACCACGTCTTCTATCTATCTCTGACTCTACTGACCACGTCTTCTATCTATCTCTGACACACTGACCACGTCTTCTATCTATCTCTGACACAACTGACCACGTCTTCTATCTCTGACTCTACTGACCACGTCTACTGACTTCTATCTATCTCTGACTCTACTGACCACGTCTTCTATCTATCTCTGACTCTACTGACCACGTCTTCTATCTCTGACTCTACTGACCACGTCTTCTATCTCTGACTCTACTGACCACGTCTTCTATCTCTGACTCTACTGACCACGTCTTCTATCTCTCTGACTCTACTGACCACGTCTTCATCTCTGATCTACTGACTATCTCTGACTCTACTGACCACGTCTTCTATCTCTGACTCTACTGACTCTTTCTTCTATCTCTGACTCTACTGACAACGTCTTCTATCTCTCTGACTCTACTGACCACGTCTTCTATCTCTGACTCTACTGACCACGTCTTCTATCTCTGACTCTACTGACCACGTCTTCTATCTATCTCTGACACTACTGACCACGTCTTCTATCTATCTCTGACTCTACTGACCACGTCTTCTATCTATCTCTGACACTACTGACCACGTCTTCTATCTATCTCTGACACTACTGACCACGTCTTCTATCTATCTCTGACACAACTGACCACGTCTTCTACCCATCTCTGACACTACTGACCACGTCTTCTATCTCTCTCTGACACTACTGACCACTGACCACGTCTTCTATCTATCTCTGACTGACTACTGACCACGTCTTCTATCTATCTCTGACTCTACTGACCACGTCTTCTATCTATCTCTGACTCTACTGACCACGTCTTCTATCTACCTCTGACTCTACTGACCACGTCTTCTATCTCTGACTCTACTGACAACGTCTTTCTTCTATCTCTGACTCTACTGACCACGTCTTTTATCTATCTCTGACACTACTGACCACGTCTTCTATCTCTGACTCTACTGACCACGTTTCTATCTCTGACTCTACTGACAACGTCTTTCTTCTATCTCTGACCCTACTGACCACGTCTTCTACTGACTCTACTGACCATGTCTTCTATCTCTGACTCTACTGACCACGTCTTCTTCTATCTCTGACTCTACTGACCACGTCTTCTTCTATCTCTGACTCTACTGACCACGTATCTCTGACTCTACTGACCACGTCTTCTATCTATCTCTGACTCTACTGACCACGTCTTCTTCTATCTCTGACTCTACTGACCACGTTTATCTCTGACTCTATCTCTTTCTATCTCTGACTCTACTGACCACGTCTTCTCTATCTCTGACTCTACTGACCACGTCTTCTATCTATCTCTGACTCTACTGACCACGTCTTCTATCTCTGACTCTACTGACCACGTCTTTCTATCTCTGACTCTACTGACCACGTCTTCTATCTCTGACTCTACTGACCAACGTCTTCTATCTCTGACTCTACTGACCACGTCTTCTATCTCTGACTCTACTGACCACGTCTTCTATCTCTGACTCTACTGACCACGTCTTCTTCTCTCTGACTCTGACCATGTCTTCTATCTCTGACTCTACTGACCACGTCTTCTATCTCTGACTCTACTGACCACGTCTTCTATCTCTGACTCTACTGACCACGTCTTCTATCTCTGACTCTACTGACAACGTCTTCTATCTCTGACTCTACTGACCACGTCTTTCTTCTATCTCTGACTCTACTGACCACGTCTTCTATCTCTGACTCTACTGACCACGTCTTCTATCTCTGACTCTACTGACCACTTCTATCTCTGACTCTGACTCTACTGACCTACTGACATCTTCTATCTCTGACTCTGCTGACCATGTATTCTATCTCTGACTCTACTGACAACGTCTTTCTTCTATCTCTGACTCTACTGACAACGTCTTTCTTCTTCTCTGACCCTACTGACCACGTCTTCTATCTCTGACTCTACTGACCACGTCTTCTATCTCTGACTCTACTGACAACGTCTTCTATCTCTGACTCTAAGGACCACGTCTTTCTCCTATCTCTGACTCTACTGACCACGTCTTCTATCTCTGACTCTACTGACCACGTCTTATATCTCTGACACTACTGACCACATCTTATATCTCTGACACTACTGACCACATCTTCTTCTCTCTGACTCTTCTATCTGACTCTATGACCAACGTCTTCTTCTATCTCTGACTCTACTGACCACGTCTTCTATCTCTGACTCTACTGACCACGTCTTCTATCTCTGACTCTACTGACCACGTCTTATCTCTCTGACTCTACTGACCACGTCTCTCTATCTCTGACTCTACTGACCACGTCTTCTATCTATCTCTGACTCTACTGACCACGTCTTCTATCTACTCTCTGACTCTACTGACCACGTCTTCTATCTACCTCTGACTCTACTGACTCTTCTATCTCTGACTCTACTGACCACGTCTTCTATCTCTCTGACTCTACTGACCACGTCTTCTATCTCTGACTCTACTGACCACGTCTTCTATCTCTGACTCTACTGACTTCTTCTATCTCTGACTCTACTGACCACGTCTTCTATCTCTGACTCTACTGACCACTTCTATCTCTTCTATCTCTGACTCTACTGACCACGTCTTTCTTCTATCTCTGACTCTACTGACCACGTCTTCTATCTCTGACTCTCTGACTCTATCTCTGACTCTACTGACCATGTCTTCTATCTCTGACTCTACTGACAACGTCTTTCTATCTCTGACCTACTGACCACGTCTTTCTTCTTCTCTGACCTACTGACCACGTCTTCTATCTCTGACTCTACTGACCACGTCTTCTATCTCTGACTCTACTGACCACGTCTTCTATCTCTGACTCTACTGACCACGTCTTTCTATCTATCTCTGACTCTACTGACCATGTCTTCTATCTCTGACTCTACTGACCACGTCTTCTATCTCTGACTCTGACAACGTCTTTCTGCTATCTGACTCTACTGACCACGTCTTCTATCTCTGACTCTACTGACCATGTCTTTCTTCTATCTCTGACTCTACTGACCACGTCTTCTCTCTGACTCTACTGACAACGTACTACTGACCATGTCTTCTATCTCTGACTATACTGACCACGTCTTCTATCTCTGACTCTACTGACAACGTCTTTCTATCTCTGACTCTACTGACCATGTCTTCTATCTCTGACTCTACTGACCATGTCTTTCTTCTACTGATCTCTGACTCTACTGACCATGTCTTATCTATCTCTGACTCTACTGACCACGTCTTCTATCTCTGACTCTACTGACCACGTCTTCTATCTCTGACTCTACTGACCACGTCTTCTATCTATCTCTGACTCTACTGACCACGTCTTCTATCTCTCTCTGACTCTACTGACCACGTCTTCTATCTATCTCTGACACTACTGACCACGTCTTCTATCTCTCTGACTCTACTGACCACGTCTATCTATCTCTGACTCTACTGACCACGTCTTCTATCTCTGACTCTACTGACCACGTCTTCTATCTCTGACTCTACTGACAACGTCTTCTATCTCTGACTCTACTGACCACGTCTTTCTCCTATCTCTGACTCTACTGACCACGTCTTCTATCTCTGACTCTACTGACCACGTCTTCTATCTCTCTGACTCTACTGACCACGTCTTCTATCTCTGACTCTACTGACTCTACTGACATCTTCTATCTCTCTCTGACCATCTATCTCTGACTCTGACCATGTCTTCTATCTCTGACTCTACTGACAACGTCTTTCTTCTATCTCTGACTCTACTGACTTCTATCTCTGACTCTTGACCACGTTCTTCTCTCTGACCTACTGACCACGTCTTCTATCTCTGACTCTACTGACCACGTCTTCTATCTCTGACTCTACTGACAACGTCTTCTATCTCTGACTCTACTGACCACGTCTTTCTCCTATCTCTGACTCTACTGACCACGTCTTCTATCTCTGACTCTACTGACCACGTCTTATCTCTGACTCTACTGACCACATCTTATATCTCTGACACTACTGACCACATCTTATATCTCTGACACTACTGACCACATCTTCTTTCTCTGACTCTACTGATCATGTCTTCTATCTCTGACTCTTCTGACCACGTCTTCAATCTCTGACTCTACTGACCACGTCTTCAATCTCCGACTCTACTGACCACGTCTCATATCTATCTCTGACTCTACTGACCACGTCTCATATCTACCTCTGACTCTACTGACCACGTCTTCTATCTACCTCTGACTCTACTGACCACGTCTTCTATCTACTTCTGACTCTACTGACCACGTCTTCTATCTACCTCTGACTCTACTGACCACGTCTTCTATCTACCTCTGACTCTACTGACCATGTCTTCTATCTCTGACTCTACTGACCACATCTTATATCTCTGACTCTACTGACAACGACTTTCTTCTATCTCTGACTCTACTGGCCACGTCTTCTATCTCTGACTCTACTGACCACGTCTTTCTTCTATCTCTGACTCTACTGACCACGTCTTTCTTCTATCTTTGACTCTACTGACCACGTCTTCTATCTCTGACTCTACTGACCACGTCTTTCTATCTCTGACTCTACTGACCATGTCTTCTATCTCTACTGACTCTACTCTGACTCTACTGACAACGTCTTTCTTCTATCTCTGACTCTACTGACCACGTCTTTCTATCTCTGACTCTACTGACCACGTCTTCTATCTCTGACTCTACTGACCACGTCTTCTATCTCTGACTCTACTGACAACGTCTTCTATCTCTGACTCTAAGGACCACGTCTTTCTCCTATCTCTGACTCTACTGACCACGTCTTCTATCTCTGACCCTACTGACCACGTTTCTATCTCTGACTCCACTGACAACGTCTTTCTGCTATCTCTGACTCTATTGACCGGGTCTTCTATCGCTGAATCTACTGACAACGTATTTCTTCTATCTCTGACTCTACTGACCACGTCTTCCATCTCTGACTCTACTGACAACGTATTTCTTCTATCTCTGACTCTACTGACCATGTCTTCTATCTCTGACTATACTGACCACGTCTTCTATCTCTGACTCTACTGACAACGTCTTTCTCCTATCTCTGACTCTACTGACCATGTCTTCTATCTCTGACTCTACTGACGACGTCTTTCTTCTATCTCTGACTCTACTGACCATGTCTCATATCTATCTCTGACTCTACTGACCACGTCTTCTATCCCTGACTCTACTGACCACGTCTTCTATCTCTGACTCTACTGACCACATCTTCTATCTATCTCTGACACTACTGACCACGTCTTCTATCTATCTCTGACACTACTGACCACGTCTTCTATCTATCTCTGACACAACTGACCACGTCTTCTATCTATCTCTGACACAACTGACCACGTCTTCTATCTATCTCTGACACAACTGACCACGTCTTCTACCCATCTCTGACACTACTGACCACATCTTATATCTCTGACTCTACTGACAACGACTTTCTTCTATCTCTGACTCTACTGACCACGTCTATCTATCTCTGACTCTACTGACCACGTCTTCTATCTCTGACTCTACTGACCACGTCTTCTATCTCTGACTCTACTGACCACGTCTTCAATCTCCGACTCTACTGACCATGTCTCATATCTATCTCTGACTCGACTGACCACGTCTTCTATCTCTGACTCTACTGACCACATCTTATATCTCTGACTCTACTGACAACGACTTTCTTCTATCTCTGACTCTACTGACCACGTCTTCTATCTCTGACTCTACTGACCACGTCTTCTATCTCTGACTCTACTGACCACGTCTTCTATCTATCTCTGACACTACTGACCACGTCTTCTATCTATCTCTGACACTACTGACCACGTCTTCTATCTATCTCTGACACAACTGACCACGTCTTCTATCTATCTCTGACACAACTGACCACGTCTTCTACCCATCTCTGACACTACTGACCACGTCTTCTATCTATCTCTGACACTACTGACCACATCTTCTATCTATCTCTGACTCTACTGACCACGTCTTCTATCTATCTCTGACTCTACTGACCACGTCTTCAATCTCCGACTCTACTGACCACGTCTCATATCTATCTCTGACTCGACTGACCACGTCTTCTATCTCTGACTCTACTGACCACGTCTTTCTTCTATCTTTGACTCTACTGACCACGTCTTTCTTCTATCTTTGACTCTACTGACCACGTCTTCTATCTCTGACTCTACTGACCACATTTTCTATCTCTGACTCTACTGACCATGTATTCTATCTCTGACTCTACTGACAACGTCTTTCTTCTATCTCTGACTCTACTGACAACGTCTTTCTTCTTTCTCTGACTCTACTGACAACGTCTTCTCTCTCTGACTCTACTGACCACGTCTTCTATCTCTGACTCTACTGACCACGTCTTCTATCTCTGACTCTACTGACCACGTCTTCTATCTCTGACTCTACTGACAACGTCTTCTATCTCTGACTCTAAGGACCACGTCTTTCTTCTATCTTTGACTCTACTGACCACGTCTTTCTTCTATCTCTGACTCTACTGACCACGTCTTCTATCTCTGACTCTACTGACCACGTCTTTCTTCTATCTTTGACTCTACTGACCACGTCTTTCTTCTATCTTTGACTCTACTGACCACGTCTTCTATCTCTGACTCTACTGACCACATCTTCTATCTCTGACTCTACTGACCATGTATTCTATCTCTGACTCTACTGACAACGTCTTTCTTCTATCTCTGACTCTACTGACAACGTCTTTCTTCTTTCTCTGACCCTACTGACCACGTCTTCTATCTCTGACTCTACTGACCACGTCTTCTATCTCTGACTCTACTGACAACGTCTTCTATCTCTGACTCTAAGGACCACGTCTTTCTCCTATCTCTGACTCTACTGACCACGTCTTCTATCTCTGACTCTACTGACCACGTCTTATATCTCTGACACTACTGACCACATCTTCTTTCTCTGACTCTACTGACCATGTCTTCTATCTCTGACTCTACTGACCACGTCTTCAATCTCCGACTCTACTGACCACGTCTCATATCTATGTCTGACTTTACTGACCACGTCTCATATCTACCTCTGACTCTACTGACCACGTCTTCTATCTACCTCTGACTCTACTGACCACGTCTTCTATCTACCTCTGACTCTACTGACCATGTCTTCTATCTACCTCTGACTCTACTGACCACGTCTTCTATCTACCTCTGACTCTACTGACCATGTCTTCTATCTCTGACTCTACTGACCACATCTTATATCTCTGACACTACTGACAACGTCTTTCTTCTATCTCTGACTCTACCTGCCACGTCTTCTATCTCTGACTCTACTGACCACGTCTTCTATCTCTGACTCTACTGACAACGTCTTTCTTCTTTCTCTGACTCTACTGACCACGTCTTCTATCTACCTCTGACTCTACTGACCACGTCTTCTATCTACCTCTGACTCTACTGTCCACGTCTTATATGTCTGACTCTACTGACAACGTCTTTCTTCTATCTCTGACTCTACTGACCACGTCTTCTATCTACCTCTGACTCTACTGACCACGTCTTCTATCTACCTCTGACTCTACTGACCACGTCTTCTATCTACCTCTGACTCTACTGACCACGTCTTCTATCTACCTCTGACTCTACTGACCACGTCTTCTATCTCTGACTCTACTGACCACGTCTTCTATCTCTGACTCTACTGACCACGTCTTCTATCTCTGACTCGACTGACCACATCTTATGTCTCTGACACTACTGACAACGTCTTTCTTCTATCTCTGACTCTACCTGCCACGTCTTCTATTTCTGACTCTACTGACCACATCTTCTATCTCTGACTCTACTGACCATGTCTTCTATCTCTGACTCTACTGACAACGTCTTTCTTCTATCTCTGACTCTACTGACAACGTCTTTCTTCTATCTCTGACTCTACTGACAACGTCTTCTCTCTCTGACTACTGACCACGTCTTTCTTCTATCTCTGACTCTACTGACCACGTCTTCTATCTATCTCTGACTCGACTGACCACGTCTTCTATCTATCTCTGACTCGACTGACCACGTCTTCTATCTATCTCTGACTCGACTGACCACGTCTTCTATCTATCGCTGATTCTACTGACCACGTCTTCTATCCCTGACTCTATTGACTCCACTTCTATCTCTGACTCTACTGACCACGTCTTCTATCTCTGACTCTACTGACCACGTCTTCTATCTCTGACTCTACTGACCCCACTTCTATCTCTGACTCTACTGACCACATCTTCTATCTCTGACTCTACTGACCACGTCTTTCTTCTGTCTCTGACTCTACTGATACTGTACTTTCTAAGCATGTGAAATGTGGTTGTCCCACCTAGCTATCTGAAGATTAATTCACCAACTTGTAGTTTCTCTGGATAAGAGTGTCTATTAGAAGACTAAAATGTCAAATGTGTACCAGATGCTGTTGTGGTCAGCGTAGACGTCGTTGGGTTGGTACAGCTGTCCATCATGCAGGCAGGAGCAGAGGTCAGGTGTCACGCACTCCCCCGTTTCACTAAGGTAATGGCCGGGGGGGCAGAAGCATCCCTCCTCACACCCTTCCTCCCCCCCGCATCCAGGCTCCACCCCCGACAGAGAACGACATGATCGCTCACACACACTGCCACATGTCTTGTACAACTGGCCCACTGGACAATGCATGGCTGTAGCACACACACACACACAGACAGAGAGAGAAAGAATTATGCATGACACAGCCAACAACTCAGATGAAGAATAGGTGTTCCCAAGGGTCACACACATGTCCTCCATTCTTTATATAGAGGAGCTGGTTCTTCTGTGTACGTATGTGTGCGTGTGTGTGTGTTACCACAGCGTTCAGGTGTCCTCCAGGTCAGTAGAACTCCCCTAGAAGAGCAGGCAGCAGCGTAGGAGGCCAGAGCGGAACACAGACATTCCTCCCCGTCAGAACACACGCACACGTCGTAACGACAGAACCGCAGGAAGGGGAGGGGATTCACCAGGAAGTGACACGCTCCAAACACCTCTGACATCATCATCCCACATGCCTCCTCTGCAAAACGCACTACAGGGAGAGAAAGGATACATACTGAACTAACTGAAAGACTACAGGGAGAGAGATGAGACACCTTGAAATAAACTACTAGTAGAGATGAGAAACCCTGAAGTAAACTACAGGGAGAGAGATGAGAAACCCTGAAGTAAACTACAGGGAGAGAAGGTAAACAACCTTAACTAAATAACAGGAAGAGAGAAGAGACACCCTGAACTAAACTACAGGAAGAGAGAAGAGATACCCGGAACTGAACTACAGGGAGAGAAGGTAAACAAACTGAACTAAACTAAAATAAAATACGAGAGAGAGGAGACACTGAACCATCTACAGGGAGAGAGAGGAGAAACACCAACTAAACTACAGGGAGAAAGATGAGAAATACTGAACCAAACTACAGGGAGAGAGATGAGATACCCTGAACTAAACTACAGGGAGAGAGAGGAGAAACACCAACTAAACTACAGGGAGAGAGATGAGACACACTGAACTTAACTGTTAGACATTGTGTGTGTGTGTGTATGTGTGTGTGTGTGTGTGTGTGCGTGTGTGTGTGTGCGTGTGTGTGTGTGTGTGCGTGTGTGCATGTGTGCGTGTTTACCTCTCTTGGGGTTGAGGGAGCAGGGGTCAGTATCCTGTCGATGGGTGGAGTCACAGTCTCCGTTGATCCTCCATGATTGGCCAAATGCCTGTGGCCCCGCCTCCACTAGTCCGGCAGCAGACAGGAAGTCATCACCTTGGTTACCGTTGTAGTTGCCACAGAGACCGCAGGTATGCCCAGCCCATACAGGCCCCAACTGGAGGGCGGTACCATGGTTACCAAGGTTACACACACACCAGACATGCTAGAAATAATAAGCCCCACCCCCTCACCTTCAGCAGCACACGGCCCCGCCCATCCCAGTCCAGACGAAGGTCGTCTCCAAAGAGAACACGCGCTCCAGACTGCACTGTGTTCTGGACACGCAAATTACCTTCACACACATATATTACACATTAACTGGACACGCAGAACACGCGCTCCAGACTGCACTGTTCTGGACATACAAATTACCTTCACACACATATATTACACATTAACTCTCTACCATTTGCTTTTGTGCGAGTGTGTGACTATTTAAAATAAATATAAAGTAACATACAAATAACGACACTATAAGAAGGGGGTAACGGTTCCGAGTCAATGTGTTGTGGTACAGGTTATTTGAGGTCATTTGTACATGTCGGTAGGGGTAAAGTGACAATGCATAGATAATAAACAGCGAGTAGCAGCAGGCTTCAGGGTAGACTTGGTGCTCCGTTACCGCTTGCCCTGCAGTAGCAGAGAGAACATTCGATGACTTGGGTGGCTGGGGGCTTTGGCAATTCTTTTGGCCTTCCTCTGACACAGCTTAGTATATAGGTCCTGGATGTCAAGAAGCTTGGACCCAGTGATGCACTGGGCCGTACGCACTACCCTCTGTAGAGCCTTACAGTCAGATGCCGAGCAGTTGTCATTCCAGGTGGTGATGCAACTGGTCAGGATGCTCTCGATTGTGCAGCTGCAGAACTTTTTGAGGATCCTGAGTCTCCTGAGGAGTAAAAGGTGTTGTCGTTCCCTCTTCACGACCGCCTTGGTGTTCGGACTTGAAACTTTCGACCTGCTCCACTACAGCTCAGTTGATGTGGGGGCTGTAGGGTTAGGGTAAATGGGGGCCTGTTCAGCCCGCCTATTCCTGTAGACCACGATCAGCTCCTTTGTCTTGCTCACATTGAGGGAGAGGTTGTTGTCCTGCACCACACTGCCAGGTCTCTGACCTCCTCCCAATAGGCTGTCTCATTGTTGTTGGTGATCAGGCCTACCACTGTTGTGTCATCAGCAAACAATGATAGTGTTTGAGTCGTGCTTGGCCATGCTTTCGTGGGTGAACAGAGAGTACAGGAGGGACTAAGCACGCAGCCCTGAGGGGCCCCAGTGTTGAGGATCGGCGTGGCCGATGTGTTGTTGCCTACCATTACCACATGGGGGCGGCCCGTCAGGAAGCCCAGGATCCAGTTGCAGGTGTTTAGTCTTATTGATGAGATATATGGGCACTATGGTGTCGAACGCTGAGCTGTAGTCAATGAATAGCATTCTCACATAGGTGTTCCTTTTGTCCAGGTGGGAAAGAGCAGTGTGGAGTGGGATTGAGATTGTGGATCTGTTGGGGTGGTATGCGAATTGGAGTGGGTCTACGGTTTCCGGGATGATGTTGTTGATGTGAACCATGACCAGCCTTTCAAAGCACTTCATGGCTACCGACACGAGTGCTATGGGGCGGTCAACATTTAGGCAGGTTACCTTCGCTTCCTTGGGCACAGGGACTATGGTGGTCTACTTGAAACATTTGTGTATTACAGACTAGGTCAGGGAGAGGTTGAAAATGTCAGTTCAGTAACTTTCCAGTTGGTTTGTGCATGCTTTGAGTACACGTTCTGGCAATCCGTCTGTCCCCCTGGCTTTGTGAATGTTGACCTGTTTAAATGTCTTGATCATATCTTCTATTGAGAGTGTGATCACACAGTCGTCCGGTGGTGTAGATAGGGCTCTCATACATGCTTCAGTGTTGCTTTCATCGAAGCGAGTATAAATGGTATTTAGCTCGTTTGGTAGGCTCGTGTCACTGGGATGCTCGCGGCTGGGTTTACTTTTGTCGTCTGTAATAGTTTGCAAGTCCTGCCACATCTGACGAGCATCAGAGCTGGTGTAGTAGGATTCGATCTTAGTCCTGTATTGACGCTTTGCCTGTTTGATGGTTCGTTGGAGGCCATAGCGGGATTTATTATAAGCATCCGGATTAGAGTCCTGCTCCTTGAAAGCGGCAGCTCTAGCCTTTAGCTCAGTGTGGCTGTTGCCTGTAATCTATGGCTTCTGGTTGGGGTATGTACGTACGGTCACTGTGTGTGGGGACGACGTCATCGATGCACTTATTGATGAAGCCAGTGACTGAGGTGGTGTACTCCTCAATTCCATTTGATGAATTCCGGAACATTTTCCAGTCTGTGCTAGAAAAACAGTCCTGTAGGGTAGCATCCGCGTCTTCTGACCACTTCCATATTGAGCGAGTCACTGGTACTTCCTGCTTTAGTTTTTGCAGGAATCAGGGAGTATAGAACTATGGTCAGATTTGCCAAATGGAGGGCGGGGGAGAGCTTGTATACATCTCTGTGTGTGGAGTAAAGGTGATCTAGAGTTTTTTTCCTCCTTATTGCACATGTGACATGCTGGTAGAAATGAGGTAAAACGGATTTAAGTTTGCCTGCATTAAAGTCCCTGGCCACTAGGAGCGGTGCTTCTGTGTGTGTGTGTGCGTGTGTGTGCGTGTGTGTGTGTACCATGATTGAGAGGTGTCTGTATGTCCATGTTGTTGACAGAGACCACTCCTCCATGCTTCAGCTTCACTGTCATCCCCTCCAGTGGTGGCAGACTGAGGGTTACTGAGCGCGTGCAGACCGCATCCTGCTCATCTGCACACTGAAATATACAGAGCCACAATGGAGGACAGAAACACACTGAAAATCAATGTTGGACTGGGACATGGAAAAACACAGAGCAACTATGGCCAGCAGAGTGATACAACACACTGAAAAAAAGAGCGACACAATGACGGACTGATACAACACGAAATGTAATGGAAGACATAGTTGAGTTATAATAGAGAATATGATCCATAATGGAGGAGATACGGTACCAGTCAAAAGTTTGGACACACCAAGTGATTCCAGGGTTTTTAATTATTTTTTACTATTTTCTACACTGTATAATAATAGTGAAGACATCAAAACTATGAAATAGCATATATGGAATAATGTAGTAACCAAAAAAGTGTTAAACAAATCAAAACATATTTTATATTGGAGTTTCATTAAAGTAACCACCCTTTGCCTTGATGACATCTTTTCACACTCTTGGCATTCTCTCAACCAGTTTCATGAGTTAGTCAACTGGAATGCATATAAATTAATAGTTGTGCCTTCTTAAAAGTTAATCAGTGGAATTGATTTCCTTTTTAAGATGTTTAAGCCATTCAGTTGTGTTGTGAGGTAGGGGTACAGGTAGGGGTGGTATACAGAAGATAACCCTATTTAGTAAAAGACCAAGTCCATATTATGGCAAGAACATCTCAAATAAGCAAAGAGAAATGACAGACCATCATTGCTTTATGACATGAAGGTCAGTCAATCCAGAGAATGTCAAGAACTTTTAAAGTTTATTCAAATATAGTTGCAAAAACCATCAAGCACTATGATGAAACTGGCTCTCATGAGGACCGACACAGGAAAGAAAGTCCCAGAGATACCTCTGCTGCAGAGGATCAGTTCATTAGAGTTACCAGCCTAGGAAATTGCAGCCCAAATAAATGCTTCACAGAGTTCAAGTAACAGACACATCTCAACATCAACTGTTCAGAAGAATAAGGCGTCATGGTTGAAATACTGCAAAAAAAACACTACTGAAGGTCACCAATAAGATGAAGAGACTTGCAATGGACATTAGACAGGTGTAAATCTGTCCAAATGATCTCTGCATGTGTGGTTCCCACCGTGAAATCAAATCAAATTTTATTTGTCACATACACATGGTTAGCAGATGTTAATGCGAGTGTAGCGAAATGCTTGTGCTTCTAGTTCCGAAAATGCAGTAATAACCAACAAGTAATCTAACTAACAATTCCAAAACTACTGTCTTATACACACAAGTGTAAAGGGATAAAGAATATGTACATAAAGATATATGAATGAGTGATGGTACAGAGCGGCATAGGCAAGATGCAGTAGATGGTATCGAGTACAGTATATACATATGAGATGAGTATGTAAACAAGTGGCATAGTTAAAGTGGCTAGTGATACATGTATTACATAAAGATGCAGTAGATGATATAGAGTACAGTATATACGTATACATATGAGATAAATAATGTAGGGTATGTAAACATTATATTAAGTAGCATTGTTTAAAGTGGCTAGTGATATATTTTACATCAATTCCCATCAATTCCCATTATTAAAGTGGCTGGAGTTGAGTCAGTGTGTTGGCAGCAGCGAATCAATGTTAGTGGTGGCTGTTTAACAGTCTGATGGCCTTGAGATAGAAGCTGTTTTTCAGTCTCTCGCTCCCAGCTTTGATGCACCCGTACTGACCTCGCCTTCTGGACGATAGCGGGGTGAACAGGCAGTGGCTCGGGTGGTTGTTGTCCTTGATGATCTTTATGACCTTCCTGTGACATCGGGTGGTGTAGGTGTCCTGGAGGGCAGGGAGTTTGCCCCCGGTGATGCGTTGTGCAGACCTCACTACCCTCTGGAGAGCCTTACGGTTGTGGACGGAGCAGTTGCCGTACCAGGCGGTGATACAGCCCGATAGGATGCTCTCGATTGTGCATCTGTAGAAGTTTGTGAGTGCTTTTGGTGACAAGCCAAATTTCTTCAGCCTCCTGAGGATGAAGAGGCGCAGCTGCGCCTTCTTCACGATGCTGTCTGTGTGGGTGGACCAATTCAGTTTGTCTGTGATGTGTACGCCGAGAAACTTAAAACTTACTACCCTCTCCACTACTATTCCATTGATGTGGATAGGGGGGTGTTTCACTCTGCTGTTTCCTGAAGTCCACAATCATCTCCTTAGTTTTGTTGACGTTGAGTGTGAGGTTATTTTCCTGACACCACACTCCGAGGGCCCTCACCTCGTCGTTGTTGGTAATCAAGCCTACCACTGTTGTGTCGTCCTCAAACTTGATGATTGAGTTAGAGGCGTGCGTGGCCACGCAGTCGTGGGTGAACAGGGAGTACAGGAGAGGGCTCAGAACGCACCCTTGTGGGGCCCCAGTGTTGAGGATCAGCGTGGTGGAGATGTTGTTACCTACCCTCACCACCTGGGGGCGGCCCGTCAGGAAGTCCAGTACCCAGTTGCACAGGGCGGGGTCGAGACCCAGGGTCTCGAGCTTGATGACGAGTTTGCAGGGTACTATGGTGTTAAATGCAGAGCTGTAGTCGATGAACAGCATTCTCACATAGGTATTCCTCTTGTCCAGATGGGTTAGGGCAGTGTGCAGTGTGGTTGAGATTGCATCGTCTGTGGACCTATTTGGGCGGTAAGCAAATTGGAGTGGGTCTAGGGTGTCAGGTAGGGTGGAGGTGATATGGTCCTTGACTAGTCTCTCAAAGCACTTCATGATGACAGAAGTGAGTGCTACGGGGCGGTAGTCGTTTAGCTCAGTTACATTAGCTTTCTTGGGAACAGGAACAATGGTGGCCCTCTTGAAGTATGTGGGAACAGCAGACTGGGATAGGGATTGATAGAATATGTCCGTAAACACACCAGCTAGCTGGTCTGCGCATGCTCTGAGGGCGCGGCTGGGGATGCCGTCTGGGCCTGCAGCCTTGCGAGTGTTAACACATTTAAATGTTTTACTCACCTCAGCTGCAGTGAAGGAGAGTCCACATGTTTTGGTTGCGGGCCATGTCAGTGGCACTGTATTGTCCTCAAAGCGGGCAAAAAAGTTATTTAGTCTGCCTGGGAGCAAGGCATCCTGGTCCGTGACTGGGCTGGTTTTCTTTTTGTAATCCGTGATTGACTGTAGACCCTGCCACATACCTCGTGTCTGAGCCGTTGAATTGCGATTCTACTTTGTCTCTATACTGACGCTTAGCTTGTTTGATTGCCTTGCGGAGGGAATAGCTACACTGTTTGTATTCGGTCATGTTTACGGTCACCTTGCCCTGATTAAAAGCAGTGGTTCACGCTTTCAGTTTCACGCGAATGCTGCCATCAATCCACGGTTTCTGGTTTGGGAATGTTTTAATCGTTGCTATGGGAACGACATCTTCAACGCACGTTCTAATGAACTCGCTCACCGAATCAGCGTATTCATCAATGTTGTTGTTTGACGCAATACGAAACATATCCCAGTCCGCGTGATGGAAGCAGTCTTGGAGCATGGAATCAGATTTGTCAGACCAGCATTGAACAGACCTCAGCGTGGGAGCTTCTTGTTTTAGCTTTTGTCTGTAGGCAGGGAGCAACAAAATGGAGTCATGGTCAGCTTTTCCAAAAGGAGGGCGGGGCAGGGCCTTATATGCATCGCGGAAGTTAGAATAGCAATGATCCAAGGTTTTACCAGCCCTGGTTGCGCAATCGATATGCTGATACAATTTAGGGAGTCTTGTTTTCAGATTAGCCTTGTTAAAATCCCCAGCTACAATGAATGCAGCCTCAGGATATGTGGATTCCAGTTTGCAAAGAGTCAAATAAAGTTTGTTCAGAGCCATCGATGTGTCTGCTTGGGGGGGAATATATACGGCTGTGATTATAATCGAAGAGAATTCCCTTGGTAGATAATGCGGTCGACATTTGATTGTGAGGAATTCTAAATCAGGTGAACAGAAGGACTTGAGTTCCTGTATGTTGTTGTGACCACACCAGGTCTCGTTAACCATAAAGCATACGCCCCCGTCCCTCTTCTTACCAGAAAGATGTTTGTTTCTGTCGGCGCAATACGTGGAGAAACCAGCTGGCTGCACCGACTCCGATAGCGTCTCTCCAGTGAGCCATGTTTCCGTGAAGCGAAGAACGTTACAGTCCCTGATGTCCCTCTGGAATGCTACCCTTGCTCGGATTTCATCAACCTTGTTGTCAAGAGACTGGACATTGGCGAGTAGAATGCTAGGGAGTGGCGCGCGATGTGCCCGTCTCCGGGGCCTGACCAGAAGACCGCTTCGTTTGCCTCTTTTACGACGTCGTTGTTTTGGGTCGCAGGCTGGGATCCATTCCGTTGTCCTGGGTGGAAGGCAGAACACAGGATCCGCTCCGGGAAAGTAATATTCTTGGTCGTACTGATGGTGAGTTGACACTGCTCTTATATTCAGTAGTTCTTCTCGACTGTATGTAATGAAACCTAAGATGACCTGGGGTACCAATGTAAGAAATAACACGTAAAAAAAACTAAAAACTGCAGAGTTTCCTAGGAACGCGAAGCGAGGCGGCCATCTCTGTCGGCGCCGGAAGTATCTCATGGAGCATGGAGGAGGAGGTGTGATGGTGTGCTTTGCTGGTGACACTGTCAGGGATTTATTTAGAATTCAAGGCACAGTTAAACAGCATGGCTACCACAGCATTCTGCAGCGATACGCCATCCCATCTTGTTTGCACTTAGTGGGACTATCATTTGTTTTTCTACAGGACAATGACCCAATACACCTTCAGGCTGTGTAAGGGCTATTTGAATAAGGAGGAGAGTGACGGATTGCTGCATCAGATGACCTGGCCTCCACAATCACCTGACCTCAACCCAGTTGAGATGGTTTGGGATGAGTTGGACCGCAGAGTGAAGGAAAAGCAGCCAACAAGTGCTCAGCATATGTGGGAACTCTTTCAGGACTGTTGCAAATGCATTCCAGGTGAAGCTGGTTGAGAGAATGCAAAGAGTGTGCAAAGTTATCATCAAGGCAAGGGGTGGCTACTTTGAAGGATCTGAAATCTAAAATACATTTTGATTTGTTTAACCTCTCTGGAATATGTGGGACGGTAGCGTCCCACTTGGCTAAAATTCAGAGAAAATACAGAGTGCCAAATTCAAATCAATTCCTATAAAAGTCAAACTATCATGAAATCACACATGTAAGATATCACATTAAAGCTGCACCTGTTGTGAATCCAGGCAACGTGTCAGATTTCAAAAATGCTTTTCAGCGAAAGCAAACGATGCTATTATCTGAGGATAGCACCTCCATAAATAAAAGAGAGAAAACATATTTCAACCCTGCAGGCGCGACACAAAACCCAGAAAAAGAAATATAAATCATGCCTTACCTTTGACAAGCTTCTTCTGTTGGCACTCCAATATGTCCCATAAACATCACAAATGGTCCTTTTGTTTGATTAATTCCGTCTATATCTATCCAAAATGTCCATTTATTTGGCGCGTTTGATCCAGATAAATTCCGGTTCCAACTTGCGCAACGTGACTACAAAATATCCCAAAAGTTACCTGTAAACCTTGACAAAACATTTCAAACTACTTTTGTAATACAACTTTAGGTATTTTTTTAAGTAAATAATCGCTAAAATTGAAGATGGGATGATCTATGTTCAATACAGGAAGAAAAACAAACTGAAGCATGCTTTCTGGTCATGCGCCTTTATCTAAAAGTACACATGAATTGACCCTCGTTCAAGATGGCCGTACTTCATTACACAAAGGAATAACCTCAACCAATTTCTAAAGTCTGGTGACATCCATTGGAAGCGGTAGGAACTGCAAGCAAGTCCCTTAGAAATCTGGATTCCCAATGAAACCTCATTGAAAAGAGGGTGACCTCAAACAAACAAAAAAATCTGAATGGTTTGTCCTCGGGGTTTCGCCTGCTACATAAGTTCTGTTATACTCACAGACATGATTCAAACAGTTTTAGAACTTCAGAGTGTTTCCTATCCAAATCTACTAATAATATGCATATCTTATCTTCTGTGGATGAGAAGCAGGCAGTTAAATTTGGGCATGCTTTTCATCCAAAATTCCAAATGCTGCCCCCTATCCTAGAGAAGTTAACAGTTTTTTGGTTACTACATGATTCCATATGTGTTATTTCATAGTTTCGATGTCTAGAACGGAAATTCCTGGAATGAGTAGGTGTGTACAAACGTTTGACGGGTACAGTATTTTAAACGATCCCATTTTCATAAATGTAATGATATAACCTTGAAGCCCATTTAAAAACAGTAGGTGACTTGCAGCAGGACGTATGCAGGATGTTTATATGGGATGTGTTACCTGAACAGTTTCTATGATGACAGAGAAGTGGTTGTCAGTGCAGTCTCTAGCCAGCAGGTACTGACAGTGCCCAGAGAAGGTAAAGAACTTGTTGTCAAACGTCTTGAAGTGAGACTGGCCTGTCACTAAGCACTCCCCTGCAAAAGGACACATAACACAGCACTGAGGGAGTGTCTGTGTGAGTGAGGGTGTGTTTGTGTGAGTGAGGGTATGTTTGTGTGAGTGAGGGTGTGTTTGTGTGAGTGTATATGTTTATGTGAGTGAGTGTGTGCATGTGTGTATGTCTGTATGTGTGTGTGTGTGTATGTGTGTGTGTATCTCACCAGGACAGCCTTGGTTGGTACACTCCCAGGAGCCATGTCGACAGATGCTGGAGACAGACGAGAGGAGAGAAACAGCATTAACGATACCATCACTTAGAGAAAGACCCCACAGTCCTGACAGCATCACAACTGTGTGTGTGTTTGTGTACCAGGTGTTGCAGTCTTGTGAGATGCTGGAGCCAGGAGGGAAGTGTTGACCCATGTGAATGCAGGAACAGTGAGACACCTCCACACAGAGACCACCATCCAGCACCTTACCCACTGACAGAGAGAGAGAGAGTTAACACCTCACCCACTGACACAGAGACCACCATCCAGCACCTTACCCACTGAAAGAGAGAGAGAGAGTTAACACCCCACCCACTGACACAGAGAGAGAGAGAGTTAACACCTCACCCACTGACACAGAGACCACCATCCTGCACCTTACCCACTGAAAGAGAGAGAGAGAGTTAACACCTCACCCACTGAAAGAGAGAGAGAGAGTTAACACCTCACCCACTGACAGAGAGAGAGAGAGAGCACCTTACCCACTTAACACCTTACCCACTGAAAGAGAGAGAGAGAGTTAACACCCCACCCACTGACACAGAGACCACCATCCAGCACCTTACCCACTGAAAGAGAGAGAG
Source organism: Oncorhynchus tshawytscha (assembly GCF_018296145.1). Lineage (NCBI taxonomy): Eukaryota > Metazoa > Chordata > Actinopteri > Salmoniformes > Salmonidae > Oncorhynchus > Oncorhynchus tshawytscha. The sequence continues at coordinate 59,836,239 of NC_056447.1, read as the reverse complement.
AGAGTTAACACCTCACCCACTGACACAGAGACCACCATCCAGCACCTTACCCACTGACAGAGAGAGAGAGAGTTAACACCTCACCCACTGAAAGAGAGAGAGTTAACACCTCACCCACTGACACAGAGACCACCATCCAGCACCTTACCCACTGACAGAGAGAGAGAGAGTTAACACCTCACCCACTGACACAGAGACCACCATCCAGCACCTTACCCACTGAAAGAGAGAGAGAGAGTTAACACCTTACCCACTGAAAGAGAGAGAGAGAGTTAACACCCCACCCACTGACACAGAGACCACCATCCAGCACCTTACCCACTGAAAGAGAGAGAGAGTTAACACCTCACCCACTGAAAGAGAGAGAGAGTTAACACCTCACCCACTGAAGAGAGAGAGAGAGAGAGTTAACACCTCACCCACTGAAAGAGAGAGAGAGAGTTAACACCTCACCCACTGAAAGAGAGAGAGAGAGTTAACACCCCACCCACTGACACAGAGACCACCATCCAGCACCTTACCCACTGAAAGAGAGAGAGAGAGTTAACACCTCACCCACTGAAAGAGAGAGAGAGAGTTAACACCTCACCCACTGAAAGAGAGAGAGAGAGTTAACACCTCACCCACTGACAGAGAGAGAGAGAGTTAACACCCCACCCACTGACACAGAGAGAGAGAGGGTTTACACCTAAACCACACACACACACACACACACACACACACACACACACACACACACACACACACACACACACACACACACACACACACACACACACACACACACACACACACACACACACACACACACACACAGTTAGAGAGAGTACACACAGACATTGCATACCGTGCAGTGTCCTGTACTTACCTGGGCAGCTGCAGCCATCCACACATTCGTCCTTACAGACCTCCTGGATGTTGAGACTCTGACAGGTGGTGGAGCAAGACCTAGAACACTCACTGTAATGCATCCCTATTGGACACCTGGGGGCTATACACACACACACACACACACACACACTTTTGTTATTTTCTCCAGTTCCACATTATTTACCTTGAGAAGTAGTGCACCAAACATCTTAGCTAGATTGATAATTGCACGGCTAAGAACTTCTCTGCAACAATGTCAAAATGGAACTGGTTCCCTTGTATTTATTGATGATATGACGGCTGACAAAAGCATCAGGAAGAATTTTGAAGTGTTTAGGGCTATATTATTATCTGCTCAGATTCAGCCAAATGCTTCAAAACTCATTGGACGGCAATTCACAGTGCAGATGGACAATGACCCGAAGCATACTGTGAAAGCAACCCACTACTTTTTGAAGGCAAAGAAGTAGAATGTTCTGCGATGGCCAAGTCAATCACCTGACCTGAATCCAATTGAGCATGCATTTCACTTGCTGAAGGCAAAACTGAAGGCAAAACGCCCCTAAAACAACAGGAACTGAAGACAGCTGCGGTAAAGGCCTGGCAGAGCATCACGAGGGAAGAAACCCAGCAGCTGGTGATGTTTATGGGTTGCAGACTTAAAAAAGAAAGATTTCTTTATTTTTGTATGTTTTTTTTACCTTTATTCAACTAGGCAAGTCAGTTAAGAACAAATTCTTATTTTCAATGACAGCTTAGGAACAGTGGGTTAACTGCCTGTTCAGGGGCAGAACGACAGATATTTACCTTGTCAGCTCGTGATTCAACCTAGCAACCTTTCAGTTAATAGTACAACACTCTAACCACTAGGCTACACTGCCGGCACTTCAAGCAGTCATTGACGGCAAATCATTAAAACTCACAATTTATTTTATTATTATGTTAGTTTGTCCAATTACTTTTGAGCCCCTAAAATTGGGGGGCTATGTATAAAAAAATGTGATTCCTGCAGGAATAGTTTTGACAAAACCCTTAAATTAAAGATGAAAGTCTACATTTAAAACACATCTTGATTGTTTCCTTTCAAATCTAGTATGGTGGTGTACAGAGACAGAACGATGAAATCCATTGTGGAGATGTATAGAGACAGAATGATGCAAATTGTGTGCCTGTCCAAATACTCCTGGACCTGATTATATTTTGAGGAAGTGTTACTGCCTATGCTGTTGCTACAGTGTCTCAAGAAGGGCAGAAAAACAACTGTAATGTTGTATTTTCCAGATACAGAATCCTCCTAAAGGGCTGAAGCCAGCTACAGTTAACTTCCTATTAGTGTTCAGACTTACAACAGTAGGTTTACAAAACGTAAGTCCTCTGCACTGCAAACACAGACACTCCCAACCCCTCCCCTGCTTTCTCTCAGAGACTCACTGCATTGGCTCTCCTCCAACCAGCCGTGCAGCACCTGGCCATGGGCATGGCAGGTCCTGGCGAACTCCAATAGGACTTGGCAGTGGCAGTCTGGCCCCACACCTAGCCCCTCCCCCTGGCCACAGTGACATGCCTCTTCCTCACAGAGAGACAGGAAGGCTTCTGGAGAGACCAGACTGGCACAACGCAGGAAGACAGGAGATGTACGCAGCACACTGCACCTGGATAGCATCTAGAACACACACACAGCTGGCACACACAGCTGGCACACACAGCTGGCACACACAGCTGGCACACACAGCTGGCACACACATCTACATTTCCTAAGGTTTTTCTTGCAATTAATCTTACTACCGGACTAAAGTACATGTCAATCAGAGGCTGTCTGTTGATAGAATGCCTGTTGGTGAGTGGCGTGAAGAAGTACATTTGATTGGTCTAAAGATGGGAGCAGAGATCTCTCATCCGAGTGGAGAAGTGGACCTGAAGCAGATACTTCAAATTAGGCCAAACAGAAAGGACAATAAGATGCGTTTTACATCCATTTACAAAACACAGCAAGATGTTTTCTCTTCTCTATGTTAATTCGACCTCTACACACTGTTAGCACAGTGCAGGAACACTGGGTTAGGGTAAGGGTAAGGGTTAGGGTTAGGGTAAGGGTAAGGGTAAGGGTAAGGGTTAGGGTAAGGGTTAGGGTTACGGTAAGGTTGGTGAATCCTGGTCTAGGGGGCAGATTTGGGATAAGAGTACTATTGGTCTTACTGAAGGTGTATCTGCGGTGATGTTACAGGATTGACTGGGAGGAGTGACGCGCCGGCAAGGTTGACCCGCCCCTTTCAGGGCCCAGGAGTTGGCAAAGTCATAACTGTCGTCTGTCAGGAAACCTGGATACAAACAAACATGTTATTACAAAGAGCTCCCTGTTGGTGTCTCTCTCCTCAATACAGCAGGCTACAGTTAATTTGGAATGTAGTTGGTGCCTTCACAAACACAGACAGACCCACAAACACGTTCTTTATCCCTCTCATCACCTCTCAGACCTCCGCCCTCATATTATTTCCTGTTCTTTTGGTGACTCAGACACTCTGTTCTTTTGGTGACTCAGGCCCTCTGTCCTTCCAGGAATCCAAACCTCAAACACACACACACACCCTCCTATACACACCTACACAGACCCTCCACACGCACACACCCTCCTATACACACCTACACAGACCCTGCACACACATACACCCTCCTATACACACCTACACAGACCCTGCACACACATACACCCTCCTGCATACACACACACCTACCCTGCACACACACACACCCTCCTATACACACCACACACGCACACCCTCCTAAACACACCTGCACAGATCCTGCACACGCACACACACACACCCTCCTATACACACCTACACAGACCCTGCACACACACACACACCCTCCTATACACACCTACACAGACCCTGCACACACACACACCCTCCTATACACACCTACACAGACCCTGCACACATACACACCCTCCTATACACACCTACACAGACCCTGCACACACACACATACACACACCCTCCTATACACACCGACACAGACCCTGCACACACACATACACACACACCCTCCTATACACACCTACACAGACCCTGCACACACACATACACACACACCCTCCTATACACACCTACACAGACCCTGCACACACACACACACACACACACACACACACACACACACACACACACACACACACACACACACACACACACACACACACACACACACACACACACACACACACACACACTCACCCTCCTGTGCAGTGTAGTCATCGTCAGGTACGGTGTTAAAGTTGCCGCACAGCCCACAGGTGCGGTTACTATGGTGTTTGGTCATCATCAGGGCAACGTTAGCTTGGTTGTCGATGGTTACGGTGAAGCCAAACTCTTCACTCCATAGCTTATAAAAGCCCAGCTCAGACCCAGCAAACACACCATGAGACGCATAGGGCAGGGACAACCTACACAACACAACACACAAATGTAAAACACACACACACTTGCCTTAGACCTTACAGTCTACTGCTGGAAACAAACCTTAGCTCCGGTTGATGACACACACAAAGCCTACCTCTTCTCTCTCTGAGACAGGCGACCGTCCACAGAGAGGTGCAGCTCAAACACCTCGCCAAGAAACAGAGTCACCCCACTCCTCTGCCCCCGGACAAAATCACCTAGAGACACACACACACACACACACAGAACAAACACACCAACACCAAAGAACACACACACCAACACCACAGAACAAACACACCCAGAGTGAAAGAGTTAAGCATGATACAGCCAACAACTCAGATGAAGAATAGGTGTTCCCAAGGGTCTGTGCTGGGTCCTCCATTCTTTATGTAGAGGAGCTGGTTCTTCTGTGGATGTGTGTGTGTGTGTGTGTGTGTGTGTGTATGTGTGTGTGTGTGTGTGTGTGTGTGTGTATATGTGTGTGTCCTACCCAGCAGTGTGAAGGCTCTGTGCTGACAGTCTCCAGCCAGCAGGTAGCTACAGTCTCCAGGGAACTCATAGACAACTCCATCAAATGTGTGGACATGATGACGGCCAAACAGACTGCACCGACCAGACAGCCCTGCCACACACACTACACACACACAAACAAACACAAACACACACACACACACACACACAAACACACACACACACAAACACACACACACTATTGCTGTTATGTAGATAGATGTAAAAAAATAAAACGTAATACTGCTGTCTTCTCAACTCACCAGTCAGATGTAGCAGAACCCACAGCTCTGTCCACCCCCTCCATCTACAGACCACCTGACAGACAGACAGAGAGACAGACAGACAGACACATCATCATCGGTCAGTGTCTGTTTTAAAAGGGCAGAACAACAGGAGATGGATTCTGAACCGGTGACTCTCCGGTAGGAGACCCTCCTCTTTAATCTCTGAGCTACCTGCTGTCACCCTCCCAGGGCAGGCAGGCAGGCAGGCAGACACAGACAGACAGACAGACAGACAGACAGACAGACAGACAGACAGACAGACAGACAGACAGACAGACAGACAGACAGACAGACAGACAGACATGTACCTCCATGTCTAATTAAAGTCCAGTGTCTGCTCACAGTCTTTCCTGAGCTCCCCTCACAGCAACAGGTAATGTCCAGACAGTGAGAACTATTGATGTAATCCACAGTGTTCTAATGTGGTCATGCCCCACTCTCTCTCTCACACATACACTCACTGGGAGGTCTGTTATATAGCAGAGGAAGCCCACTGAAGCCAAGTGTATGTTGTGTCTTCTACGGGCACAGTGGCCCCCACTAGTCCCCCACCCATCTCCATCAAAGTAACAATTGAAGGAAGTGCCAGTCCATCAGCCAACTAACTGATTAGTCTGCACACACATACCAATGCCAACCCAAACATTCCACACACGCACATCCCTGCCAATCCAAACATCTCAAGCAGAAAACACACAGCTACCCTACCAACAATCTGTATAGAACACAATAACACTTAAGAGGGGTGAGTCACGCAGAAAAACTGATTGAGAGAGAAAGAGAGAGAGAGAGACAGTGAGACGGACAGTGAGAGAGAGAGAGAGAGAGAGAGAGGGAGACAGTGAGACAGACAGACAGGGGAACAAACAAGGAGAGAGAGATGAAAACATATGTTTCCCAGGTCAATAAAGCCCCTTAAATTGAATTGAAATTGAATTGAGAGAGAGCGAGAGAGAGATACCAATTAGGATCTGAACCCAATGCCCTTTATGGTTGTAAGGTCTGGGGTCCGCTCACCAACCGAGAATTCACAAAATGGGACAAACACCAAATTGATACACTACATGCAGAATTCTTCAAAAATATCCTCTGTGCACAACATAAAACACCAAATAGTGCATGCAGAGAAGAATTAGGCCGATACCCGCTAATGATCCAAATCCAGAAAAGAGATTACTTATTATTATTAAAAAGCCATTACGTACAGAGACATTAACCTGGAGAAGAGTCCCCTGAGCAAGCTGGTCATGGGGCTCTGTTCACAAACACAAACAGACCCCCAAAGAGCCCCGGGGGCAAAACAATTAGACCAAACCAAATCATGACACATTGGAAAGATCAACAAAAAAAAGAAAACTAGAATATTATTTGGCCCTAAGCCGAGAGTACACAGTGGCAGAATACCTGACCACTGTGACTGACCCAAACTTAAGGAAAGCTTTGACTATGTACAGACTCAGTGAGCATAGCCTTGCTATTGAGAAAGGCCGCCGTAGGCAGACCTGGCTTTCAAGAGATGAGGTGGAAACTGAGTTGCACTTCCTAACCTCCTGCCAAATGTATGACCATATTAGAGACACGTATTTCCCTCAGATTACACAGACCCACAAAGAATTTGAAAACAAACCCAATTATGATAAACTCCCATATCTATTGAGTGAAATACCAGTGTGCCATCACAGCAGCAAGATTTGTGACCTGTTGCCACAAGAAAAGGGCAACCAGCGAAGAACAAAAACCATTGAAAATACAACCCATATTTATGTAGATTCCCCCCCCCCCTTTTTAACGTTAATTATTTGCACGTCATTACAGTACTGTATATCAACATAATATGACATTTTACATTTCTTTATTATTTTGGAACGTTTGTGAGTGTAATGTTTACTGTTAATTTGTATTGTTATTTCACTTTGTTTTATTATCAATTTAACTTTCTTTGGCAACGTCAACAGATGTTTCCAATGTCAATAAAGCCACTTGAATTGAATATTCTGCACAGATGTTACCTGTTCCAGGGCTAGGACTGTAACCACCAGCTTCTATCTATGGTGCTACCTGTTCCAGGGCTAGGACTGTAACCACCAGCTTCTATCTATGATGCTACCCGTTCCAGGGTTAGGACCGTAACCACCAGTTTCTATCTATGGTGCTACCTGTTCCAGGGCTAGGACTGTAACCACCAGCTTCTATCTATGATGCTACCCGTTCCAAGGTTAGGACCGTAACCACCAGTTTCTATCTATGGTGCTACCTGTTCCAGGGCTAGGACTGTAACCACCAGCTTCTATCTATGGTGCTACCTGTTCCAGGGCTAGGACTGTAACCACCAGCTTCTATCTATGGTGCTACCTGTTCCAGGGCTAGGACTGTAACCACCAACTTCTATCTATGATGCTACCCGTTCCAGGGTTAGGACCGTAACCACCAGTTTCTATCTATGGTGCTACCTGTTCCAGGGCTAGGACTGTAACCACCAGCTTCTATCTATGATGCTACCCGTTCCAAGGTTAGGACCGTAACCACCAGTTTCTATCTATGGTGCTACCTGTTCCAGGGCTAGGACTGTAACCACCAGAGGTCTTGAAAATGAGCCGGAGCTGAGAGGATCACCAAAGCTAAAGGTATTTTGGTTTCAGGGCATTTTCTACAAAAATACCCTATCAATATGTAGGCATATTGTGTAATAAAATTGATAATTGTGTACTAAAAACGTGTATGTGTTTTTGCAGAACATACAACCATGCCTACAACCATCCATGGAGATCAGTGGACAAAGAGAGGGGTAACATCCTTCACCAGTTCTCTTAACATTTTGTCCAATTGTGTGATTAGCCTACCAGTTGGTGTAACTGTAATGTTAATTCTCTTGAGAGGAATTTAGCTCTTCTCTATCACAATATTAAAAATACGTTCAAATGCATTCATGGGCATATTTATATAATTCATATGAATTCAGAGGGCAGAAATTATTAAATATTAATAATGCAGCAGAGTTTTACGAATTGTGGCATTTAACATTTAAAGCATATTGAAGTTAGAAGTAAAAGGATTTGAAACAATAGCCTACCTGGGTGTGGTCAACTATTTCAGCACCGTTTCACGCTGCTCTTAAAAAAGCAAGGGGACTGCTTAAGTCAATTAGATTTTTATTTTCACTGAATCTCCATTTGGGTATTGGTTACACTACAATTAGGGTATGGAAATGTTATGCTGTTAGTACTGTAGCCTACTCCTGACAGGTCACGTTGTACAGCGCCAGAGGGTTTCATTTCTAGAATTTCTTGGAATAGAAACACAATAATATTCATCAAATTAAGCTACATTTCTTCAAATCAATCCCATATACTATGTTCTTACAAAAAAGGTTTTAAATTCTCTAGTACAAACAATATTTATGACTGTCAAATGCTTCTCAAAGTTAATGCTAGCACTAGGTAGCATTGACGGCAACAATGGCTGACAATTAAATAACGTGCCTTAGAATTCTGTGCCAGTCCCCAAGGTTTGCTGCAGTATTACGCAACTTTTATGGAAATAACCACTGTACATACCCCAACCAGAAGCCATGGATTACAGGCAACATCAACACTGGGCTAAAGGGTAAAGCTACTGTTTTCAACCCGAACGCTTGTAAGAAATCCTGCTATGCCCTCCGACGAAACAGCAAACTGACAAAGTGACAATACAGGACTAAGATTGAATCGTACTACACCAGCTCCAACACTCGTTGGATGTGGCAGGGCTTGCAAACTATGACTATTATTGTCAGAGGAAAGCCCATAAATTTGTCAGAGACTCCAGTCACTCAAGTCAGACTGATTTCTCTGCTACCGCACGGCAAGTGGTACCGGAGCACCAAGTCTAGGACCAAAAGGCTCCTTAACGGCTTCTACCCCCAAGCCATAAGACTGCTGAACAATTAATCAAATGGCCACCGGACTATTTACATTGACCCCCCCTCCATTAGTTTTGCACACTGCTGCTACTCCCTGTTTATTATTTATGCATTGTCAGTTCACCCCTTCTACATGTACAAATTACCTCTAACCTGTACCCCCGCACACTGACCCGGTACCGATACCCCCGTATATAGACTCGTTAATGTGTTACTTTTTTTTGCAATTTATTTTTTACTTTAGTTTATTTGGTAAATATTTTCTTAACTCTTCTTGAACTGCACTGTTAGATAAGGGCTTGTAAGTAAGCATTTCACGGTAAGGTCTGCACTTGTACTCGGCGCATGTGACAAATTAATTTTGATTCGATTTTATTCACACACAGGGAGACAAATACATCAGAACAGACAGGGAGACAAATGCATCAGAACACACAGGGAGACAAATACATCAGAACACACAGGGAGACAAATACATCAGAACACACAGGGAGACAAATGCATCAGAACACACAGGGAGACAAATACATCAGAACACACAGGGAGACAAATGCATCAGAACACACAGGGAGACAAATGCATCAGAACACACAGGGAGACAAATACATCAGAACAGACAGGGAGACAAATGCATCAGAACAGACAGGGAGACAAATGCATCAGAACACACAGGGAGACAAATACATCAGAACACACAGGGAGACAAATACATCAGAACACACAGGGAGACAAATACATCAGAACACACAGGGAGACAAATACATCAGAACACACAGGGAGACAAGTACATTAACACACAGGGAGACAAATACATCAGAACAGACAGGGAGACAAATACATCAGAACAGACAGGGAGACAAATGCATCAGAACACAGGGAGACAAATGCATCAGAACACACAGGGAGACAAATACATCAGAACACAGGGAGACAAATACATCAGAACACAGGGAGACAAATACATGAACACACAGGGAGACAAATACATCAGAACAGACAGGGAGACATATAATTTAATACACAGGGAGACAAATACATCAGAACACAGGGAGACAAATACATTTTAATTTGTCCTACCAAATTTCAATCAACATGTTAAATGTGCAACCAGAGGCAAAATAATTCTGGATCACCTGTACTCCACACACAGAGATGCGTACAAATCTCTCCCTCGCCCTCCATTTGGTAAATCCGACGACAACTCTATCCTCCTGATTCTGCTTACAAGCAAAAATTAATGCAGGAAGCACCAGTGACTCGGTCTATAAAAAAGTGGTCAGATGAAGCAGATGCTAAACTACAGGATTGTTTTGCTATCACAGACTGGAACATGTTCCGGGATTCTTCCGATGGCATTGAGGAGTACACCACATCAGTCACTGGCTTTATCAATAAGTGCATCGAGGACGTCGTCCCCACAGTGACTGTACATACATACCCCAACCAGAAGCCATGGATTACAGGCAACATTTGCACTGAGCTAAAGGTTAGAGCTGCCGCTTTCAAGGTGCGGGACTCTAACCCAGACGCTTACAAGAAATCCTGCTATGCCCTACGACGAACCATCAAACAGGCAAAGCGTCAACACAGGGCTAAGATTGAATCATACTACACCGGCTCTGATGCTCAACTTATGTGGCAGGGCTTGCAAACTATTAAAGATTACAAAGGGAAGCACAGCTGCAAGCTGCCCAGTGACACGAGCCTACCAGACGAGCTAAATCACTTCTATGCTCGCTTCGAAGCAAGCAACACTGAGGCATGCATTAGAGCATCAGCTGTTTCCCGGACGACTGTGTTCACGCTCTCCATAGCCAACGTGATTAAGACCTTTAAACAGGTCAACATTCACAATGCTGAGGGGCCAGATGGATTACCAGGACATGTGCTCCTGGCATGTTCTGACCAACTGGCAGGTGTCTTCACTGACATTTTAAACATGTCCCTGATTGAGTCTGTAATACCAACATGTTTCAAGCAGACTACCATAGTCCCTGTGCCCAAGAAGACAAAGGCAACCTGCCTAAATGACTACAGACCAGTAGCACTCACGTCCGTAGCCATGAAGTGCTTTGAAATGTTGGTAATGGCTCACATCAACACCATTATCCCAGAAACACTAGACCCACTCCAATTTGCATACCGCCCAAACAGATCCACAGATGATGCAATCTCTATTGCACTACACACTGCCCTTTCCCACCTGGACAAAAGGAATACGTATGTGAGTATGGTATTCATTGACTATACAGCTCAGTGTTCAACACCATAGTACCCTCAAAGCTCATCACTAAGCTAAGGATCCTGGGACTAAACAACTCACTCTGCAACTGGATCCTGGACTTCCTGACAGGCTTCCCCCAGGTGGTGAGGGTAGGTAGCAACACATTTTCCACGCCGATCCTCAACACTGGATCTCCACAGGGGTGTGTGCTTAGTCCCCTCCTGTACTCCATGTCACCCATGACTGCATGGCCAGGCACGACTCCAACACCATCATTAAGTTTGCAGATGACACAACAGTGGTAGGCCTGATCACAGACAACGACGAGATAACCTATAGGGAGGAGGTCAGTGACCTGGCCGTGTGGTGCCAGACCTATCCCTCAACGTAGCCAAGACTAAGGAGATGATTGTGGATTACAGGAAAAGGAGTAGCGAGCACGCCCCCATTCTCATCAATGGGGATGTAGTGGAGCAGGTTGAGAGCTTCAAGTTCCTCGGTGTCCACATCAAAAACAAACTAGAATGGTCCAAACACACCAAGACAATCATGAAGAGGGCCCGACAAAGCCTCAAGAAACTAAAAAGATTTGGCATGGGTCCTGAGATCCTCAAAATGTTCTACAGCTGCAACATCTAGAGCGTCCTGACTGATTGCATCACTGCCTGGTACGGCAATTGCTTGGGCCTCTGATCGCAAGGCACTACAGAGGGTAGTGCATACGGCCCAGTACATCACTGGGGCTAAGCTACCTGCCATCCAGGACCTCTACTCCAGGCTGTGTAAGAGGAAGGCCCTAAAAATGGTCAAAGACCTCAGCCACCCCAGTCAAAGACTGTTCTCTCTTCTACTGCATGGCAAGCGGTACTGGAGTGCCAAGTTCAGGACAAAAATGCTTCTTAACAGTTTTTACCTCTGACTAACTTTGTCCAAACCCACTTAATATGATTAACTGTCCTAATACATTTCAGGAAATAAATATTTTACGTCAATCATCGTATCCAAATAAATCCTGCAAAAAATCATCAACCTGCTCCAATGTGTACAGGGAACCTGAGGAGACCCTGAGATGCTAAATCTACATTGATGAGGATAGCTGACAGCTTGTCAATCTCTTCCTCCATCCTCATTGAACAGCTCTACGTAATCCAGAGCCTGCCAGCTCCCCCCCATTGCCCCTAACCCCTCCCCAATATATCACCCTCCTTGTCTATAATTTCACTGGGCACATCACCCTGCGTGTCTGTAATTACATTAGGAACATCATTTTTCGATGTCTGTAAGTGTAACGATCGTCGTTGGAATGAGACCAAAGTGCAGCGTGGAAATTGTTCATATTTAATGTTCACACAATCACTCAAACAAAAATGACAAACGGAGAAAACGATAGCGCACAGTTCTGTCAGGGAAACAACCTAAACAGAAAACAATCGCCCACAAAACAGAGGTGGGAAAAGGCTACCTAAGTATGATTCTCAATCAGAGACAACGATCGACAGCTGCCTCTGATTGAGAACCATACCAGGCCGAACACAGAAATGCAACAAAGAAAAAAGAACAGACTACCCACCTCAACTCACGTCCTGACCAAACTAACACAAAGACAAAATAAAGGAACTAAGGTCAGAACGTAACAGTGAGACTGGTGTAACAGTGAGACTGGTGTATCAGCCTTGGAGTCTGTGTTGCCAGTACCCTCTGTAACCACTGCAGTGGGCTCAGTCACACCTAGCCCTGAGCCCACCACCACGGCAACCTCAGCTACCTCATTCACAGTACGTGCGACGGAACCTTGCAATTCCGATGGTTGGGGTTGAGTCTGGACACTGCTAGAGGCCAGGGCTGCCCCGAAACCTCCACCCTGCTCTCAGATCTGGAGCCAGACTTGACAGAGGGTCCATCGCCCTACTCAATGTGCCTGCATGCCTGTCGCTTATGTCTAATCTCCCCACAATCAAAACCCTTCCAACTACAGTACCTGTATTCGCATAAACCATTTAGGCTTTCCCTGCAAAAACACCTGATACGAAATATCTACATTTTTTGTCGGTGTCCAAAAATATGAAAACCAGCCTTCGACAAGCGGTAACATGTTTCAATGGTTTCTACATCCAAGTAGGAACTCTTTCATTGGGCAAATGTCCTGTTAAGTGCAAGCTCTCGCATCAGGACACCCCCCCCCATCTCCTTTAAATGGACAATTGAAGGAAGTTCACTTCATCACCCAGCTGACTGATTAGTCTGAACACACACACACAAACACACTCTACACATGAACATTCCTGCCAACCAAAACATGCAAAAAAAAAACACACCACACACTAATAGCAACACACACACATACTGAATAATAGTTTGTCGGAGTCACAAGTCACCACATTACTATGATAGTCTCATGAAAACGCACAGTATCTATTTTAGTGTGGCGGTAAGGATGGAAATGTAGAGTTATGTCTATCAACTGATTACTTTATTAAATGCAAAATAACCAATAGACAGTAATTAATGTTTCAGGTTATCTGACAGTTCCTCTGTTCATGTGTTCAAACTGTAAGGGGAAGTAGTGTGATCCAGGCCACCCTGGGGAAGTGGTGCAATCCAGCCCACCCTGGGGAAGTGGTGCAATCCAGCCCACCCTGGGGAAGTGGTGCGATCCAGCCCACCCTGGGGAAGTGGTGCGATCCAGCCCACCCTGGGGAAGTGGTGTGATTCAGCCCACCCTGGGGAAGTATTGTGGGGAAGTAGTGTGATCCAGCCCACCCTGGGGAAGTAGTGTGATCCAGGGGAAGTAGTGTGATCCAGCCCACCCCACCCCGGGAAGTAGTGTGATCCAGGGGGAAGTAGTGCGATCCAGCCCACCCCGGGGAAGTGGTGCGATCCAGCACATCTCGGGAAGTAGGAAGCCCACCCCGGGAAGTAGTGTGATCCAGCCCACCCTGGGGGAAGTGGTGTGTGGAAGTAGTGCGATCCAGCCCACCCCGGGGAAGTGGTGTTTTCCAGGGGAAGTAGTGTGATCCAGCCCACCCTGGGGAAGGGGAAGTGATATGATCCAGCACACCCTGGGGAAGTATTGTGATCCAGCCCACCCTGGGGAAGTAGTGCGATCCAGCCCACCCTGGGAAGTAGTGCGATCCAGCCCACCCTGGGAAGTAGTGCGATCCAGCCCACCCTGGGGAAGTAGTGCGATCCAGCCACCCTGGGGAAGTAGTGTGATCCAGCCCACCCTGGGAAGTAGTGCGATCCAGCCCACCCTGGGGAAGTAGTGCGATCCAGCCCACCCTGTTGAAGTAGTGTGATCCAGCCCACCCTGGGGAAGTGGTGATCCAGCCCACCCTGGGGAAGTATTGTGATCCAGCCCACCCTGGGGAAGGGGAAGTGGTATGATCCAGCCCACCCTGTGGAAGTAGTGTGATCCAGCCCACCCTGCGGAATAGTGCGATCCAGCCCACCCGGGAAAGTGATGTGATCCAGCCACCTCGGGGAAGTAGTGTGATCCAGCCCACCCCGGGGAAGTAGTGTGATCCAGCCCACCCTGGGGAAGTAGTGCGATCCAGCCCACCCTGGGAAGTAGTGTGATCCAGCCCACCCTGGGGAAGTAGTGTAATCCAGCCCACCCTGGGGAAGGGGAAATGGTATGATCCAGCCCACCCTGGGGAAGAGGTGTGATCCAGCCCAACCTGGGGAATAGTGTGATCCAGCCCACCCTGGGAAAGTGGTGCGATCCAGCCCACCCTGTGGAAGTAGTGCGATCCAGCCCACCCTGGGGAAAGTGGTGCAATCCAGCCCACATCGGGGAAGTAGTGTGATGCAGCCCACCCTGGGAAGTAGTGTGATCCAGCCCACCCTGGGGAATAGTGTGATCCAGCCCACCCTGGGAAGTGGTGCGATCCAGCCCACCCTGGGGAAGTAGTATGATCCAGCCCACCCTGGGAAGTAGTGCGATCCAGCCCACCCTGTTGAAGTAGTGTGATCCAGCCCACCCTGGGGAAGTATTGTGATCCAGCCCACCCTGGGGAAGTATTGTGATCCAGCCCACCCTGGGGAAGGGGAAATGGTATGATCCAGCCCACCCTGGGGAAGTAGTGTGATCCAGCCCACCCTGGGGAATAGTGCGATCCAGCCCACCCGGGAAAGTGGTGTGATCCAGCCCACCTCGGGGAAGTAGTGTGATCCAGCCCACCCCGGGGAAGTAGTGTGATCCAGCCCACCCTGGGGAAGTAGTGCGATCCAGCCCACCCTGGGGAAGTAGTGCGATCCAGCCCACCCTGGGGAAGTAGTGTAATCCAGCCCACCCTGGGGAAGTAGTGTGATCCAGCCCACCCTGGGGAAGTGGTGTGATCCAGCCCACCCTGGGGAAGTGGTGTGATCCAGCCCACCCTGGGGAAGTAGTGTGATCCAGCCCACCCTGGGGAAGTAGTGTGATCCAGCCCACCCTGGGAAGTGGTGTGATCCAGCCCACCCTGGGAAGTAGTGTGATCCAGCCCACCCTGGGGAAGTAGTGTGATCCAGCCCACCCTGGGGAAGTAGTGTGATCCAGCCCACCCTGGGGAAGTGGTGTGATCCAGCCCACCCTGGGGAAGTATTGTGGGGAAGCCCACCCTGGGGAAGTACTGTGATCCAGCCCACCCTGGGGAAGTATTGTGGGGATCCAGCCCATTGTGGGGAAGTAGTGTGAATCCAGCCCACCCTGGGGAAGTAGTGTGATCCAGCCCACCCTGGGGAAGTGGTATGATCCAGCCCACCCTGGGGAAGTATTGTGATCCAGCCCACCCTGGGGAAGTATTGTGATCCAGCCCACCCTGGGGAAGTATTGTGATCCAGCCCACCCTGGGGAAGTGGTGTGATCCAGCCCACCCTGGGGAAGTAGTGTGATCCAGCCCACCCTGGGGAAGCCCACCCTAGTGCGATCCAGCCCACCCTGGGGAAGTGGTGCGATCCAGCCCACCCTGGGGAAGTAGTTGTGATCCAGCCCACCCTGGGAAGTATTGTGATCCAGCCCACCCTGGGGAAGTATTGTGATCCAGCCCACCCTGGGGAAGGGGAAGTGGTATGATCCAGCCCACCCTGGGGAAGTAGTTATCCAGCCCACCTTGGGAAGTAGTGCGATCCAGCCCACCCTAAGGAAGTAGTGTGATCCAGCCCACCCTGGGGAGGTGGTGTGATCCAGCCCACCCTGGGGTGGTGGTGTGATCCAGCCCACCCTGGGGAGGTGGTGTGATCCAGCCCACCCTGGGGAAGTAGTGTGATCCAGCCCACCCTGGGGAAGGGGAAGTGGTATGATCCAGCCCACCCTGGGGACATAGTGTGATCCAGCCCACCCTGGGGAAGTAGTGTGATCCAGCCCACCCTGGGGAAGTAGTATGATACAGCCCACCCTGGGGAAGGGGAAGTGGTATGATCCAGCCCACCCTGGGGAAGTGGTGTGATCCAGCCCACCCTGGGGAATAGTGTGATCCAGCCCACCCTGGGGAAGTGGTGTGATCCAGCCCACCCTGGGGAAGTGGTGCAATCCAGCCCACCCTGGGGAAGTGGTGCGATCCAGCCCACCCTGGGGAAGTGGTGTGATCCAGCCCACCCTGGGGAAGTAGTGTGATCCAGCCCACCCTGGGGAAGGGGAAGTGGTATGATCCAGCCCACCCTGGGGAAGTACTGTGATCCAGCCCACCCTGGGGAAGTGGAAGTGGTATGATCCAGCCCACCCTGGGGAAGTATTGTGATCCAGCCCACCCTGGGGAAGTATTGTGATCCAGCCCACCCTGGGGAAGTATTGTGATCCAGCCCACCCTGGGGAAGTAGTGTGATCCAGCCCACCCTGGGGAAGTATTGTGATCCAGCCCAGCCTGGGGAAGTAGTGTGATCCAGCCCACCCTGGGGAAGTAGTGTGATCCAGCCCACCCTGGGGAAGTAGTGTGATCCAGCCCACCCTGGGGAAGTAGTGCGATCCAGCCCACCCTGGGGAAGTGGTATGATCCAGCCCACCCTGGGGAAGTATTGTGATCCAGCCCACCCTGGGGAAGTATTGTGATCCAGCCCACCCTGGGGAAGTAGTGTGATCCAGCCCACCCTGGGGAAGGGGAAGTGGTATGATCCAGCCCACCCTGGGGAAGTGGTGTGATTCAGCCCACCCTGGGGAGGTGGTGTGATCCAGCCCACCCTGGGGAAGGGGAAGTGGTATGATCCAGCCCACCCTGGGGAAGTGGTGTGATTCAGCCCACCCTGGGGAGGTGGTGTGATCCAGCCCACCCTGGGGAAGTAGTGTGATCCAGCCCACCCTGGGGAAGGGGAAGTGGTATGATCCAGCCCACCCTGGGGAAGTACTGTGATCCAGCCCACCCTGGGGAAGGGGAAGTGGTATGATCCAGCCCACCCTGGGGAAGTGGTGTGATTCAGCCCACCCTGGGGAGGTGGTGTGATCCAGCCCACCCTGGGGAAGTGGTGTGATTCAGCCCACCCTGGGGAAGTGGTGCGATTCAGCCCACCCTGGGGAAGTGGTGCGATTCAGCCCACCCTGGGGAAGTGGTGTGATCCAGCCCACCCTGGGGAAGTAGTGTGATCCAGCCCACCCTGGGGAAGTGGAAGTGGTATGATCCAGCCCACCCTGGGGAAGTACTGTGATCCAGCCCACCCTGGAGAAGTGGAAGTGGTATGATCCAGCCCACCCTGGGGAAGTGGAAGTGGTATGATCCAGCCCACCCTGGGGAATAGTGCGATCCAGCCCACCCTGGGGAAGTATTGTGATCCAGCCCACCCTGGGGAAGTATTGTGATCCAGCCCACCCTGGGGAAGTAGTGTGATCCAGCCCACCCTGGGGAATTATTGTGATCCAGCCCAGCCTGGGGAAGTAGTATGATCCAGCCCACCCTGGGGAAGGGGAAGTGGTATGATCCAGCCCACCCTGGGGAAGGGAAGTGGTATGATCCAGCCCACCCTGGGGAAGTGGTGTGATCCAGCCCACCCTGGGGAGGTGGTGCGATCCAGCCACCCTGGGGAAGTGGTGCGATCCAGCCCACCCTGGGGAAGTGGTGCGATCCAGCCCACCCTGGGGAAGTAGTGTGATCCAGCCCACCCTGGGGAATAGTGCAATCCAGCCCACCCTGGGGAAGTATTGTGATCCAGCCCACCCTGGGTAAGTATTGTGATCCAGCCCACACTGGGGAAGTATTGTGATCCAGCCCACCCTGGGGAAGTGGTGCGATCCAGCCCACCCTACTTCCCCAGGGTGGGCACCACTTGTACTTCCGGCGCCGACAGAGATGGCCGCCTCGCTTCGCGTTCCTAGGAAACTATGCTGTTTTTTGTTTTTTTACGTGTTATTTCTTACACTAGTACCCCAGGTCATCTTAGGTTTCTTTACATACAGCCGACAAGAACTACTGAATATAAGATCAGCGTCAACTCACCATCAGTACGACCAAGAATATGTTTTTCGCGTCGCGGATCCTGTGTTCTGCCTTACAACCAGTGTAACCGAGTGGATCACATGCAGCGACCAAAAAAAAAAAAAAAAAACGACTCAGAAAAAGAGGGAAACGTAGCGGTCTTCTGGTCAGACTCCGGAGACGGGCACATCGTGCACCACTCCCTAGCATTCTTCTTGCCAATGTCCAGTCTCTTGACAACAAGGTTGATGAAATCCGAGCAAGGGTAGCATTCCAGAGGGACATCAGAGACTGTAACGTTCTTTGCTTCACGGAAACATGGCTAACTGGAGAGACGCAATCCGAGCGGTGCAGCCAGCGGGTTTCTCCACGCATCGCGCCGACAGAAACAAACATCTTTCTGGTAAGAAGAGGGGCGGGGCGTATGTCTTATGGCCAACGTGACATGGTGTGATGAAAGAAACATACAGGAACTCAAATCCTTCTGTTCACCTGATTTAGAATTCCTCACAATCAAATGTAGACCGCATTATCTACCAAGAGAATTCTCTTCGATTATAATCACAGCTGTATATATCCCCCAAGCAGACACATCGATGGCTCTGAACGAACTTTATTTAACTCTCTGCAAACTGGAAACGATTTATCCGGAGGCTGCATTCATTGTAGCTGGGGATTTTAACAAGGCTAATCTGAAAACAAGACTCCCTAAATTTTATCAGCATATCGATTGCGCAACCAGGGGTGGAAAGACCCTGGATCATTGTTACTCTAACTTCCGACGCATATAAGGCCCTGCCCCGCCCCCTTTCGGAAAAGCTGACCACGACTCCATTTTGTTGATCCCTGCCTACAGACAGAAACTAAAACAAGAAGCTCCCACGCTGAGGTCTGTCCAACGCTGGTCCGACCAAGCTGACTCCACACTCCAAGACTGCTTCCATCACGTGGACTGGGAGATGTTTCGTATTGCGTCAGACAACAACATTGACGAATACGCTGATTCGGTGTGCGAGTTCATTAGAACGTGCGTTGAAGATGTCGTTCCCATAGCAACGATTAAAACATTCCCTAACCAGAAACCGTGGATTGATGGCAGCATTCGTGTGAAACTGAAGGCACAAACCACTGCTTTTAATCAGGGCAAGGTGTCTGGTAACATGGCTGAATACAAACAGTGCAGCTATTCCTCCGCAAGGCTATCAAACAAGATAAGCGCCAGTACAGAGACAAAGTAGAATCTCAATTCAACGGCTCAGACACAAGAGGTATGTGGCAGGGTCTACAGTCAATCACGGACTACAGGAAGAAACCCAGCCCAGTCACGGACCAGGATGTCTTGCTCCCAGGCAGACTAAATAACTTTTTTGCCCGCTTTGAGGACAATACAGTGCCACTGACACGGCCTACAACGGAAACATGCGGTCTCTCCTTCACTGCAGCCGAAGTGAGTAAGACATTTAAACGTGTTAACCCTCAAGGGCTGCAGGCCCAGACGGCATCCCCAGCCGCGCCCTCAGAGCATGCGCAGACCAGCTGGCCGGTGTGTTTACGGACATATTCAATCAATCCCTATACCAGTCTGCTGTTCCCACATGCTTCAAGCGGTCCAACATTGTTCCTGTTCCCAAGAAAGCTAAGGTAACTGAGCTAAACGACTACCGCCCCGTAGCACTCACATCCGTCATCATGAAGTGCTTTGAGAGACTAGTCAAGGACCATATCACCTCCACCCTACCTGACACCCTTGACCCACTCCAATTTGCTTACCGCCCAAATAGGTCCACAGACGATGCAATCTCAACCACACTGCACACTGCCCTAACCCATCTGGACAAGAGGAATACCTATGTGAGAATGCTGTTCATCGACTACAGCTCGGCATTCAACACCATAGTACCCTCCAAGCTCGTCATCAAGCTCGAGACCCTGGGTCTCGACCCCGCCCTGTGCAACTGGGTACTGGACTTCCTGACGGGCCGCCCCCAGGTGGTGAGGGTAGGCAACAACATCTCCTCCCCGCTGATCCTCAACACTGGGGCCCCACAAGGGTGCGTTCTGAGCCCTCTCCTGTACTCCCTGTTCACCCACGACTGCGTGGCCATGCACGCCTCCAACTCAATCATCAAGTTTGCGGACGACACAACAGTGGTAGGCTTGATTACCAACAACGACGAGACGGCCTACAGGGAGGAGGTGAGGGCCCTCGGAGTGTGGTGTCAGGAAAATAACCTCACACTCAACGTCAACAAAACTAAGGAGATGATTGTGGACTTCAGGAAACAGCAGAGGGAACACCCCCATCCACATCGATGGAACAGTAGTGGAGAGGGTAGCAAGTTTTAAGTTCCTCGGCATACACATCACAGACAAACTGAATTGGTCCACTCACACAGACAGCATCGTGAGGAAGGCGCAGCAGCGCCTCTTCAACCTCAGGAGGCTGAAGAAATTCGGCTTGTCACCAAAACACTCACAAACTTCTACAGATGCACAATCGAGAGCATCCTGGCGGGCTGTATCACCGCCTGGTATGGCAACTGCACCGCCCTCAACCGTAAGGCTCTCCAGAGGGTAGTGAGGTCTGCACAACGCATCACCGGGGGCAAACTACCTGCCCTCCAGGACACCTACACCACCCGATGCTACAGGAAGGCCATAAAGATCATCAAGGACATCAACCACCCGAGCCACTGCCTGTTCACCCCGCTGCCATCCAGAAGGCGAGGTCAGTACAGGTGCATCAAAGCTGGGACCGAGAGACTGAAAAACAGCTTCTATCTCAAGGCCATCAGACTGTTAAACAGCCACCACTAACATTGAGTGGCTACTGCCAACACACTGTCAATGACACTGACTCTACTCCAGCCACTTTAATCATGGGAATCGATGGGAAATGATGTAAATATATCACTAGCCACTTTAAACAATGCTACCTTATATAATGTTACTTACCCTACATTGTTCATCTCATATGCATACGTTGATACTGTACTCTATATCATCGACTGCATCCTTATGTAATACATGTATCACTAGCCACTTTAACTATGCCACTTGGTTTACATACTTATCTCATATGTATATACTGTACTCGATATCATCTACTGTATCTTGCCTATGCTGCTCTGTACCATCACTCATTCATATATCCTTATGTACATATTCTTTATCCCCTTACACTGTGTATGACAGTAGTTTTTTTTGGAATTGTTAGTTAGATTACTTGCTCGTTATTACTGCATTGTCGGAACTAGAAGCACAAGCATTTCGCTACACTCGCATTAACATCTGCTAACCATGTGTATGTGACAAATAAAATTTGATTTGATTTGATTTGAGTATTGTGATCCAGCCCACCCTGGGGAAGTATTGTGATCCAGCCCACCCTGGGGAAGTATTGTGATCCAGCCCACCCTGAGGAAGTATTGTGATCCAGCCCACCCTGGGGAAGTGGTATGATCCAGCCCACCCTGGGGAAGTAGTGTGATCCCTGGGGAAGTAGTGTGATCCAGCCCACCCTGGGGAATAGTGCAATCCAGCCCACCCTGGGGAAGTATTGTGATCCAGCCCACCCTGGGTAAGTATTGTGATCCAGCCCACACTGGGGAAGTATTGTGATCCAGCCCACCCTGGGGAAGTGGTGCGATCCAGCCCACCCTGGGGAAGTATTGTGATCCAGCCCACCCTGGGGAAGTATTGTGATCCAGCCCACCCTGGGGAAGTATTGTGATCCAGCCCACACTGGGGAAGTATTGTGATCCAGCCCACCCTGGGGAAGTGGTGCGATCCAGCCCACCCTGGGGAAGTATTGTGATCCAGCCCACCCTGGGGAAGTATTGTGATCCAGCCCACCCTGTGGAAGTATTGTGATCCAGCCCACCCTGGGGAATTAGTATGATCCCTTCCACCCTAAGGAAGTAGTGTGATCCAGCCCACCCTGGGGAGGTGGTGTGATCCAGCCCAGCCTGGGGAAGTATTGTGATCCAGCCCACCCTGGGGAAGTAGTGTGATCCAGCCCACCCTGGGGAAGGGGAAGTGGTATGATCCAGCCCACCCTGGGGAAGTAGTGTGATCCAGCCCACCCTGGGGAAGTAGTATGATCCAGCCCACCCTGGGGAAGGGGAAGTGGTATGATCCAGCCCACCCTGGGGAAGTGGTGTGATCCAGCCCAACCTGGGGAAGTGGTGTGATTCAGCCCACCCTGGGGAAGTGGTGAGATTCAGCCCACCCTGGGGAAGTGGTGTGATCCAACCCACCCTGGGGAAGTAGTGTGATCCAGCCCACCCTGGGGAAGTAGTGTGATCCAGCCCACCCTGGGGAAGGGGAGTTGGTATGATCCAGCCCACCCTGGGGAAGTACTGTGATCCAGCCCACCCTGGGGAAGTATTGTGATCCAGCCCACCCTGGGGAAGTATTGTGATCCAGCCCACCCTGGGGAAGTGGTATGATCCAGCCCACCCTGGGGAAGTAGTGTGATCCAGCCCACCCTGGGGAATAGTGCAATCCAGCCCACCCTGGGGAAGTATTGTGATCCAGCCCACCCTGGGGAAGTATTGTGATCCAGCCCACCCTGGGGAAGTATTGTGATCCAGCCCACCCTGGGGAAGTGGTGCGATCCAGCCCACCCTGGGGAAGTATTGTGATCCAGCCCACCCTGGGGAAGTATTGTGATCCAGCCCACCCTGGGGAAGTATTGTGATCCAGCCCACCCTGGGGAAGTATTGTGATCCAGCCCACCCTGGGGAAGTGGTGTGATCCAGCCCACCCTGGGGAAGTATTGGGGAAGATCCAGCCCACCCTGGGGAAGTATTGTGATCCAGCCCACCCTGGGGAAGTAGTGTGATCCAGCCCACCCTGGGGAAGTATTGTGATCCAGCCCACCCTGGGGAAGTAGTGTGATCCAGCCCACCCTGGGGAAGTAGTGTGATCCAGCCCACCCTGGGGAAGTAGGCGTGATCCAGCCCACCCTGGGGAAGTATTGTGGGGAAGTTTTGTTGGAAGTACTGTGATCCAGTGCACCCTGGGGAAGTATTGTGGGGAAGTATTGTGGGGAAGTAGTGCGATCCAGCCCACCCTGGGGAAGTAGTGTGATCCAGCCCACCCTGGGGAAGTGGTATGATCCAGCCCACCCTCGGGAAGTATTGTGATCCAGCCCACCCTGGGGAAGTATTGTGATCCAGCCCACCCTGGGGAAGTTTTGTGATCCAGCCCACCCTGGGGAAGGGGAAGTGGTATGATCCAGCCCACCCTGGGGAAGTGGTGCGATCCAGCCCACCCTGGGGAAGTATTGTGGGGAATTATTGTTGGAAGTACTGTGATCCAGTGCACCCTGGGGAAGTATTGTGGGGAAGTATTGTGGGGAAGTAGTGCGATCCAGCCCACCCTGGGGAAGTAGTGTGATCCAGCCCACCCTGGGGAAGTGGTATGATCCAGCCCACCCTCGGGAAGTATTGTGATCCAGCCCACCCTGGGGAAGTATTGTGATCCAGCCCACCCTGGGGAAGTTTTGTGATCCAGCCCACCCTGGGGAAGTAGTATGATCCAGCCCACCCTGGGGAAGGGGAAGTGGTATGATCCAGCCCACTCTGGGGAAGGGGAAGTGGTATGATCCAGCCCACCCTGGGGAAGTAGTAGGATCCATTCCACCCTGGGGAAGTAGTGTGATCCAGCCCACCCTGGGGAGGTGGTGCGATCCAGCCCACCCTGGGGAAGTGTTGCGATTCAGCCCACCCTGGGGAAGTATTGTGGGGAAGTATTGTTGGAAGTACTGTGATCCAGTGCACCCTGGGGAAGTATTGTGGGGAAGTATTGTGGGGAAGTAGTGCGATCCAGCCCACCCTGGGGAAGTAGTGTGATCCAGCCCACCCTGGGGAAGTGGTGTGACCCAGCCCACCCTCGGGAAGTATTGTGATCCAGCCCACCCTGGGGAAGTATTGTGATCCAGCCCACCCTGGGGAAGTTTTGTGATCCAGCCCACCCTGGGGAAGGGGAAGTGATATGATCCAGCCCACCCTGGGGAAGTAGTGTGATCCAGCCCACCCTGGGGAAGTATTGTGGGGAAGTATTGTTGGAAGTACTGTGATCCAGTGCTCCCTGGGGAAGTATTGTGGGGAAGTATTGTGGGGAAGTAGTGTGATCCAGCCCACCCTGGGGAAGTGGTGTGATCCAGCCCACCCTGGGGAAGTGGTGTGATCCAGCCCACCCTGGGGAAGTATTGTGATCCAGCCCACCCTGGGGAAGTTTGTGATCCAGCCCACCCTGGGGAAGGGGAAGTGGTATGATCCAGCCCACCCTGTGGAAGTATTGTGATCCAGCCCACCCTGGGGAATTAGTATGATCCCTTCCCACCCTAAGGAAGTAGTGTGATCCAGCCCACCCTGGGGAAGGTGGTGTGATCCAGCCCAGCCTGGGGAAGTATTGTGATCCAGCCCACCCTGGGGAAGTAGTGTGATCCAGCCCACCCTGGGGAAGGGAAGTGGTATGATCCAGCCCACCCTGGGGAAGTAGTGTGATCCAGCCCACCCTGGGGAAGTAGTGTGATCCAGCCCACCCTGGGGAAGGGGAAGTGGTATGATCCAGCCCACCCTGGGGAAGTGGTGTGATCCAGCCCACCCTGGGGAAGTGGTGTGATTCAGCCCACCCTGGGGAAGTGGTGCATTCAGCCCACCCTGGGGAAGTGGTGAGATTCAGCCCACCCTGGGGAAGTGGTGTGATCCAGCCCACCCTGGGGAAGTAGTGTGATCCAGCCCACCCTGGGGAAGTAGTGTGATCCAGCCCACCCTGGGGAAGGGGAAGTGGTATGATCCAGCCCACCCTGGGGAAGTACTGTGATCCAGCCCACCCTGGGGAAGTGGAAGTGGTATGATCCAGCCCACCCTGGGGAAGTATTGTGATCCAGCCCACCCTGGGGAAGTATTGTGATCCAGCCCACCCTGGGGAAGTATTGTGATCCAGCCCACCCTGGGGAAGTAGTGTGATCCAGCCCACCCTGGGGAATTATTGTGATCCAGCCCAGCCTGGGGAAGTAGTATGATCCAGCCCACCCTGGGGAAGGGGAAGTGGTATGATCCAGCCCACCCTGGGGAAGGGGAAGTGGTATGATCCAGCCCACCCTGGGGAAGTAGTGTGATCCAGCCCACCCTGGGGAGGTGGTGCGATCCAGCCCACCCTGGGGAAGTGGTGCGATCCAGCCCACCCTGGGGAAGTGGTGCGATCCAGCCCACCCTGGGGAATTGGTGTGATCCAGCACACCCTGGGGAATTGGTGTGATCCAGCCCGCCCTGGGGAAGGGGTGCGATCCAGTCCACCCTGGGGAAGTATTGTGATCCAGCCCACCCTGGGGAAGTATTGTGATCCAGCCCACCCTGGGGAAGTATTGTGATCCAGCCCACCCTGGGGAAGTGGTATGATCCAGCCCACCCTGGGGAAGTAGTGTGATCCAGCCCACCCTGGGGAATAGTGCAATCCAGCCCACCCTGGGGAAGTATTGTGATCCAGCCCACCCTGGGTAAGTATTGTGATCCAGCCCACACTGGGGAAGTATTGTGATCCAGCCCACCCTGGGGAAGTGGTGCGATCCAGCCCACCCTGGGAAGTATTGTGATCCAGCCCACCCTGGGGAAGTAGTATGATCCAGCCCACCCTGGGGAAGTGGTGCGATCCAGCCCACCCTGGGGAATTGGTGTGATCCAGCACACCCTGGGGAAGTGGTGTGATCCAGCCCGCCCTGGGGAAGGGGTGCGATCCAGTCCACCCTGGGGAAGTATTGTGATCCAGCCCACCCTGGGGAAGTATTGTGATCCAGCCCACCCTGGGGAAGTATTGTGATCCAGCCCACCCTGGGGAAGTGGTATGATCCAGCCCACCCTGGGGAAGTAGTGTGATCCAGCCCACCCTGGGAATAGTGCAATCCAGCCCACCCTGGGGAAGTATTGTGATCCAGCCCACCCTGGGTAAGTATTGTGATCCAGCCCACACTGGGGAAGTATTGTGATCCAGCCCACCCTGGGGAAGTGGTGCGATCCAGCCCACCCTGGGAAGTATTGTGATCCAGCCCACCCTGGGGAAGTAGTGTGATCCAGCCCACCCTGGGGAAGTGGTGTGATCCAACTCACCCTGCGGAAGTGGTGTGATCCAGCCTACCCTGCGGAAGTAGTGTGATCCAGCCCACCCTGGGAAAGTAGTGTGATCCAGCCCACCCTGGGGAAGTAGTGTGATCCAGCCCACCCTGGGGAAGTGGTGTGATCCAGCCCACCCTGGGGAAGTGGTGCGATCCAGCCCACCCTGGGGAATTGGTGCGATCCAGCCCACCCTGGGGAATTGGTGCGATCCAGCCCACCCTGGGGAAGTGGGGCGATCCAGCCCACCCTGGGGAAGTGGTGCGATCCAGCCCACCCTGGGGAAGTGGTGCGATCCAGCCCACCCTGGGGAATTGGTGCGATCCAGCCCACCCTGGGGAAGTGGTGCGATCCAGCTCACCCTGGGGAAGTGGTGCGATTCAGCCCACCCTGGGGAAGTGGTGCGATCCAGCCCACCCTGGGGAAGTAGTGTGATCCAGCCCACCCTGGGGAAGTGGTGTGATCCAGCCCACCCTGGGGAAGTAGTGTGATCCAGCCCACCCTGGGGAAGTAGTGTGATCCAGCCCACCCTGGGGAAGTATTGTGGGGAAGTATTGTTGGAAGTACTGTGATCCAGTGCACCCTTGGGAAGTATTCTGGGGAAGTATTGTGGGGAAGTAGTGCGATCCAACCCACCCTGGGGAAGTGGTATGATCCAGCCCCCTCGGGAAGTATTGTGATCCAGCCCACCCTGGGGAAGTATTGTGATCCAGCCCACCCTGGGGAAGTATTGTGATCCAGCCCACCCTGGGGAAGTATTATGATCCAGCCCACCCTGGGGAAGTATTGTGGGGAAGTATTGTTGGATGTACTGTGATCCAGTGCACCCTGGGGAAGTATTGTGGGGAAGTATTGTGGGGAAGTAGTGCGATCCAGCCCACCCTGGGGAAGTAGTGTGATCCAGCCCACCCTGGGGAAGTGGTATGATCCAGCCCACCCTCGGGAAGTATTGTGATCCAGCCCACCCTGGGGAAGTATTGTGATCCAGCCCACCCTGGGGAAGTTTTGTGATCCAGCCCACCCAGGAGAAGTAGTATGATCCAGCCCACCCTGGGGAAGGGGAAGTGGTATGATCCAGCCCACCCTGGGGAAGGGGAAGTGGTATGATCCAGCCCACCCTGGGGAAGTAGTGCGATCCAGCCCACCCTGGGGAAGTAGTAGGATCCATTCCACCCTGGGGAAGTAGTGTGATCCAGCCCACCCTGGGGAGGTGGTGCGATCCAGCCCACCCTGGGGAAGTGTTGCGATTCAGCCCACCCTGGGGAAGTGGTGTGATCCAACCCACCCTGGGGAAGTGGTGTGATCCAACTCACCCTGCGGAAGTGGTGTGATCCAGCCTACCCTGGGAAGTAGTGTGATCCAGCCCACCCTGGGAAAGTAGTGTGATCCAGCCCACCCTGGGGAAGTGGTGCGATCCAGCCCACCCTGGGGAAGTAGTGTGATCCAGCCCACCCTGGGGAAGTGGTGCGATCCAGCCCACCCTGGGGAAGTGGTGCGATCCAGCCCACCCTGGGGAAGTGGTGCGATCCAGCCCACCCTGGGGAATTGGTGTGATCCAGCACACCCTGGGGAATTGGTGTGATCCAGCGCACCCTGGGGAAGTAGTGCGATTCAGCCCACCCTGGGGAAGTGCTGCGATCCAGCCCACCCTGGGGAAGTGGTGTGATCCCGCCCACCCTGGGGAAGTAGTGTGATCCAGCCCACCCTGGGGAAGTAGTGTGATCCAGCCCACCCTGGGGAATTGGTGTGATCCAGCCCACCCTGGGGAAGTAGTGTGATTCAGCCCACCCTGGGGAAGTGGTGCGATCCAGCCCACCCTGGGAAAGTGGTGCGATTCAGCCCACCCTGGGGAAGTGGTGCGATCCAGCCCACCCTGGGGAAGTAGTGTGATCCAGCCCACCCTGGGGAAGTGGTGTGATCCAGCCCACCCTGGGGAAGTAGTGTGATCCAGCCCACCCTGGGGAAGTAGTGTGATCCAGCCCACCCTGGGGAAGTATTGTGGGGAAGTATTGTTGGAAGTACTGTGATCCAGTGCACCCTTGGGAAGTATTCTGGGGAAGTATTGTGGGGAAGTAGTGCGATCCAACCCACCCTGGGGAAGTGGTATGATCCAGCCCCCCTCGGGAAGTATTGTGATCCAGCCCACCCTGGGGAAGTAGTGTGATCCAGCCCACCCTGGGGAAGTAGTGTGATCCAGCCCACCCTGGGGAATTGGTGTGATCCAGCCCACCCTGGGGAAGTAGTGTGATCCAGCCCACCCTGGGGAAGTGGTGCGATCCAGCCCACCCTGGGAAAGTGGTGCGATCCAGCCCACCCTGGGGAAGTGGTGCGATCCAGCCCACCCTGGGGAAGTATTGTGATCCAGCCCACCCTGGGGAAGTATTGTGATCCAGCCCACCCTGGGGAAGTAGTATGATCCAGCCCACCCTGGGGAAGGGGAAGTGGTATGATCCAGCCCACCCTGGGGAAGTAGTGATCCAGCCCACCCTGGGGAAGTAGTATGATCCATTCCACCCTGGGGAAGTAGTGTGATCCAGCCCACCCTGGGGAGGTAGTGTGATCCAGCCCACCCTGGGGAGGTAGTGTGATCCAGCCCACCCTGGGGAAGTTTTGTGATCCAGCCCACCCAGGAGAAGTAGTATGATCCAGCCCACCCTGGGGAAGGGGAAGTGGTATGATCCAGCCCACCCTGGGGAAGGGGAAGTGGTGCGATCCAGCCCACCCTGTGGAAGTGGTGCGATCAGCCCACCCTGGGGAAGTGGTGCGATCCAGCCCACCCTGGGGAAGTAGTGTGATCCAGCCCACCCTGGGGAAGTAGTGTGATCCAGCCCACCCTGGGGAAGTATTGTGGGGAAGTATTGTTGGAAGTACTGTGATCCAGTGCACCCTTGGGAAGTATTCTGGGGAAGTATTGTGGGGAAGTAGTGCGATCCAACCCACCCTGGGGAAGTGGTATGATCCAGCCCCCTCGGGAAGTATTGTGATCCAGCCCACCCTGGGGAAGTATTGTGATCCAGCCCACCCTGGGGAAGTATTGTGATCCAGCCCACCCTGGGGAAGTATTGTGATCCAGCCCACCCTGGGGAAGTATTGTGGGGAAGTATTGTTGGATGTACTGTGATCCAGTGCACCCTGGGGAAGTATTGTGGGGAAGTATTGTGGGGAAGTAGTGCGATCCAGCCCACCCTGGGGAAGTAGTGTGATCCAGCCCACCCTGGGGAAGTGGTATGATCCAGCCCACCCTGGGAAGTATTGTGATCCAGCCCACCCTGGGGAAGTATTGTGATCCAGCCCACCCTGGGGAAGTTTTGTGATCCAGCCCACCCAGGAGAAGTAGTATGATCCAGCCCACCCTGGGGAAGGGGAAGTGGTATGATCCAGCCCACCCTGGGGAAGGGGAAGTGGTATGATCCAGCCCACCCTGGGGAAGTAGTGCGATCCAGCCCACCCTGGGGAAGTAGTAGGATCCATTCCACCCTGGGGAAGTAGTGTGATCCAGCCCACCCTGGGGAGGTGGTGCGATCCAGCCCACCCTGGGGAAGTGTTGCGATTCAGCCCACCCTGGGGAAGTGGTGTGATCCAACCCACCCTGGGGAAGTGGTGTGATCCAACTCACCCTGCGGAAGTGGTGTGATCCAGCCTACCCTGGGAAGTAGTGTGATCCAGCCCACCCTGGGAAAGTAGTGTGATCCAGCCCACCCTGGGGAAGTGGTGCGATCCAGCCCACCCTGGGGAAGTAGTGTGATCCAGCCCACCCTGGGGAAGTAGTGTGATCCAGCCCACCCTGGGGAAGTGGTATGATCCAGCCCCCCTGGGAAGTATTGTGATCCAGCCCACCCTGGGGAAGTAGTGTGATCCAGCCCACCCTGGGGAAGTAGTGTGATCCAGCCCACCCTGGGGAAGTGGTGTGATCCAGCCCACCCTGGGGAAGTAGTGTGATCCAGCCCACCCTGGGGAAGTGGTGCGATCCAGCCCACCCTGGGAAAGTGGTGCGATTCAGCCCACCCTGGGGAAGTGGTGCGATCCAGCCCACCCTGGGGAAGTATTGTGATCCAGCCCACCCTGGGGAAGTATTGTGATCCAGCCCACCCTGGGGAAGTAGTATGATCCAGCAAACCCTGGGGAAGGGGAAGTGGTATGATCCAGCCCACCCTGGGGAAGTAGTGCGATCCAGCCCACCCTGGGGAAGTAGTATGATCCATTCCACCCTGGGGAAGTAGTGTGATCCAGCCCACCCTGGGGAGGTAGTGTGATCCAGCCCACCCTGGGGAGGTAGTGTGATCCAGCCCACCCTGGGGAAGTTTTGTGATCCAGCCCACCCAGGAGAAGTAGTATGATCCAGCCCACCCTGGGGAAGGGGAAGTGGTATGATCCAGCCCACCCTGGGGAAGGGGAAGTGGTGCGATCCAGCCCACCCTGGGAAGTGGTGCGATTCAGCCCACCCTGGGGAAGTGGTGCGATCCAGCCCACCCTGGGGAAGTAGTGTGATCCAGCCCACCCTGGGGAAGTAGTGTGATCCAGCCCACCCTGGGGAAGTATTGTGGGGAAGTATTGTTGGAAGTACTGTGATCCAGTGCACCCTTGGGAAGTATTCTGGGGAAGTATTGTGGGGAAGTAGTGCGATCCAACCCACCCTGGGGAAGTGGTATGATCCAGCCCCCCTCGGGAAGTATTGTGATCCAGCCCACCCTGGGGAAGTATTGTGATCCAGCCCACCCTGGGGAAGTATTGTGATCCAGCCCACCCTGGGGAAGTATTGTGATCCAGCCCACCCTGGGGAAGTATTGTGGGGAAGTATTGTTGGATGTACTGTGATCCAGTGCACCCTGGGGAAGTATTGTGGGGAAGTATTGTGGGGAAGTAGTGCGATCCAGCCCACCCTGGGGAAGTAGTGTGATCCAGCCCACCCTGGGGAAGTGGTATGATCCAGCCCACCCTCGGGGAAGTATTGTGATCCAGCCCACCCTGGGGAAGTATTGTGATCCAGCCCACCCTGGGGAAGTTTTGTGATCCAGCCCACCCAGGAGAAGTAGTATGATCCAGCCCACCCTGGGGAAGGGGAAGTGGTATGATCCAGCCCACCCTGGGGAAGGGGAAGTGGTATGATCCAGCCCACCCTGGGGAAGTAGTGCGATCCAGCCCACCCTGGGGAAGTAGTAGGATCCATTCCACCCTGGGGAAGTAGTGTGATCCAGCCCACCCTGGGGAGGTGGTGCGATCCAGCCCACCCTGGGGAAGTGTTGCGATTCAGCCCACCCTGGGGAAGTGGTGTGATCCAACCCACCCTGGGGAAGTGGTGTGATCCAACTCACCCTGCGGAAGTGGTGTGATCCAGCCTACCCTGCGGAAGTAGTGTGATCCAGCCCACCCTGGGAAAGTAGTGTGATCCAGCCCACCCTGGGGAAGTGGTGCGATCCAGCCCACCCTGGGGAAGTAGTGTGATCCAGCCCACCCTGGGGAAGTGGTGCGATCCAGCCCACCCTGGGGAAGTGGTGCGATCCAGCCCACCCTGGGGAAGTGGTGCGATCCAGCCCACCCTGGGGAATTGGTGTGATCCAGCACACCCTGGGGAATTGGTGTGATCCAGCCCACCCTGGGGAAGTAGTGCGATTCAGCCCACCCTGGGGAAGTGCTGCATCCAGCCCACCCTGGGGAAGTGGTGTGATCCCGCCCACCCTGGGGAAGTAGTGTGATCCAGCCCACCCTGGGGAAGTAGTGTGATCCAGCCCACCCTGGGGAATTGGTGTGATCCAGCCCACCCTGGGGAAGTAGTGTGATTCAGCCCACCCTGGGGAAGTGGTGCGATCCAGCCCACCCTGGGAAAGTGGTGCGATTCAGCCCACCCTGGGGAAGTGGTGCGATCCAGCCCACCCTGGGGAAGTAGTGTGATCCAGCCCACCCTGGGGAAGTGGTGTGATCCAGCCCACCCTGGGGAAGTAGTGTGATCCAGCCCACCCTGGGGAAGTAGTGTGATCCAGCCCACCCTGGGGAAGTATTGTGGGGAAGTATTGTTGGAAGTACTGTGATCCAGTGCACCCTTGGGAAGTATTCTGGGGAAGTATTGTGGGGAAGTAGTGCGATCCAACCCACCCTGGGGAAGTGGTATGATCCAGCCCCCTCGGGAAGTATTGTGATCCAGCCCACCCTGGGGAAGTATTGTGATCCAGCCCACCCTGGGGAAGTATTGTGATCCAGCCCACCCTGGGGAAGTAGTATGATCCAGCAAACCCTGGGGAAGGGGAAGTGGTATGATCCAGCCCACCCTGGGGAAGTAGTGCGATCCAGCCCACCCTGGGGAAGTAGTATGATCCATTCCACCCTGGGGAAGTAGTGTGATCCAGCCCACCCTGGGGAGGTAGTGTGATCCAGCCCACCCTGGGGAAGTATTGTGGGGAAGTATTGTTGGAAGTACAGCCAGTGCACCCTGGGAAGTATTGGGGAAGTATTGTGGGGAAGTCCAGTGCCCACCCACCCTGGGGAAGTGGTATGATCCAGCCCCCCTGGGGAAGTATTGTGATCCAGCCCACCCTGGGGAAGTAGTGTGATCCAGCCCACCCTGGGGAAGTAGTGTGATCCAGCCCACCCTGGGGAATTGGTGTGATCCAGCCCACCCTGGGGAAGTAGTGTGATTCAGCCCACCCTGGGGAAGTGGTGCGATCCAGCCCACCCTGGGAAGTGGTGCGATCCAGCCCACCCTGGGGAAGTGGTGCGATCCAGCCCACCCTGGGGAAGTATTGTGATCCAGCCCACCCTGGGGAAGTATTGTGATCCAGCCCACCCTGGGGAAGTAGTATGATCCAGCAAACCCTGGGGAAGGGGAAGTGGTATGATCCAGCCCACCCTGGGGAAGTAGTGCCCAGCCCACCCTGGGGAAGTAGTATGATCCATTCCACCCTGGGGAAGTAGTGTGATCCAGCCCACCCTGGGGAGGTAGTGTGATCCAGCCCACCCTGGGGAGGTAGTGTGATCCAGCCCACCCTGGGGAAGTTTTGTGATCCAGCCCACCCAGGAGAAGTAGTATGATCCAGCCCACCCTGGGGAAGGGAAGTGGTATGATCCAGCCCACCCTGGGGAAGGGGAAGTGGTGCGATCCAGCCCACCCTGTGGAAGTGGTGCCAGCCCACCCTGGGGAAGTGGTGCGATCCAGCCCACCCTGGGGAAGTAGTGTGATCCAGCCCACCCTGGGGAAGTAGTGTGATCCAGCCCACCCTGGGGAAGTATTGTGGGGAAGTATTGTTGGAAGTACTGTGATCCAGTGCACCCTTGGGAAGTATTCTGGGGAAGTATTGTGGGGAAGTAGTGCGATCCAACCCACCCTGGGGAAGTGGTATGATCCAGCCCCCCTCGGGAAGTATTGTGATCCAGCCCACCCTGGGGAAGTATTGTGATCCAGCCCACCCTGGGGAAGTATTGTGATCCAGCCCACCCTGGGGAAGTATTGTGATCCAGCCCACCCTGGGGAAGTATTGTGGGGAAGTATTGTTGGATGTACTGTGATCCAGTGCACCCTGGGGAAGTATTGTGGGGAAGTATTGTGGGGAAGTAGTGCGATCCAGCCCACCCTGGGGAAGTAGTGTGATCCAGCCCACCCTGGGGAAGTGGTATGATCCAGCCCACCCTCGGGAAGTATTGTGATCCAGCCCACCCTGGGGAAGTATTGTGATCCAGCCCACCCTGGGGAAGTTTTGTGATCCAGCCCACCCAGGAGAAGTAGTATGATCCAGCCCACCCTGGGGAAGGGGAAGTGGTATGATCCAGCCCACCCTGGGGAAGGGGAAGTGGTATGATCCAGCCCACCCTGGGGAAGTAGTGCGATCCAGCCCACCCTGGGGAAGTAGTAGGATCCATTCCACCCTGGGGAAGTAGTGTGATCCAGCCCACCCTGGGGAGGTGGTGCGATCCAGCCCACCCTGGGGAAGTGTTGCGATTCAGCCCACCCTGGGGAAGTGGTGTGATCCAACCCACCCTGGGGAAGTGGTGTGATCCAACTCACCCTGCGGAAGTGGTGTGATCCAGCCTACCCTGCGGAAGTAGTGTGATCCAGCCCACCCTGGGAAAGTAGTGTGATCCAGCCCACCCTGGGGAAGTGGTGCGATCCAGCCCACCCTGGGGAAGTAGTGTGATCCAGCCCACCCTGGGGAAGTGGTGCGATCCAGCCCACCCTGGGGAAGTGGTGCGATCCAGCCCACCCTGGGGAAGTGGTGCGATCCAGCCCACCCTGGGGAATTGGTGTGATCCAGCACACCCTGGGGAATTGGTGTGATCCAGCCCACCCTGGGGAAGTAGTGCGATTCAGCCCACCCTGGGGAAGTGCTGCGATCCAGCCCACCCTGGGGAAGTGGTGTGATCCCGCCCACCCTGGGGAAGTAGTGTGATCCAGCCCACCCTGGGGAAGTAGTGTGATCCAGCCCACCCTGGGGAATTGGTGTGATCCAGCCCACCCTGGGGAAGTAGTGTGATTCAGCCCACCCTGGGGAAGTGGTGCGATCCAGCCCACCCTGGGAAAGTGGTGCGATTCAGCCCACCCTGGGGAAGTGGTGCGATCCAGCCCACCCTGGGGAAGTAGTGTGATCCAGCCCACCCTGGGGAAGTGGTGTGATCCAGCCCACCCTGGGGAAGTAGTGTGATCCAGCCCACCCTGGGGAAGTAGTGTGATCCAGCCCACCCTGGGGAAGTATTGTGGGGAAGTATTGTTGGAAGTACTGTGATCCAGTGCACCCTTGGGAAGTATTCTGGGGAAGTATTGTGGGGAAGTAGTGCGATCCAACCCACCCTGGGGAAGTGGTATGATCCAGCCCCCCCTCGGGAAGTATTGTGATCCAGCCCACCCTGGGGAAGTATTGTGATCCAGCCCACCCTGGGGAAGTATTGTGATCCAGCCCACCCTGGGGAAGTAGTATGATCCAGCAAACCCTGGGGAAGGGGAAGTGGTATGATCCAGCCCACCCTGGGGAAGTAGTGCGATCCAGCCCACCCTGGGGAAGTAGTATGATCCATTCCACCCTGGGGAAGTAGTGTGATCCAGCCCACCCTGGGGAGGTAGTGTGATCCAGCCCACCCTGGGGAGGTAGTGTGATCCAGCCCACCCTGGGGAAGTTTTGTGATCCAGCCCACCCAGGGGAAGTAGTATGATCCAGCCCACCCTGGGGAAGGGGAAGTGGTATTATCCAGCCCACCCTGGGGAAGGGGAAGTGGTGATCCAGCCCACCCTGTGGGAAGTGGTGCGATTCAGCCCACCCTGGGGAAGTGGTGCGATCCAGCCCACCCTGGGGAAGTAGTGTGATCCAGCCCACCCTGGGGAAGTGGTGTGATCCAGCCCACCCTGGGGAAGTGTGTGATCCAGCCCACCCTGGGGAAGTAGTGTGATCCAGCCCACCCTGGGGAAGTATTGTGGGGAAGTATTGTTGGAAGCTGTGATCCAGTGCACCCTGGGGAAGTATTCTGGGGAAGTATTGTGGGGAAGTAGTGCGATCCAGCCCACCCTGGGGAAGTGGTGTGATCCAGCCCACCCTGGGGAAGTAGTGTGATCCAGCCCACCCTGGGGAAGTATTGTGATCCAGCCCACCCTGGGGAAGTAGTGTGATCCAGCCCACCCTGGGGAAGTGAAGTGGTGATCCAGCCCACCCTGGGGAAGTAGTGTGATCCAGCCCACCCTGGGGAAGTAGTATGATCCAGCCCACCCTGGGGAAGTAGTGTGATCCAGCCCACCCTGGGGAAGGTAGTGTGATCCAGCCCACCCTGGGGAAGTAGTGTGATCCAGCCCACCCTGGGGAAGTAGTGTGATCCAGCCCACCCTGGGGAAGTGGTGTGATCCAGCCCACCCTGGGGAAGTAGTGTGATCCAGCCCACCCTGGGGAAGTGGTGTGATCCAGCCCACCCTGGGGAAGTAGTGTGATCCAGCCCACCCTGGGGAAGTAGTGTGATCCAGCCCACCCTGGGGAAGTATTGTGATCCAGCCCACCCTGGGGAAGTAGTGTGATCCAGCCCACCCTGGGGAAGTAGTGTGATCCAGCCCACCCTGGGGAAGTAGGGTGATCCAGCCCACCCTGGGGAAGTGGTGTGATCCAGCCCACCCTGGGGAAGTGGTGTGATCCAGCCCACCCTGGGGAAGTGGTGTGATCCAGCCCACCCTGGGGAAGTCCCAGCCCACCCTGGGGAAGTGGTGTGATCCAGCCCACCCTGGGGAAGTAGTGTGGATCCAGCCCACCCTGGGGAAGTAGTGTGATCCAGCCCACCCTGGGGAAGTAGTGTGATCCAGCCCACCCTGGGGAAGTAGTGTGATCCAGCCCACCCTGGGGAAGTAGTGTGATCCAGCCCACCCTGGGGAAGTAGTGTGATCCAGCCCACCCTGGGGAAGTAGTGTGATCCAGCCCACCCTGGGGAAGTAGATCCAGTGAAGCCCACCCTGGGGAAGTAGTGTGATCCAGCCCACCCTGGGGAAGTAGTGTGATCCAGCCCACCCTGGGGAAGTAGTGTGATCCAGCCCACCCTGGGGAAGTGGTGCACCCTGGGGAAGTAGTGTGATCCAGCCCACCCTGGGGAAGTAGTGCGATCCAGCCCACCCTGGGGAAGTAGTGTGATCCAGCCCACCCTGGGGAAGTGGTGTGATCCAGCCCACCCTCGGGAAGTAGTGTGATCCAGCCCACCCTGGGGAAGTAGTGTGATCCAGCCCACCCTGGGGAAGTGGTGCGATCCAGCCCACCCTGGGGAAGTGGTGCGATCCAGCCCACCCTGGGGAAGTGGTGCGATCCAGCCCACCCTGGGGAAGTGGTGTGATCCAGCCCACCCTGGGGAAGTGGTGTGATCCAGCCCACCCTGGGGAAGTAGTGTGATCCAGCCCACCCTGGGGAAGTGGTGTGATCCAGCCCACCCTGGGGAAGTGGTGCGATCCAGCCCACCCTGGGGAAGTGGTGCGATCCAGCCCACCCTGGGGAAGTGGTGTGATCCAGCCCACCCTGGGGAAGTGGTGCGATCCAGCCCACCCTGGGGAAGTGATCCAGCCCACCCTGGGGAATTGGTGCGATCCAGCACACCCTGGGGAAGTGGTGCGATCCAGCCCACCCTGGGGAAGTGGGGCGATCCAGCCCACCCTGGGGAAGTGGTGCCCAGCCCACCCTGGGGAAGTGGTGTGATCCAGCCCACCCTGGGGAAGGTGTGATCCAGCCCACCCTGGGAAGTGTGCGATCCAGCCCACCCTGGGGAAGTGTTGCGATCCAGCCCACCCTGGGGAAGTATTGTGATCCAGCCCACCCTGGGGAAGTATTGTGATCCAGCCCACCCTGGGGAAGTGGTGTGATCCAGCCCACCCTGGGGAAGTAGTGTGATCCAGCCCACCCTGGGGAATAGTGCATCCAGCCCACCCTGGGGAAGTATTGTGATCCAGCCCACCCTGGGGAAGTATTGTGATCCAGCCCACACTGGGGAAGTATTGTGATCCAGCCCACCCTGGGGAAGTGGTGTGATCCAGCCCACCCTGGGGAAGTATTGTGATCCAGCCCACCCTGGGGAAGTATTGTGATCCAGCCCACCCTGGGGAAGGGGAAGTGGTATGATCCAGCCCACCCTGGGGAAGTAGTGTGATCCAGCCCACCCTGGGGAAGTGGTGTGATCCAGCCCACCCTGGGGAAGTGGTGTGATCCAGCCCACCCTGGGGAAGTAGTGTGATCCAGCCCACCCTGGGGAAGTAGTGTGATCCAGCCCACCCTGGGGAAGTAGTGTGATCCAGCCCACCCTGGGGAAGTAGTGTGATCCAGCCCACCCTGGGGAAGTAGTGTGATCCAGCCCACCCTGGGGAAGTAGGCGATCCAGCCCACCCTGGGGAAGTATTGCCCACCCTGGGGAAGTATTGTTGGAAGTACTGTGATCCAGCCCAAATCAAATCAAATCAAATTTCAATGTATTGTGGGGAAGTATTTGAAGTCCAGCCCACCCTGGGGAAGTAGTATGATCCAGCCCACCCTGGGGAAGGGGAAGTGGTGTGATCCAGCCCACCCTGGGGAAGTAGTGTGATCCAGCCCACCCTGGGGAAGTGGTGTGATCCAGCCCACCCTGGGGAAGTGGTGCAATGATCCAGCCCACCCTGGGGAAGTGGTGTGATCCAGCCCACCCTGGGGAAGTGGTGTGATCCAGCCCACCCTGGGGAAGTGGTGCGATCCAGCCCACCCTGGGGAAGTGGTGCGATCCAGCCCACCCTGGGGAAGTGGTGCCAGCCCACCCTGGGGAAGTGGTGCGATCCAGCCCACCCTGGGGAAGTGGTGCGATCCAGCCCACCCTGGGGAAGTGGTGCGATCCAGCCCACCCTGGGGAAGTGGTGTGATCCAGCCCACCCTGGGGAAGTGGTGTGATCCAGCCCACCCTGGGGAAGTGGTGTGATCCAGCCCACCCTGGGGAAGTGGTGTGATCCAGCCCACCCTGGGGAAGTGGTGTGATCCAGCCCACCCTGGGGAAGTGTGTGATCCAGCCCACCCTGGGGAAGTAGTGTGATCCAGCCCACCCTGGGGAAGTGGTGTGATCCAGCCCACCCTGGGGAAGTGGTGCGATCCAGCCCACCCTGGGGAAGTAGTGTGATCCAGCCCACCCTGGGGAAGTATTGTGATCCAGCCCACCCTGGGGAAGTATTGTGGGGAAGTATCATTGGAAGTACTGTGATCCAGTGCACCCTGGGGAAGTATTGTGGGGAAGTATTGTGGGGAAGTAGTGCGATCCAGCCCACCCTGGGGAAGTAGTGTGATCCAGCCCACCCTGGGGAAGTGGTATGATCCAGCCCACCCTGGGAAGTATTGTGATCCAGCCCACCCTGGGGAAGTATTGTGATCCAGCCCACCCTGGGAAGTTTTGTGATCCAGCCCACCCTGGGGAAGTAGTGGTGTGATCCAGCCCACCCTGGGGAAGGGAAGTGGTGATCCAGCCCACCCTGGGGAAGTAGTGTGATCCAGCCCACCCTGGGGAAGTAGTGTGATCCAGCCCACCCTGGGGAAGTAGTGTGATCCAGCCCACCCTGGGGAAGTGGTGTGATCCAGCCCACCCTGGGGAAGTAGTGTGATCCAGCCCACCCTGGGGAAGTAGTGTGATCCAGCCCACCCTGGGGAAGTATTGTGATCCAGCCCACCCTGGGGAAGTATTGTGATCCAGCCCACCCTGGGGAAGTATGTGATCCAGCCCACCCTGGGGAAGTGGTGCGATCCAGCCCACCCTGGGGAAGTATTGTGATCCAGCCCACCCTGGGGAAGTATTGTGATCCAGCCCACCCTGGGGAAGGGGAAGTGGTGTGATCCAGCCCACCCTGGGGAAGTAGTGTGATCCAGCCCACCCTGGGGAAGTGGTGTGATCCAGCCCACCCTGGGAAGTGGTGTGATCCAGCCCACCCTGGGGAAGTAGTGTGATCCAGCCCACCCTGGGGAAGTAGTGTGATCCAGCCCACCCTGGGGAAGTAGTGTGATCCAGCCCACCCTGGGGAAGTAGTGTGATCCAGCCCACCCTGGGGAAGTAGTGTGATCCAGCCCACCCTGGGGAATTAGGCGTGATCCAGCCCACCCTGGGGAAGTATTGTGGGGAAGTATTGTTGGAAGTACTGTGATCCAGTGCACAATGGGGAAGTATCAAATCAAATCAAATCAAATCAAATTTCAATTTCAAATCAAGTATTGTGGGGAAGTATCGTGGGGAAGTAGTGTGATCCAGCCCACCCTGGGGAAGTAGTATGATCCAGCCCACCCTGGGGAAGGGGAAGTGGTATGATCCATTCCACCCTGGGGAAGTAGTGTGATCCAGCCCACCCTGGGGAATTGGTGTGATCCAGCCCACCCTGGGGAAGTGGTGCGATCCAGCCCACCCTGGGGAAGTGGTGCGATCCAGCCCACCCTGGGGAAGTGGTGCAGCCCACCCTGGGGAAGTGGTGCGATCCAGCCCACCCTGGGGAAGTGGTGCGATCCAGCCCACCCTGGGGAAGTGGTGCGATTCAGCCCACCCTGGGGAAGTGGTGCGATCCAGCCCACCCTGGGGAAGTGGTGCGATTCAGCCCACCCTGGGGAAGTGGTGCGATTCAGCCCACACTGGGGAAGTGGTGCCCAGCCCACCCTGGGGAAGTGGTGTGATCCAGCCCACCCTGGGGAAGTGGTGTGATCCAGCCCACCTGGGGAAGTGGTGTGATCCAGCCCACCCTGGGGAAGTGGTGTGATCCAGCCCACCCTGGGGAAGTGGTGTGATCCAGCCCACCCTGGGGAAGTAGTGTGATCCAGCCCACCCCTGGGGAAGTAGTGTGATCCAGCCCACCCTGGGGAAGTGGTGTGATCCAGCCCACCCTGGGGAAGTGGTGCGATCCAGCCCACCCTGGGGAAGTAGTGTTATCCAGCCCACCCTGGGGAAGTATTGTGATCCAGCCCACCCTGGGGAAGTATTGTGGGGAAGTATCATTGAAGTACTGTGATCCAGTGCACCCTGGGGAAGTATTGTGGGGAAGTATTGTGGGGAAGTAGTGCGATCCAGCCCACCCTGGGGAAGTAGTGTGATCCAGCCCACCCTGGGGAAGTGGTATGATCCAGCCCACCCTGGGGAAGTATTGTGATCCAGCCCACCCTGGGGAAGTATTGTGATCCAGCCCACCCTGGGGAAGTTTTGTGATCCAGCCCACCCTGGGGAAGTAAGTGGTATGATCCAGCCCACCCTGGGGAAGGGAAGTGGTATGATCCAGCCCACCCTGGGGAAGTAGTGCCCAGCCCACCCTGGGGAAGTAGTAGGATCCATTCCACCCTGGGGAAGTAGTGTGATCCAGCCCACCCTGGGGAGGTGGTGCGATCCAGCCCACCGTGGGGAAGTGTTGCGATTCAGCCCACCCTGGGGAAGTGGTGTGATCCAACTCACCCTGCGGAAGTAGTGTGATCCAGCCTACCCTGGGGAAGTAGTGTTATCCAGCCCACCCTGGGGAAGTATTGTGATCCAGCCCACCCTGGGGAAGTATTGTGGGGAAGTATTGTTGGAAGTACTGTGATCCAGTGCACCCTGGGGAAGTATTGTGGGGAAGTATTGTGGGGAAGTAGTGCGATCCAGCCCACCCTGGGGAAGTAGTGTGATCCAGCCCACCCTGGGGAAGTGGTATGATCCAGCC
The DNA here is from genome assembly GCF_018296145.1 of Oncorhynchus tshawytscha. NCBI lineage: Eukaryota > Metazoa > Chordata > Actinopteri > Salmoniformes > Salmonidae > Oncorhynchus > Oncorhynchus tshawytscha. The sequence goes on along the minus strand of NC_056447.1, from coordinate 59,794,405 downwards.
CACCCTGGGAAGTATTGTGATCCAGCCCACCCTGGGGAAGTATTGTGATCCAGCCCACCCTGGGGAAGGGGAAGTGGTATGATCCAGCCCACCCTGGGGAAGGGGAAGTGGTATGATCCAGCCCACCCTGGGGAAGTAGTGCGATCCAGCCCACCCTGGGGAAGTAGTAGGATCCATTCCACCCTGGGGAAGTAGTGTGATCCAGCCCACCCTGGGGAAGTGGTGCGATCCAGCCCACCCTGGGGAAGTGTTGCGATTCAGCCCACCCTGGGGAAGTGGTGTGATCCAACCCACCCTGGGGAAGTGGTGTGATCCAGCCCACCCTGGGAAGTGGTGTGATCCAGCCCACCCTGGGGAAGTAGTGTGATCCAGCCCACCCTGGGGAAGTGGTGTGATCCAGCCCACCCTGGGGAAGTGGTGTGATCCAGCCCACCCTGGGGAAGTAGTGTGATCCAGCCCACCCTGGGGAAGTAGTGTGATCCAGCCCACCCTGGGGAAGTGGTGTGATCCAGCCCACCCTGGGGAAGTGGTGATCCAGCCCACCCTGGGGAAGTAGTGTTATCCAGCCCACCCTGGGGAAGTATTGTGATCCAGCCCACCCTGGGGAAGTATTGTGGGAAGTATCATTGGAAGTACTGTGATCCAGTGCACCCTGGGGAAGTATTGTGGGGAAGCCCATTGTGGGGAAGTAGTGCGATCCAGCCCACCCTGGGGAAGTAGTGTGATCCAGCCCACCCTGGGGAAGTGGTATGATCCAGCCCACCCTCGGGAAGTATTGTGATCCAGCCCACCCTGGGGAAGTATTGTGATCCAGCCCACCCTGGGGAAGTTTTGTGATCCAGCCCACCCTGGGGAAGGGGAAGTGGTATGATCCAGCCCACCCTGGGGAAGGGGAAGTGGTATGATCCAGCCCACCCTGGGGAAGTAGTGTGATCCAGCCCACCCTGGGGAAGTAGTAGGATCCATTCCACCCTGGGGAAGTAGTGTGATCCAGCCCACCCTGGGGAGGTGGTGCGATCCAGCCCACCCTGGGGAAGTGTTGCGATCCAGCCCACCCTGGGGAAGTGGTGTGATCCAGCCCACCCTGGGGAAGTAGTGTGATCCAGCCTACCCTGGGGAAGTAGTGTTATCCAGCCCACCCTGGGGAAGTAGTGTGACCAGCCCACCCTGGGGAAGTATTGTGGGGAAGTATTGTTGGAAGTACTGTGATCCAGCCCACCCTGGGGAAGTATTGTGGGGAAGTATTGTGGGGAAGTAGTGCCAGCCCACCCTGGGGAAGTAGTGTGATCCAGCCCACCCTGGGGAAGTGGTATGATCCAGCCCACCCTGGGGAAGTATTGTGATCCAGCCCACCCTGGGGAAGTAGTATGATCCAGCCCACCCTGGGGAAGGGGAAGTGGTATGATCCAGCCCACTCTGGGGAAGGGGAAGTGGTATGATCCAGCCCACCCTGGGGAAGTAGTGCGATCCAGCCCACCCTGGGGAAGTAGTAGGATCCATTCCACCCTGGGGAAGTAGTGTGATCCAGCCCACCCTGGGGAGGTGGTGCGATCCAGCCCACCCTGGGGAAGTGTTGATCCAGCCCACCCTGGGGAAGTGGTGTGATCCAGCCCACCCTGGGGAAGTGGTGTGATCCAGCCCACCCTGGGAAGTGGTGTGATCCAGCCCACCCTGGGGAAGTAGTGTGATCCAGCCCACCCTGGGGAAGTAGTGTGATCCAGCCCACCCTGGGGAAGTGGTGAAGCCCACCCTGGGGAAGTAGTGTGATCCAGCCCACCCTGGGGAAGTGGTGTGATCCAGCCCACCCTGGGGAAGTGGTGCGATCCAGCCCACCCTGGGGAAGTGGTGTGATCCAGATCCAGCCCACCCTGGGGAAGTGGTGTGATCCAGCCCACCCTGGGGAAGTTGGTGTGATCCAGCCCACCCTGGGGAAGTGGGGCGATCCAGCCCACCCTGGGGAAGTGGGGGGCGATCCAGCCCACCCTGGGGAAGTGGTGCGATCCAGCCCACCCTGGGGAAGTGGTGTGATCCAGCCCACCCTGGGGAAGTGGTGTGATCCAGCCCACCCTGGGGAAGTAGTGCGATCCAGCCCACCCTGGGGAAGTGTTGCGATCCAGCCCACCCTGGGGAAGTATTGTGATCCAGCCCACCCTGGGGAAGTATTGTGATCCAGCCCACCCTGGGGAAGTGGTATGATCCAGCCCACCCTGGGGAAGTAGTGTGATCCAGCCCACCCTGGGGAATAGTGCAATCCAGCCCACCCTGGGGAAGTATTGTGATCCAGCCCCCCCTGGGGAAGTATTGTGATCCAGCCCACCACTGGGGAAGTATTGTGATCCAGCCCACCCTGGGGAAGTGGTGGTGTGATCCAGCCCACCCTGGGGAAGTATTGTGATCCAGCCCACCCTGGGGAAATATTGTGATCCAGCGCACCCTGGGGAAGGGGAAGTGGTATGATCCAGCCCACCCTGTGGAAGTATTGTGATCCAGCCCACCCTGGGGAAGTAGTATGATCCCCCACCCTGGGAAGTAGTGTGATCCAGCCCACCCTGGGGAGGTGGTGTGATCCAGCCCACCCTGGGGAAGTATTGTGATCCAGCCCACCCTGGGGAAGGGGAAGTGGTATGATCCAGCCCACCCTGGGGAAGTAGTGTGATCCAGCCAACCCTGGGGAAGTAGTATAATCCAGCCCACCCTGGGGAAGGGGAAGTGGTATGATCCAGCCCACCCTGGGGAAGTGGTGTGATTCAGCCCACCCTGGGGAAGTAGTGTGATCCAGCCCACCCTGGGGAATTATTGTGATCCAGCCCAGCCTGGGGAAGTAGTGTGATCCAACCCACCATGGGGAAGTAGGGTGATCCAACCCACCCTGCGGAAGTGGTGTGATCCAGCCCACCCTGGGGAAGTGGTGTGATCCAGCCCACCCTGGGGAAGTAGTGTGATCCAGCCCACCCTGGGGAAGTAGTGTGATCCAGCCCACCCTGGGGAAGTAGTGTGATCCAGCCCACCCTGGGGAAGTGGTGTGATCCAGCCCACCCTGGGGAAGTGGTGTGATCCAGCCCACCCTGGGGAAGTGTTGATCCAGCCCACCCTGGGGAAGTGGTGTGATCCAGCCCACCCTGGGGAAGTGGTGTGATCCAGCCCACCCTGGGGAAGTGGTGTGATCCAGCCCACCCTGGGGAAGTAGTGTGATCCAGCCCACCCTGGGGAAGTGGTGTGATCCAGCCCACCCTGGGGAAGTGGTGTGATCCAGCCACCCTGGGGAAGTAGTGTGATCCAGCCCACCCTGGGGAAGTAGTGTGATCCAGCCCACCCTGGGGAAGTGGTGTGATCCAGCCCACCCTGGGGAAGTGGTGCGATCCAGCCCACCCTGGGGAAGTAGTGTTATCCAGCCCACCCTGGGGAAGTATTGTGATCCAGCCCACCCTGGGGAAGTATTGTGGGGAAGTATCATTGGAAGTACTGTGATACAGTGCACCCTGGGGAAGTATTGTGGGGAAGTATTGTGGGGAAGTCCAGCCCACCCTGGGGAAGTAGTGTGATCCAGCCCACCCTGGGGAAGTGGTATGATCCAGCCCACCTCGGGAAGTATTGTGATCCAGCCCACCCTGGGGAAGTATTGTGATCCAGCCCACCCTGGGGAAGTTTTGTGATCCAGCCCACCCTGGGGAAGGGGAAGTGGTATGATCCAGCCCACCCTGGGGAAGGGGAAGTGGTATGATCCAGCCCACCCTGGGGAAGTAGTGCGATCCAGCCCACCCTGGGGAAGTAGTAGGATCCATTCCACCCTGGGGAAGTAGTGTGATCCAGCCCACCCTGGGGAGGTGGTGCGATCCAGCCCACCCCTGGGGAAGTGTTGCGATTCAGCCCACCCTGGGGAAGTGGTGTGATCCAGCCCACCCTGGGGAAGTAGTGTGATCCAGCCCACCCTGGGGAAGTAGTGTGATCCAGCCCACCCTGGGGAAGTATTGTGATCCAGCCCACCCTGGGGAAGTATTGTGGGGAAGTATTGTTGGAGTACCCAGTGCACCCTGGGGAAGTATTGTGGGGAAGTATTGTGGGGAAGTAGTGCGATCCAGCCCACCCTGGGGAAGTAGTGTGATCCAGCCCACCCTGGGGAAGTGGTATGATCCAGCCCACCCTGTGATCCAGCCCACCCTGGGGAAGTATTATGATCCAGCCCACCCTGGGGAAGGGAAGTGGTATGATCCAGCCCACCCTGGGGAAGGGGAAGTGGTATGATCCAGCCCACCCTGGGGAAGTAGTGCGATCCAGCCCACCCTGGGGAAGTAGTAGGATCCAGCCACCCTGGGGAAGTAGTGTGATCCAGCCCACCCTGGGGAGGTGGTGCGATCCAGCCCACCCTGGGGAAGTGTTGCGATTCAGCCCACCCTGGGGAAGTGGTGTGATCCAGCCCACCCTGGGGAAGTGGTGTGATCCAACTCACCCTGGGAAGTGGTGTGATCCAGCCCACCCTGGGGAAGTAGTGTGATCCAGCCCACCCTGGGGAAGTAGTGTGATCCAGCCCACCCTGGGGAAGTGGTGTGATCCAGCCCACCCTGGGGAAGTAGTGCGATCCAGCCCACCCTGGGGAAGTGGTGCGATCCAGCCCACCCTGGGGAAGTGGTGCGATCCAGCCCACCCTGGGGAAGTGGTGCGATCCAGCCCACCCTGGGGAAGTGGTGTGATCCAGCACACCCTGGGGAAGTGGTGTGATCCAGCCCACCCTGGGGAAGTGGTGCGATCCAGCCCACCCTGGGGAAGTGGGGCGATCCAGCCCACCCTGGGGAAGTGGTGCGATCCAGCCCACCCTGGGGAAGTGGTGTGATCCAGCCCACCCTGGGGAAGTGGTGTGATCCAGCCCACCCTGGGGAAGTAGTGCGATCCAGCCCACCCTGGGGAAGTGTTGTGATCCAGCCCACCCTGGGGAAGTATTGTGATCCAGCCCACCCTGGGGAAGTAGTGTGATCCAGCCCACCCTGGGGAAGTGGTATGATCCAGCCCACCCTGGGGAAGTAGTGTGATCCAGCCCACCCTGGGGAATAGTGCAATCCAGCCCACCCTGGGGAAGTATTGTGATCCAGCCCCCCTGGGGAAGTATTGTGATCCAGCCCACACTGGGGAAGTATTGTGATCCAGCCCACCCTGGGGAAGTGGTGCGATCCAGCCCACCCTGGGGAAGTATTGTGATCCAGCCCACCCTGGGGAAATATTGTGATCCAGCCCACCCTGGGGAAGGGGAAGTGGTATGATCCAGCCCACCCTGGGGAAGTATTGTGATCCAGCCCACCCTGGGGAAGTAGTATGATCCAGCCCACCCTGGGAAGTAGTGTGATCCAGCCCACCCTGGGGAAGTGGTGTGATCCAGCCCACCCTGGGGAAGTATTGTGATCCAGCCCACCCTGGGGAAGGGGAAGTGGTATGATCCAGCCCACCCTGGGGAAGTAGTGTGATCCAGCCCACCCTGGGGAAGTAGTATGATCCAGCCCACCCTGGGGAAGGGGAAGTGGTGATCCAGCCCACCCTGGGGAAGTGGTGTGATCCAGCCCACCCTGGGGAAGTAGTGTGATCCAGCCCACCCTGGGGAAGTAGTGTGATCCAGCCCACCCTGGGGAAGTAGTGTGATCCAGCCCACCCTGGGGAAGTAGTGTGATCCAGCCCACCCTGGGGAAGTGGTGTGATCCAGCCCACCCTGGGGAAGTGGTGTGATCCAGCCCACCCTGGGGAAGTAGTGTGATCCAGCCCACCCTGGGGAAGTAGTGTGATCCAGCCCACCCTGGGGAAGTAGTGTGATCCAGCCCACCCTGGGGAAGTGGTGTGATCCAGCCCACCCTGGGGAAGTGGTGTGATCCAGCCCACCCTGGGGAAGTAGTGTGATCCAGCCCACCCTGGGGAAGTAGTGTGATCCAGCCCACCCTGGGGAAGTAGTGTGATCCAGCCCACCCTGGGGAAGTAGTGTGATCCAGCCCACCCTGGGGAAGTAGGCGTGATCCAGCCCACCCTGGGGAAGTGGAAGTGGTATGATCCAGCCCACCCTGGGGAAGTATTGTGATCCAGCCCACCCTGGGGAAGTAGTATGATCCAGCCCACCCTGGGGAAGTAGTGTGATCCAGCCCACCCTGGGGAAGTGGTGTGATCCAGCCCACCCTGGGGAAGTATTGTGATCCAGCCCACCCTGGGGAAGTAGTGTGATCCAGCCCACCCTGGGGAAGTAGTGTGATCCAGCCCACCCTGGGGAAGTAGTGTGATCCAGCCCACCCTGGGGAAGGGGAAGTGGTATGATCCAGCCCACCCTGGGGAAGTGGTGTGATCCAGCCCACCCTGGGGAAGTAGTGTGATCCAGCCCACCCTGGGGAAGTTATTGATCCAGCCCACCCTGGGGAAGTAGTGTGATCCAACCCACCATGGGGAAGTATTGTGGGGAAGTGATCAGCCCACCCTGGGGAAGTGGTGTGATCCAGCCCACCCTGGGGAAGTGGTGTGATCCAGCCCACCCTGGGGAAGTAGTGTGATCCAGCCCACCCTGGGGAAGTAGTGTGATCCAGCCCACCCTGGGGAAGTAGTGTGATCCAGCCCACCCTGGGGAAGTGGTGTGATCCAGCCCACCCTGGGGAAGTAGTGTGATCCAGCCCACCCTGGGGAAGTAGTGTGATCCAGCCCACCCTGGGGAAGTAGTGTGATCCAGCCCACCCTGGGGAAGTAGTGTGATCCAGCCCACCCTGGGGAAGTAGTGTGATCCAGCCCACCCTGGGGAAGTAGTGTGATCCAGCCCACCCTGGGGAAGTAAGTGTGATCCAGCCCACCCTGGGGAAGTAGTGTGATCCAGCCCACCCTGGGGAAGTGGTGTGATCCAGCCCACCCTGGGGAAGTGGTGCGATCCAGCCCACCCTGGGGAAGTGGTGCCCAGCCCACCCTGGGGAAGTGGTGCGATCCAGCCCACCCTGGGGAAGTGGTGCGATCCAGCCCACCCTGGGGAAGTGTGCGATCCAGCCCACCCTGGGGAAGTGGTGTGATCCCGCCCACCCTGGGGAAGTGGTGTGATCCAGCCCACCCTGGGGAAGTGGTGTGATCCAGCCCACCCTGGGGAAGTGGTGTGATCCAGCCCACCCTGGGGAAGTGGTGTGATCCAGCCCACCCTGGGGAAGTAGTGTGATCCAGCACACCCTGGGGAAGTAGTGTGATCCAGCCCACCCTGGGGAAGTGGTGTGATCCAGCCCACCCTGGGGAAGTGGTGCGATCCAGCCCACCCTGGGGAAGTAGTGTTATCCAGCCCACCCTGGGGAAGTATTGTGATCCAGCCCACCTGGGGAAGTATTGTGGGGAAGTATCATTGGAAGTACTGTGATCCAGTGCACCCTGGGGAAGTATTGTGGGGAAGTATTGTGGGGAAGTAGTGCGATCCAGCCCACCCTGGGGAAGTAGTGTGATCCAGCCCACCCTGGGGAAGTGGTATGATCCAGCCCACCCTCGGGAAGTATTGTGATCCAGCCCACCCTGGGGAAGTATTGTGATCCAGCCCACCCTGGGGAAGTTTTGTGATCCAGCCCACCCTGGGGAAGGGGAAGTGGTATGATCCAGCCCACCCTGGGGAAGGGGTGGTATGATCCAGCCCACCCTGGGGAAGTATGCGATCCAGCCCACCCTGGGGAAGTATTGATCCATTCCCACCCTGGGGAAGTAGTGTGATCCAGCCCACCCTGGGGAAGTGGTGCGATGCCCACCCTGGGGAAGTGTTGCGATTCAGCCCACCCTGGGGAAGTGGTGTGATCCAGCCCACCCTGGGGAAGTGGTGTGATCCAGCCCACCCTGGGGAAGTGGTGTGATCCAGCCCACCCTGGGGAAGTAGTGTGATCCAGCCCACCCTGGGGAAGTGTGTGATCCAGCCCACCCTGGGAAGATCCAGCCCACCCTGGGGAAGTGGTGCGATCCAGCCCACCCTGGGGAAGTATTGTGGGGAAGTGGTACTGTGATCCAGCCCACCCTGGGGAAGTATTGTGGGAAGTGTGGGGAAGTAGTGATCCAGCCCACCCTGGGGAAGTATTGTGATCCAGCCCACCCTGGGGAAGTAGTGTGATCCAGCCCACCCTGGGGAAGTATTGTGATCCAGCCCACCCTGGGGAAGTGGTGTGATCCAGCCCACCCTGGGGAAGTGTTGCGATCCAGCCCACCCTGGGGAAGTATTGTGGGGAAGTATTGTTGGAAGTACTGTGATCCAGTGCACCCTGGGGAAGTATTGTGGGGAAGTATTGTGGGGAAGTAGTGCGATCCAGCCCACCCTGGGGAAGTATTGTGATCCAGCCCACCCTGGGGAAGTGGTGTGATCCAGCCCACCCTGGGGAAGTATTGTGATCCAGCCCACCCTGGGGAAGTATTGTGATCCAGCCCACCCTGGGGAAGGGAAGTGTGATCCAGCCCACCCTGGGGAAGTATTGTGATCCAGCCCACCCTGGGGAAGTAGTGTGATCCAGCCCACCCTGGGGAACCCTGGGGAGGTGGTGTGATCCAGCCCACCCTGGGGAAGTAGGTGATCCAGCCCACCCTGGGGAAGTAGTGTGATCCAGCCCACCCTGGGGAAGGGGAAGTGGTATGATCCAGCCCACCCTGGGGAAGTAGTGTGATCCAGCCCACCCTGGGGAAGTAGTGTGATCCAGCCCACCCTGGGGAAGGGGAAGTGGTATGATCCAGCCCACCCTGGGGAAGTAGTGTGATCCAGCCCACCCTGGGGAAGTAGTGTGATCCAGCCCACCCTGGGGAGGTGGTGCGATCCAGCCCACCGTGGGGAAGTGTTGCGATTCAGCCCACCCTGGGGAAGTGGTGTGATCCAGCCCACCCTGGGGAAGTGGTGTGATCCAGCCCACACTGGGGAAGTGGTGTGATCCAGCACACCCTGGGGAAGTAGTGTGATCCAGCCCACCCTGGGGAAGTGGTGTGATCCAGCCCACCCTGGGGAAGTGGTGTGATCCAGCCCACCCTGGGGAAGTGATCCAGCCCACCCTGGGGAAGTATTGTGGGGAAGTATCATTGGAAGTACTGTGATCCAGTGCACCCTGGGGAAGTATTGTGGGGAAGTATTGTGGGGAAGTAGTGCCAGCCCACCCTGGGGAAGTATTGTGATCCAGCCCACCCTGGGGAAGTATTGTGATCCAGCCCACCCTGGGGAAGTTTTGTGATCCAGCCCACCCTGGGGAAGGGGAAGTGATATGATCCAGCCCACCCTGGGGAAGTGGTGCGATCCAGCCCACCCTGGGGAAGTATTGTGGGGAAGTATTGTTGGAAGTACTGTGATCCAGTGCACCCTGGGGAAGTATTGTGGGGAAGTATTGTGGGGAAGTAGTGCGATCCAGCCCACACTGGGGAAGTATTGTGATCCAGCCCACCCTGGGGAAGTGGTGCGATCCAGCCCACCCTGGGGAAGTATTGTGATCCAGCCCACCCTGGGGAAGTATTGTGATCCAGCGCACCCTGGGGAAGGGGAAGTGGTATGATCCAGCCCACCCTGTGGAAGTATTGTGATCCAGCCCACCCTTGGGAATTAGTATGATCCCTTCCACCCTGAGGAAGTAGTGTGATCCAGCCCACCCTGGGGAAGTGGTGTGATCCAGCCCACCCTGGGGAAGTATTGTGATCCAGCCCACCCTGGGGAAGTAGTGTGATCCAGCCCACCCTGGGGAAGGGGAAGTGGTATGATCCAGCCCACCCTGGGGAAGTAGTGTGATCCAGCCCACCCTGGGGAAGTAGTGTGATCCAGCCCACCCTGGGGAAGGGGAAGTGTGATCCAGCCCACCCTGGGGAAGTGGTGTGATCCAGCCCACCCTGGGGAAGTGGTGTGATCCAGCCCACCCTGGGGAAGTGGTGCAATCCAGCCCACCCTGGGGAAGTGGTGTGATCCAGCCCACCCTGGGGAAGTAGTGTGATCCAGCCCACCCTGGGGAAGTAGTGTGATCCAGCCCACCCTGGGGAAGGGAAGTGGTGATCCAGCCCACCCTGGGGAAGTACTGTGATCCAGCCCACCCTGGGGAAGTGGAAGTGGTATGATCCAGCCCACCCTGGGGAAGTATTGTGATCCAGCCCACCCTGGGGAAGTATGTGATCCAGCCCACCCTGGGGAAGTACTGTGATCCAGCCCACCCTGGGGAAGGGGAAGTGGTATGATCCAGCCCACCCTGGGGAAGGGGAAGTGGTATGATCCAGCCCACCCTGGGGAAGTAGTGTGATCCAGCCCACCCTGTGGAAGTGGTGCGATCCAGCCCACCCTGGGGAAGTGGTGCGATCCAGCCCACCCTGGGGAAGTGGTGCGATCCAGCCCACCCTGGGGAAGTGGTGTGATCCAGCCCACCCTGGGGAAGTGGTGTGATCCAGCCCACCCTGGGGAAGTGGTGCGATCCAGCCCACCCTGGGGAAGTATTGTGATCCAGCCCACCCTGGGGAAGTATTGTGATCCAGCCCACCCTGGGGAAGTATTGTGATCCAGCCCACCCTGGGGAAGTGGTGTGATCCAGCCCACCCTGGGGAAGTAGTGTGATCCAGCCCACCCTGGGGAATATGCAATCCAGCCCACCCTGGGGAAGTATTGTGATCCAGCCCACCCTGGGGAAGTATTGTGATCCAGCCCACACTGGGGAAGTATTGTGATCCAGCCCACCCTGGGGAAGTGGTGCGATCCAGCCCACCCTGGGGAAGTATTGTGATCCAGCCCACCCTGGGGAAGTATTGTGATCCAGCCCACCCTGGGGAAGTATTGTGATCCAGCGCACCCTGGGGAAGGGGAAGTGGTATGATCCAGCCCACCCTGTGGAAGTATTGTGATCCAGCCCACCCTGGGGAAGTAGTATGATCCAGCCCACCCTGGGAAGTAGTGTGATCCAGCCCACCCTGGGGAAGTGGTGTGATCCAGCCCACCTGGGGAAGTATTGTGATCCAGCACACCCTGGGGAAGTAGTGTGATCCAGCCCACCCTGGGGAAGGGGAAGTGTATGATCCAGCCCACCCTGGGGAAGTAGTGTGATCCAGCCCACCCTGGGGAAGTAGTGTGATCCAGCCCACCCTGGGGAAGGGGAAGTGTGATCCAGCCCACCCTGGGGAAGTGGGAAGTGTGATCCAGCCCACCCTGGGGAAGTGGTGTGATCCAGCCCACCCTGGGGAAGTGGTGATTCAGCCCACCCTGGGGAAGTGGTGTGATCCAGCCCACCCTGGGGAAGTAGTGTGATCCAGCCCACCCTGGGGAAGTAGTGTGATCCAGCCCACCCTGGGGAAGGGGAAGTGGTATGATCCAGCCCACCCTGGGGAAGTACTGTGATCCAGCCCACCCTGGGGAAGTGGAAGTGTGATCCAGCCCACCCTGGGGAAGTATTGTGATCCAGCCCACCCTGGGGAAGTATTGTGATCCAGCCCACCCTGGGGAAGTATTGTGATCCAGCCCACCCTGGGGAAGTAGTGTGATCCAGCCCACCCTGGGGAAGTATTGTGATCCAGCCCACCCTGGGGAAGTAGTGTGATCCAGCCCACCCTGGGGAAGTAGTGTGATCCAGCCCACCCTGGGGAAGTAGGCGTGATCCAGCCCACCCTGGGGAAGTAGTGTGATCCAGCCCACCCTGGGGAAGTAGTGTGATCCAGCCCACCCTGGGGAAGGAGAAGTGGTATGATCCATTCCACCCTGGGGAAGTAGTGTGATCCAGCCCACCCTGGGGAAGTGGTGTGATCCAGCCCACCCTGGGGAAGTGGTGCAATCCAGCCCACCCTGGGGAAGTGGTGCGATCCAGCCCACCCTGGGGAAGTGGTGTGCCCACCCTGGGGAAGTGGTGCCCAGCCCACCCTGGGGAAGTAGTGTGATCCAGCCCACCCTGGGGAAGTGGTGCGATCCCGCCCACCCTGGGAAGTGGTGTGATCCAGCCCACCCTGGGAAGTGGTGTGATCCAGCCCACCCTGGGGAAGTGGTGTGATCCAGCCCACCCTGGGGAAGTGGTGTGATCCAGCACACCCTGGGGAAGTAGTGTGATCCAGCACACCCTGGGGAAGTAGTGTGATCCAGCCCACCCTGGGGAAGTGGTGTGATCCAGCCCACCCTGGGGAAGTAGTGTTATCCAGCCCACCCTGGGGAAGTATTGTGATCCAGTGCACCCTGGGGAAGTATTGTGGGGAAGTATTGTGGGGAAGGAGTGCGATCCAGCCCACCCTGGGGAAGTAGTGTGATCCAGCCCACCCTGGGGAAGTGGTATGATCCAGCCCACCCTCGGGAAGTATTGTGATCCAGCCCACCCTGGGGAAGTATTGTGATCCAGCCCACCCTGGGGAAGTAGTGTGATCCAGCCCACCCTGGGGAATTGGTGTGATCCAGCCCACCCTGGGGAAGTGGTGCAATCCAGCCCACCCTGGGGAAGTATTGTGGGGAAGTTTTGTTTGAAGTACTGTGATCCAGTGCACCCTGGGGAAGTATTGTGGGGAAGTATTGTGGGGAAGTAGTGCGATCCAGCCCACCCTGGGGAAGTAGTGTGATCCAGCCCACCCTGGGGAAGTGGTATGATCCAGCCCACCCTCGGGAAGTACTGTGATCCAGCCCACCCTGGGAAGTATTGTGATCCAGCCCACCCTGGGGAAGTATTGTGATCCAGCCCACCCTGGGGAAGTAGTGTGATCCAGCCCACCCTGGGGAAGGGGAAGTGGTATGATCCAGCCCACCCTGGGGAAGGGGAAGTGGTATGATCCAGCCCACCCTGGGGAAGTAGTAGGATCCAGCCCACCCTGGGGAAGTAGTGTGATCCAGCCCACCCTGGGGAAGTATTGTGGGGAAGTCCCAGCCCACCCTGGGGAAGTAGTGTGATCCAGCCCACCCTGGGGAAGTGGTATGATCCAGCCCACCCTGGGGAAGTACTGTGATCCAGCCCACCCTGGGGAAGTATTGTGATCCAGCCCACCCTGGGGAAGTATTGTGATCCAGCCCACCCTGGGGAAGTAGTATGATCCAGCCCACCCTGGGGAAGGGGAAGTGGTATGATCCAGCCCACTCTGGGGAAGGGGAAGTGGTATGATCCAGCCCACCCTGGGGAAGTAGTAGGATCCATTCCACCCTGGGGAAGTAGTGTGATCCAGCCCACCCTGGGGAAGTGTTGCGATTCAGCCCACCCTGGGGAAGTATTGTGGGGAAGTATTGTTGGAAGTACTGTGATCCAGTGCACCCTGGGGAAGTATTGTGGGGAAGTATTGTGGGGAAGTAGTGCGATCCAGCCCACCCTGGGGAAGTAGTGTGATCCAGCCCACCCTGGGGAAGTGGTATGATCCAGCCCACCCTCGGGAAGTATTGTGATCCAGCCCACCCTGGGGAAGTATTGTGATCCAGCCCACCCTGGGGAAGTTTTGTGATCCAGCCCACCCTGGGGAAGTAGTATGATCCAGCCCACCCTGGGGAAGGGGAAGTGGTATTATCCAGCCCACTCTGGGGAAGGGGAAGTGGTATGATCCAGCCCACCCTGGGGAAGTAGTGCAATCCAGCCCACCCTGGGGAAGTAGTAGGATCCATTCCACCCTGGGGAAGTAGTGTGATCCAGCCCACCCTGGGGAGGTGGTGCGATCCAGCCCACCCTGGGGAAGTGTTGCGATTCAGCCCACCCTGGGGAAGTGGTGTGATCCAACCCACCCTGGGGAAGTGGTGTGATCCAACTCACCCTGCCGAAGTGGTGTGATCCAGCCTACCCTGGGGAAGTAGTGTGATCCAGCCCACCCTGGGGAAGTAGTGTGATCCAGCGCACCCTGGGGAAGGGGAAGTGGTATGATCCAGCCCACCCTGGGGAAGTAGTGTGATCCAGCCCACCCTGGGGAAGTGGTGTGATCCAGCCCACCCTGGGGAAGTATTGTGATCCAGCCCACCCTGGGGAAGTATTGTGATCCAGCCCACCCTGGGGAAGTGGTATGATCCAGCCCACCCTGGGGAAGTAGTGTGATCCAGCCCACCCTGGGGAATAGTGCAATCCAGCCCACCCTGGGGAAGTATTGTGATCCAGCCCACCCTGGGGAAGTATTGTGATCCAGCCCACACTGGGGAAGTATTGTGATCCAGCCCACCCTGGGGAAGTGGTGCGATCCAGCCCACCCTGGGGAAGTATTGTGATCCAGCCCACCCTGGGGAAGTATTGTGATCCAGCGCACCCTGGGGAAGGGGAAGTGGTATGATCCAGCCCACCCTGGGGAAGTAGTGTGATTCAGCCCACCCTGGGGAAGTGGTGTGATCCAGCCCACCCTGGGGAAGTGGTGTGATCCAGCCCACCCTGGGGAAGTAGTGTGATCCAGCCCACCCTGGGGAAGTAGTGTGATCCAGCCCACCCTGGGGAAGTAGTGTGATCCAGCCCACCCTGGGGAAGTGGTGCGATCCAGCCCACCCTGGGGAAGTAGTGTGATCCAGCCCACCCTGGGGAAGTAGGCGTGATCCAGCCCACCCTGGGGAAGTAGTGTGATCCAGCCCACCCTGGGGAAGTAGTATGATCCAGCCCACCCTGGGGAAGGGGAAGTGGTATGATCCATTCCACCCTGGGGAAGTAGTGTGATCCAGCCCACCCTGGGGAATTGGTGTGATCCAGCCCACCCTGGGGAAGTGGTGCAATCCAGCCCACCCTGGGGAAGTGGTGCGATCCAGCCCACCCTGGGGAAGTGGTGCGATCCAGCCCACCCTGGGGAAGTGGTGCGATCAGCCCACCCTGGGGAAGTGGTGCGATTCCAGCCCACCCTGGGGAAGTGGTGCGATCCAGCCCACCCTGGGGAAGTGGTGCGATCAGCCCACCCTGGGGAAATGGTGTGATCCCGCCCACCCTGGGGAAGTGGTGTGATCCAGCCCACCCTGGGGAAGTGGTGTGATCCAGCCCACCCTGGGGAAGTGGTGTGATCCAGCCCACCCTGGGGAAGTGGTGTGATCCAGCACACCCTGGGGAAGTAGTGTGATCCAGCCCACCCTGGGGAAGTAGTGTGATCCAGCCCACCCTGGGGAAGTGGTGTGATCCAGCCCACCCTGGGGAAGTGGTGTGATCCAGCCCACCCTGGGGAAGTAGTGTTATCCAGCCCACCCTGGGGAAGTATTGTGATCCAGCCCACCCTGGGGAAGTATTGTGGGGAAGTATCATTGGAAGTACTGTGATCCAGTGCACCCTGGGGAAGTATTGTGGGGAAGTATTGTGGGAAGTAGTGCGATCCAGCCCACCCTGGGGAAGTAGTGTGATCCAGCCCACCCTGGGGAAGTGGTATGATCCAGCCCACCCTCGGGAAGTATTGTGATCCAGCCCACCCTGGGGAAGTATTGTGATCCAGCCCACCCTGGGGAAGTTTTGTGATCCAGCCCACCCTGGGGAAGGGGAAGTGGTATGATCCAGCCCACCCTGGGGAAGTAGTGCGATCCAGCCCACCCTGGGGAAGTAGTAGGATCCATTCCACCCTGGGGAAGTAGTGTGATCCAGCCCACCCTGGGGAGGTGGTGCGATCCAGCCCACCGTGGGGAAGTGTTGCCAGCCCACCCTGGGGAAGTGGTGTGATCCAAACCCACCCTGGGGAAGTGGTGTGATCCAGCCCACCCTGGGAAGTAGTGTGATCCAGCCCACCCTGGGGAAGTAGTGTTATCCAGCCCACCCTGGGGAAGTATTGTGATCCAGCCCACCCTGGGGAAGTATTGTGGGGAAGTATTGTTGGAAGTACTGTGATCCAGTGCACCCTGGGGAAGTATTGTGGGGAAGTATTGTGGGGAAGTAGTGCGATCCAGCCCACCCTGGGGAAGTAGTATGATCCAGCCCACCCTGGGGAAGGGGAAGTGGTATGATCCATTCCACCCTGGGGAAGTAGTGTGATCCAGCCCACCCTGGGGAATTGGTGTGATCCAGCCCACCCTGGGGAAGTGGTGCAATCCAGCCCACCCTGGGGAAGTGGTGCGATCCAGCCCACCCTGGGGAAGTGGTGCGATCCAGCCCACCCTGGGGAAGTGGTGCGATTCAGCCCACCCTGGGGAAGTGGTGCGATTCAGCCCACCCTGGGGAAGTGGTGCGATCCAGCCCACACTGGGGAAGTAGTGCGATCCAGCCCACCCTGGGGAAGTGGTGTGATCCAGCCCACCCTGGGGAAGTGGTGTGATCCAGCCCACACTGGGGAAGTGGTGTGATCCAGCCCACCCTGGGGAAGTGGTGTGATCCAGCACACCCTGGGGAAGTAGTGTGATCCAGCACACCCTGGGGAAGTAGTGTGATCCAGCCCACCCTGGGGAATTGGTGTGATCCAGCCCACCCTGGGGAAGTGGTGCGATCCAGCCCACCCTGGGGAAGTAGTGTTATCCAGCCCACCCTGGGGAAGTATTGTGATCCAGCCCACCCTGGGGAAGTATTGTGGGGAAGTATCATTGGAAGTACTGTGATCCAGTGCACCCTGGGGAAGTATTGTGGGGAAGTATTGTGGGGAAGTAGTGCGATCCAGCCCACCCTGGGGAAGTAGTGTGATCCAGCCCACCCTGGGGAAGTGGTATGATCCAGCCCACCCTCGGGAAGTATTGTGATCCAGCCCACCCTGGGGAAGTATTGTGATCCAGCCCACCCTGGGGAAGTTTTGTGATCCAGCCCACCCTGGGGAAGGGGAAGTGGTATGATCCAGCCCACCCTGGGGAAGGGGAAGTGGTATGATCCAGCCCACCCTGGGGAAGTAGTGCGATCCAGCCCACCCTGGGGAAGTAGTAGGATCCATTCCACCCTGGGGAAGTAGTGTGATCCAGCCCACCCTGGGGAGGTGGTGCGATCCAGCCCACCGTGGGGAAGTGTTGCGATTCAGCCCACCCTGGGGAAGTGGTGTGATCCAAACCACCCTGGGGAAGTGGTGTGATCCAACCCACCCTGGGAAGTAGTGTGATCCAGCCCACCCTGGGGAAGTAGTGTTATCCAGCCCACCCTGGGGAAGTATTGTGATCCAGCCCACCCTGGGGAAGTATTGTGGGGAAGTATTGTTGGAAGTACTGTGATCCAGTGCACCCTGGGGAAGTATTGTGGGGAAGTATTGTGGGGAAGTAGTGCGATCCAGCCCACCCTGGGGAAGTAGTGTGATCCAGCCCACCCTGGGGAAGTGGTATGATCCAGCCCACCCTCGGGAAGTATTGTGATCCAGCCCACCCTGTTGAAGTATTGTGATCCAGCCCACCCTGGGGAAGTTTTGTGATCCAGCCACCCTGGGGAAGTAGTATGATCCAGCCCACCCTGGGGAAGGGGAAGTGGTATGATCCAGCCCACCCTGGGGAAGGGGAAGTGGTATGATCCAGCCCACCCTGGGGAAGTAGTGCGATCCAGCCCACCCTGGGGAAGTAGTAGGATCCATTCCACCCTGGGGAAGTAGTGTGATCCAGCCCACCCTGGGGAGGTGGTGCGATCCAGCCCACCGTGGGGAAGTGTTGCGATTCAGCCCACCCTGGGGAAGTGGTGTGATCCAAACCACCCTGGGGAAGTGGTGTGATCCAACTCACCCTGCGGAAGTAGTGTGATCCAGCCTACCCTGGGGAAGTAGTGTTATCCAGCCCACCCTGGGGAAGTATTGTGATCCAGCCCACCCTGGGGAAGTATTGTGGGGAAGTATTGTTGGAAGTACTGTGATCCAGTGCACCCTGGGGAAGTATTGTGGGGAAGTATTGTGGGGAAGTAGTGCGATCCAGCCCACCCTGGGGAAGTAGTGTGATCCAGCCCACCCTGGGGAAGTGGTATGATCCAGCCCACCCTCGGGAAGTATTGTGATCCAGCCCACCCTGTTGAAGTATTGTGATCCAGTCCACCCTGGGGAAGTTTTGTGATCCAGCCAACCCTGGGGAAGTAGTATGATCCAGCCCACCCTGGGGAAGGGGAAGTGGTATGATCCAGCCCACTCTGGGGAAGGGGAAGTGGTATGATCCAGCCCACCCTGGGGAAGTAGTGCGATCCAGCCCACCCTGGGGAAGTAGTAGGATCCATTCCACCCTGGGGAAGTAGTGTGATCCAGCCCACCCTGGGGAGGTGGTGCGATCCAGCCCACCCTGGGGAAGTGTTGCGATTCAGCCCACCCTGGGGAAGTGGTGTGATCCAACCCACCCTGGGGAAGTGGTGTGATCCAACTCACCCTGCGGAAGTGGTGTGATCCAGCCTACCCTGGGGAAGTAGTGTGATCCAGCCCACCCTGGGGAAGTGGTGTGATCCAGCCCACCCTGGGGAATTGGTGTGATCCAGCCCACCCTGGGGAAGTAGTGCGATTCAGCCCACCCTGGGGAAGTGTTGCGATCCAGCCCACCCTGGGGAAGTATTGTGATCCAGCCCACCCTGGGGAAGTATTGTGATCCAGCCCACCCTGGGGAAGTGGTATGATCCAGCCCACCCTGGGGAAGGGGAAGTGGTATGATCCAGCCCACCCTGGGGAATAGTGCAATCCAGCCCACCCTGGGGAAGTATTGTGATCCAGCCCCCTGGGGAAGTATTGTGATCCAGCCAACACTGGGGAAGTATTGTGATCCAGCCCACCCTGGGGAAGTGGTGCGTCCAGCCCACCCTGGGGAAGTATTGTGATCCAGCCCACCCTGGGGAAATATTGTGATCCAGCGCACCCTGGGGAAGGGGAAGTGGTATGATCCAGCCTACCCTGTGGAAGTATTGTGATCCAGCCCACCCTGGGGAATTAGTATGATCCCTTCCACCCTAAGGAAGTAGTGTGATCCAGCCCACCCTGGGGAGGTGGTGTGATCCAGCCCAGCCTGGGGAAGTATTGTGATCCAGCCCACCCTGGGGAAGGGGAAGTGGTATGATCCAGCCCACCCTGGGGAAGTGGTGTGATTCAGCCCACCCTGGGGAAGTGGTGTGATTCAGCCCACCAAGGGGAAGTGGTGCAATTCAGCCCACCCTGGGAAGTGGTGAGATTCAGCCCACCCTGGGGAAATAGTGTGATCCAACCCACCCTGGGGAAGTAGTGTGATCCAGCCCACCCTGGGGAAGTAGTGTGATCCAGCCCACCCTGGGGAAGGGGAAGTGGTATGATCCAGCCCACCCTGGGGAAGTACTGTGATCCAGCCCACCCTGGGGAAGTGGAAGTGGTATGATCCAGCCCACCCTGGGGAAGTATTGTGATCCAGCCCACCCTGGGGAAGTATTGTGATCCAGCCCACCCTGGGGAAGTATTGTGATCCAGCCCACCCTGGGGAAGTAGTGTGATCCAGCCCACCCTGGGGAATTATTGTGATCCAGCCCAGCCTGGGGAAGTAGTGTGATCCAACCCACCATCTGGAAGTAGGGTGATCCAACCCACCCTGCGGAAGTGGTGTGATCCAGCCCACCCTGGGGAAGTGGTGTGATCCAGCCCACCCTGGTGAAGTAGTGTGATCCAGCCCACCCTGGGGAAGTGGTGTGATCCAGCCCACCCTGGGGAAGTAGTGTGATCCAGCCCACCCTGGGGAAGTAGTGTGATCCAGCCCACCCTGGGGAAGTAGTTTGATCCAGCCCACCCTGGGGAAGTGGTGTGATCCAGCCCACCCTGGGGAAGTGGTGTGATCCAGCCCACCCTGGGGAAGTAGTGTGATCCAGCCCACCCTGGGGAAGTAGTGTGATCCAGCCCACCTGGGGAAGTAGTGTGATCCAGCCCACCCTGGGGAAGTAGTGTGATCCAGCCCACCCTGGGGAAGTAGTGTGATCCAGCCCACCCTGGGGAAGTAGGCGTGATCCAGCCCACCCTGGGGAAGTATTGTTGGAAGTACTGTGATCCAGTGCACAATGGGGAAGTATTGAGGGGAAGTATTGTGGGGAAGTGTGCAATCCAGCCCACCCTGGGGAAGTAGTGTGATCCAGCCCACCCTGGGGAAGTGGTGTGACCCAGCCCACCCTCGGGAAGTATTGTGATCCAGCCCACCCTGGGGAAGTATTGTGATCCAGCCCACCCTGGGGAAGTAGTATGATCCAGCCCACCCTGGGGAAGGGGAAGTGGTATGATCCATTCCACCCTGGGGAAGTAGTGTGATCCAGCCCACCCTGGGGAATTGGTGTGATCCAGCCCACCCTGGGGAAGTGGTGCAATCCAGCCCACCCTGGGGAATTAGGCGTGATCCAGCCCACCCTGGGGAAGTATTGTTGGAAGTACTGTGATCCAGTGCACCATGGGGAAGTATTGAGGGGAAGTATTGTGGGGAAGTAGTGCAATCCAGCCCACCCTGGGGAAGTAGTGTGATCCAGCCCACCCTGGGGAAGTGGTGTGACCCAGCCCACCCTCGGGAAGTATTGTGATCCAGCCCACCCTGGGGAAGTATTGTGATCCAGCCCACCCTGGGGAAGTAGTATGATCCAGCCCACCCTGGGGAAGGGGAAGTGGTATGATCCATTCCACCCTGGGGAAGTAGTGTGATCCAGCCCACCCTGGGGAATTGGTGTGATCCAGCCCACCCTGGGGAATTGGTGTGATCCAGCCCACCCTGGGGAAGTGGTGCGATCCAGCCCACCTTGGGGAAGTAGTGTGATCCAGCCCACCCTGGGGAAGTAGTGCGATTCAGCCCACCCTGGGGAAGTGGTGCGATCCAGCCCACCCTGTGGAAGTGGTGCGATCCAGCCCACCCTGGGGAAGTAGTGTGATCCAGCCCACCCTGGGGAAGTAGTGTGATCCAGCCCACCCTGGGGAAGTGGTGCGATCCAGCCCACCCTGGGGAATTGGTGTGATCCAGCACACCCTGGGGATTTGGTGTGATCCAGCCCACCCTGGGGAAGTGGGGCGATCCAGCCCACCCTGGGGAAGTGGGGCGATCCAGCCCACCCTGGGGAAGTGGTGCGATCCAGCCCACCCTGGGGAAGTGGTGTGATCCAGCCCACCCTGGGGAATTGGTGTGATCCAGCCCACCCTGGGGAAGTAGTGCGATTCAGCCCACCCTGGGGAAGTGTTGCGATCCAGCCCACCCTGGGGAAGTATTGTGATCCAGCCCACCCTGGGGAAGTATTGTGATCCAGCCCACCCTGGGGAAGTGGTATGATCCAGCCCACCCTGGGGAAGTAGTGTGATCCAGCCCACCCTGGGGAATAGTGCAATCCAGCCCACCCTGGGGAAGTATTGTGATCCAGCCCCCCCTGGGGAAGTATTGTGATCCAGCCAACACTGGGGAAGTATTGTGATCCAGCCCACCCTGGGGAAGTGGTGCGTTCCAGCCCACCCTGGGGAAGTATTGTGATCCAGCCCACCCTGGGGAAATATTGTGATCCAGCGCACCCTGGGGAAGGGGAAGTGGTATGATCCAGCCTACCCTGTGGAAGTATTGTGATCCAGCCCACCCTGGGGAATTAGTATGATCCCTTCCACCCTAAGGAAGTAGTGTGATCCAGCCCACCCTGGGGAGGTGGTGTGATCCAGCCCAGCCTGGGGAAGTATTGTGATCCAGCCCACCCTGGGGAAGGGGAAGTGGTATGATCCAGCCCACCCTGGGGAAGTAGTGTGATCCAGCCAACCCTGGGGAAGTAGTATAATCCAGCCCACCCTGGGAAGGGGAAGTGGTATGATCCAGCCCACCCTGGGGAAGTGGTGTGATTCAGCCCACCCTGCGGAAGTGGTGAGATTCAGCCCACCCTGGGGAAGTGGTGTGATCCAACCCACCCTGGGGAAGTAGTGTGATCCAGCCCACCCTGGGGAAGTAGTGTGATCCAGCCCACCCTGGGGAAGGGGAAGTGGTATGATCCAGCCCACCCTGGGGAAGTACTGTGATCCAGCCCACCCTGGGGAAGTGGAAGTGGTATGATCCAGCCCACCCTGGGGAAGTATTGTGATCCAGCCCACCCTGGGGAAGTATTGTGATCCAGCCCACCCTGGGGAAGTAGTGTGATCCAGCCCACCCTGGGGAATTATTGTGATCCAGCCCAGCCTGGGGAAGTAGTGTGATCCAACCCACCATCTGGAAGTAGGGTGATCCAACCCACCCTGCGGAAGTGGTGTGATCCAGCCCACCCTGGGGAAGTGGTGTGATCCAGCCCACCCTGGGGAAGTAGTGTGATCCAGCCCACCCTGGGGAAGTGGTGTGATCCAGCCCACCCTGGGGAAGTAGTGTGATCCAGCCCACCCTGGGGAAGTAGTGTGATCCAGCCCACCCTGGGGAAGTAGTTTGATCCAGCCCACCCTGGGGAAGTGGTGTGATCCAGCCCACCCTGGGGAAGTGGTGTGATCCAGCCCACCCTGGGGAAGTAGTGTGATCCAGCCCACCCTGGGGAAGTAGTGTGATCCAGCCAAACCTGGGGAAGTAGTGTGATCCAGCCCACCCTGGGGAAGTAGTGTGATCCAGCCCACCCTGGGGAAGTAGTGTGATCCAGCCCACCCTGGGGAAGTAGGCGTGATCCAGCCCACCCTGGGGAAGTATTGTTGGAAGTACTGTGATCCAGTGCACAATGGGGAAGTATTGAGGGGAAGTATTGTGGGGAAGTAGTGCAATCCAGCCCACCCTGGGGAAGTAGTGTGATCCAGCCCACCCTGGGGAAGTGGTGTGACCCAGCCCACCCTCGGGAAGTATTGTGATCCAGCCCACCCTGGGGAAGTATTGTGATCCAGCCCACCCTGGGGAAGTAGTATGATCCAGCCCACCCTGGGGAAGGGGAAGTGGTATGATCCATTCCACCCTGGGGAAGTAGTGTGATCCAGCCCACCCTGGGGAATTGGTGTGATCCAGCCCACCCTGGGGAAGTGGTGCAATCCAGCCCACCCTGGGGAAGTGGTGCGTTCCAGCCCACCCTGGGGAAGTATTGTGATCCAGCCCACCCTGGGGAAATATTGTGATCCAGCGCACCCTGGGGAAGGGGAAGTGGTATGATCCAGCCTACCCTGTGGAAGTATTGTGATCCAGCCCACCCTGGGGAATTAGTATGATCCCTTCCACCCTAAGGAAGTAGTGTGATCCAGCCCACCCTGGGGAGGTGGTGTGATCCAGCCCAGCCTGGGGAAGTATTGTGATCCAGCCCACCCTGGGGAAGGGGAAGTGGTATGATCCAGCCCACCCTGGGGAAGTGGTGTGATTCAGCCCACCCTGGGGAAGTGGTGTGATTCAGCCCACCAAGGGGAAGTGGTGCAATTCAGCCCACCCTGGGAAGTGGTGAGATTCAGCCCACCCTGGGGAAATAGTGTGATCCAACCCACCCTGGGGAAGTAGTGTGATCCAGCCCACCCTGGGGAAGTAGTGTGATCCAGCCCACCCTGGGGAAGGGGAAGTGGTATGATCCAGCCCACCCTGGGGAAGTACTGTGATCCAGCCCACCCTGGGGAAGTGGAAGTGGTATGATCCAGCCCACCCTGGGGAAGTATTGTGATCCAGCCCACCCTGGGGAAGTATTGTGATCCAGCCCACCCTGGGGAAGTATTGTGATCCAGCCCACCCTGGGGAAGTAGTGTGATCCAGCCCACCCTGGGGAATTATTGTGATCCAGCCCAGCCTGGGGAAGTAGTGTGATCCAACCCACCATCTGGAAGTAGGGTGATCCAACCCACCCTGCGGAAGTGGTGTGATCCAGCCCACCCTGGGGAAGTGGTGTGATCCAGCCCACCCTGGTGAAGTAGTGTGATCCAGCCCACCCTGGGGAAGTGGTGTGATCCAGCCCACCCTGGGGAAGTAGTGTGATCCAGCCCACCCTGGGGAAGTAGTGTGATCCAGCCCACCCTGGGGAAGTAGTTTGATCCAGCCCACCCTGGGGAAGTGGTGTGATCCAGCCCACCCTGGGGAAGTGGTGTGATCCAGCCCACCCTGGGGAAGTGGTGTGATCCAGCCCACCCTGGGGAAGTAGTGTGATCCAGCCAAACCTGGGGAAGTAGTGTGATCCAGCCCACCCTGGGGAAGTAGTGTGATCCAGCCCACCCTGGGGAAGTAGTGTGATCCAGCCCACCCTGGGGAAGTAGGCGTGATCCAGCCCACCCTGGGGAAGTATTGTTGGAAGTACTGTGATCCAGTGCACAATGGGGAAGTATTGAGGGGAAGTATTGTGGGGAAGTAGTGCAATCCAGCCCACCCTGGGGAAGTAGTGTGATCCAGCCCACCCTGGGGAAGTGGTGTGACCCAGCCCACCCTCGGGAAGTATTGTGATCCAGCCCACCCTGGGGAAGTATTGTGATCCAGCCCACCCTGGGGAAGTAGTATGATCCAGCCCACCCTGGGGAAGGGGAAGTGGTATGATCCATTCCACCCTGGGGAAGTAGTGTGATCCAGCCCACCCTGGGGAATTGGTGTGATCCAGCCCACCCTGGGGAAGTGGTGCAATCCAGCCCACCCTGGGGAATTAGGCGTGATCCAGCCCACCCTGGGGAAGTATTGTTGGAAGTATGTGATCCAGTGCACCATGGGGAAGTATTGAGGGGAAGTATTGTGGGGAAGTAGTGCAATCCAGCCCACCCTGGGGAAGTAGTGTGATCCAGCCCACCCTGGGGAAGTGGTGTGACCCAGCCCACCCTGGGGAAGTATTGTGATCCAGCCCACCCTGGGGAAGTATTGTGATCCAGCCCACCCTGGGGAAGTATTCCACCCTGGGGAAGTAGTGTGATCCAGCCCACCCTGGGGAATTGGTGTGATCCAGCCCACCCTGGGGAAGTGGTGCAATCCAGCCCACCCTGGGGAAGTGGTGCGATCCAGCCCACCTTGGGGAAGTAGTGTGATCCAGCCCACCCTGGGGAAGTAGTGCGATTCAGCCCACCCTGGGGAAGTGGTGCGATCCAGCCCACCCTGTGGAAGTGGTGCGATCCAGCCCACCCTGGGGAAGTAGTGTGATCCAGCCCACCCTGGGGAAGTAGTGTGATCCAGCCCACCCTGGGGAAGTGGTGCGATCCAGCCCACCCTGGGGAATTGGTGTGATCCAGCACACCCTGGGGAATTGGTGTGATCCAGCCCACCCTGGGGAAGTGGGGCGATCCAGCCCACCCTGGGGAAGTGGGGCGATCCAGCCCACCCTGGGGAAGTGGTGCGATCCAGCCCACCCTGGGGAAGTGGTGTGATCCAGCCCACCCTGGGGAATTGGTGTGATCCAGCCCACCCTGGGGAAGTAGTGCGATTCAGCCCACCCTGGGGAAGTGTTGCGATCCAGCCCACCCTGGGGAAGTATTGTGATCCAGCCCACCCTGGGGAAGTATTGTGATCCAGCCCACCCTGGGGAAGTGGTATGATCCAGCCCACCCTGGGGAAGTAGTGTGATCCAGCCCACCCTGGGGAATAGTGCAATCCAGCCCACCCTGGGGAAGTATTGTGATCCAGCCCCCCTGGGGAAGTATTGTGATCCAGCCAACACTGGGGAAGTATTGTGATCCAGCCCACCCTGGGGAAGTGTGCGTCCAGCCCACCCTGGGGAAGTATTGTGATCCAGCCCACCCTGGGGAAATATTGTGATCCAGCGCACCCTGGGGAAGGGGAAGTGGTATGATCCAGCCTACCCTGTGGAAGTATTGTGATCCAGCCCACCCTGGGGAATTAGTATGATCCAGCCCACCCTAAGGAAGTAGTGTGATCCAGCCCACCCTGGGGAGGTGGTGTGATCCAGCCCAGCCTGGGGAAGTATTGTGATCCAGCCCACCCTGGGGAAGGGGAAGTGGTATGATCCAGCCCACCCTGGGGAAGTAGTGTGATCCAGCCAACCCTGGGGAAGTAGTATAATCCAGCCACCCTCGGGAAGGGAAGTGGTATGATCCAGCCCACCCTGGGGAAGTGGTGTGATTCAGCCCACCCTGGGAAGTGGTGAGATTCAGCCCACCCTGGGGAAGTGGTGTGATCCAGCCAACCCTGGGGAAGTAGTGTGATCCAGCCCACCCTGGGGAAGTAGTGTGATCCAGCCCACCCTGGGGAAGGGGAAGTGGTATGATCCAGCCCACCCTGGGGAAGTACTGTGATCCAGCCCACCCTGGGGAAGTGGAAGTGGTATGATCCAGCCCACCCTGGGGAAGTATTGTGATCCAGCCCACCCTGGGGAAGTATTGTGATCCAGCCCACCCTGGGGAAGTAGTGTGATCCAGCCCACCCTGGGGAATTATTGTGATCCAGCCCAGCCTGGGGAAGTAGTGTGATCCAACCCACCATCTGGGGAAGTAGGGTGATCCAACCCACCCTGCGGAAGTGGTGTGATCCAGCCCACCCTGGGGAAGTGGTGTGATCCAGCCCACCCTGGGGAAGTAGTGTGATCCAGCCCACCCTGGGGAAGTGGTGTGATCCAGCCCACCCTGGGGAAGTAGTGTGATCCAGCCCACCCTGGGGAAGTAGTGTGATCCAGCCCACCCTGGGGAAGTAGTTTGATCCAGCCCACCCTGGGGAAGTGGTGTGATCCAGCCCACCCTGGGGAAGTGGTGTGATCCAGCCCACCCTGGGGAAGTAGTGTGATCCAGCCCACCCTGGGGAAGTAGTGTGATCCAGCCAAACCTGGGGAAGTAGTGTGATCCAGCCCACCCTGGGGAAGTAGTGTGATCCAGCCCACCCTGGGGAAGTAGTGTGATCCAGCCCACCCTGGGGAAGTAGGCGTGATCCAGCCCACCATGGGGAAGTATTGTTGGAAGTACTGTGATCCAGTGCACAATGGGGAAGTATTGAGGGGAAGTATTGTGGGGAAGTAGTGCAATCCAGCCCACCCTGGGGAAGTAGTGTGATCCAGCCCACCCTGGGGAAGTGGTGTGACCCAGCCCACCCTCGGGAAGTATTGTGATCCAGCCCACCCTGGGGAAGTATTGTGATCCAGCCCACCCTGGGGAAGTAGTATGATCCAGCCCACCCTGGGGAAGGGGAAGTGGTATGATCCATTCCACCCTGGGGAAGTAGTGTGATCCAGCCCACCCTGGGGAATTGGTGTGATCCAGCCCACCCTGGGGAAGTGGTGCAATCCAGCCCACCCTGGGGAAGTGGTGCGATCCAGCCCACCCTGGGGAAGTAGTGTGATCCAGCCCACCCTGGGGAAGTGGTGTAATCCAGCCCACCCTGGGGAAGTGGTGTAATCCAGCCCACCCTGGGGAAGTAGTGCGATTCAGCCCACCCTGGGGAAGTGGTGCGATCCAGCCCACCCTGGGGAAGTGATGCGATCCAGCCCACCCTGGGGAAGTAGTGTGATCCAGCCCACCCTGGGGAAGTAGTGTGATCCAGCCCACCCTGGGGAAGTAGTGTGATCCAGCCCACCCTGGGGAAGTAGTGTGATCCAGCCCACCCTGGGGAAGTAGGCGTGATCCAGCCCACCCTGGGGAAGTATTGTGGGGAAGTATTGTTGGAAGTACTGTGCTCCAGTGCACAATGGGGAAGTATTGTGGGGAAGTATTGTGGGGAAGTAGTGCGATCCAGCCCACCCTGGGGAAGTAGTGTGATCCAGCCCACCCTGGGGAAGTGGTGTGACCCAGCCCACCCTCGGGAAGTATTGTGATCCAGCCCACCCTGGGGAAGTATTGTGATCCAGCCCACCCTGGGGAAGGGGAAGTGGTATGATCCATTCCACCCTGGGGAAGTAGTGTGATCCAGCCCACCCTGGGGAATTGGTGTGATCCAGCCCACACTGGGGAAGTGGTGCAATCCAGCCCACCCTGGGGAAGTGGTGCGATCCAGCCCACCCTGGGGAAGTATTGTGATCCAGCCCACCCTGGGGAAGTAGTGTGATCCAGCCCACCCTGGGGAAGTATTGTGATCCAGCCCAGCCTGGGGAAGTAGTGTGATCCAGCCCACCCTGGGGAAGTGGTGTGATCCAGCCCACCCTGGGGAAGTAGTGTGATCCAGCCCACCCTGGGGAAGTGGTGTGATCCAGCCCACCCTGGGGAAGTGGTGTGATCCAGCCCACCCTGGGGAAGTAGTGTGATGATCCAGCCCACCCTGGGGAAGTAGTGTGATCCAGCCCACCCTGGGGAAGTGGTGTGATCCAGCCCACCCTGGGGAAGTGGTGTGATCCAGCCCACCCTGGGGAAGTAGTGTGATCCAGCCCACCCTGGGGAAGTAGTGTGATCCAGCCCACCCTGGGGAAGTAGTGTGATCCAGCCCACCCTGGGGAAGTAGTGTGATCCAGCCCACCCTGGGGAAGTAGTGTGATCCAGCCCACCCTGGGGAAGTAGTGTGATCCAGCCCACCCTGGGGAAGTAGGCGTGATCCAGCCCACCCTGGGGAAGTATTGTGGGGAAGTATTGTTGGAAGTACTGCGATCCAGTGCACAATGGGGAAGTATTGTGGGGAAGTTTTGTGGGGAAGTAGTGCGATCCAGCCCACCCTGGGGAAGTACTGTGATCCAGCCCACCCTCGGGAAGTATTGTGATCCAGCCCACCCTGGGGAAGTATTGTGATCCAGCCCACCCTGGGGAAGTAGTATGATCCAGCCCACTCTGGGGAAGGGGAAGTGGTATGATCCAGCCCACCCTGGGGAAGTAGTGTGATCCAGCCCACCCTGGGGAATTGGTGTGATCCAGCCCACCCTGGGGAAGTGGTGCGATCCAGCCCACCCTGGGGAAGTAGTGTGATCCAGCCCACCCTGGGGAATTGGTGTGATCCAGCCCACCCTGGGGAAGTAGTGCGATTCAGCCCACCCTGGGGAAGTGGTGCGATCCAGCCCACCCTGGGGAAGTGGTGCGATCCAGCCCACCCTGGGGAAGTGGTGCGATTCAGCCCACCCTGGGGAAGTGGTGCGATTCAGCCCACCCTGGGGAAGTGGTGAGATCCAGCCCACCCTGGGGAAGTGGTGTGATCCAGCCCACCCTGGGGAAGTGGTGTGATCCCGCCCACCCTGGGGAAGTGGTGTGATCCAGCCCACCCTGGGGAAGTGGTGTGATCCAGCCCACCCTGGGGAAGTGGTGTGATCCAGCCCACCCTGGGGAAGTGGTGCGATCCAGCCCACCCTGGGGAAGTGGTGCGATCCAGCCCACCCTGGGGAATTGGTGTGATCCAGCCCACCCTGGGGAAGTAGTGTGATCCAGCCCACCCTGGGGAAGTAGTGTGATCCAGCCCACCCTGGGGAAGTAGGCGTGATCCAGCCCACCCTGGGGAAGTATTGTGGGGAAGTATTGTTGGAAGTACTGTGATCCAGTGCACAATGGGGAAGTATTGTGGGGAAGTATTGTGGGGAAGTAGTGCGATCCAGCCCACCCTGGGGAAGTAGTGTGATCCAGCCCACCCTGGGGAAGTGGTGTGACCCAGCCCACCCTCGGGAAGTATTGTGATCCAGCCCACCCTGGGGAAGTAGTGTGATCCAGCCCACCCTGGGGAAGGGGAAGTGGTATGATCCATTCCACCCTGGGGAAGTAGTGTGATCCAGCCCACCCTGGGGAATTGGTGTGATCCAGCCCACCCTGGGGAAGTGGTGCAATCCAGCCCACCCTGGGGAAGTAGTGTGATCCAGCCCACCCTGGGGAATTGGTGTGATCCAGCCCACCCTGGGGAAGTAGTATGATCCAGCCCACCCTGGGGAAGGGGAAGTGGTATGATCCATTCCCACCCTGGGGAAGTAGTGTGATCCAGCCCACCCTGGGGAATTGGTGTGATCCAGCCCACCCTGGGGAAGTGGTGCGATCCAGCCCACCCTGGGGAAGTAGTGTGATCCAGCCCACCCTGGGGAATTGGTGTGATCCAGCCCACCCTGGGGAAGTAGTGCGATTCAGCCCACCCTGGGGAAGTGGTGCGATCCAGCCCACCCTGGGGAAGTGGTGCGATCCAGCCCACCCTGGGGAAGTGGTGCGATTCAGCCCACCCTGGGGAAGTGGTGCGATTCAGCCCACCCTGGGGAAGTGGTGCGATCCAGCCCACCCTGGGGAAGTGGTGCGATCCAGCCCACCCTGGGGAAGTGGTGTGATCCCGCCCACCCTGGGGAAGTGGTGTGATCCAGCCCACCCTGGGGAAGTGGTGTGATCCAGCCCACCCTGGGGAAGTGGTGTGATCCAGCCCACCCTGGGGAAGTGGTGCGATCCAGCCCACCCTGGGGAAGTGGTGCGATCCAGCCCACCCTGGGGAATTGGTGTGATCCAGCACACCCTGGGGAATTGGTGTGATCCAGCCCACCCTGGGGAAGTGGGGCGATCCAGCCCACCCTGGGGAAGTGGTGCGATCCAGCCCACCCTGGGGAAGTGGTGCGATCCAGCACACCCTGGGGAATTGGTGTGATCCAGCCCACCCTGGGGAAGTGGTGCGATCCAGCCCACCCTGGGGAAGTGGTGCGATTCAGCCCACCCTGGGGAAGTGGTGCGATCCAGCCCACCCTGGGGAAGTAGTGCGATCCAGCCCACCCTGGGGAAGTGGTGTGATCCAGCCCACCCTGGGGAAGTAGTGTGATCCAGCCCACCCTGGGGAAGTAGTGTGATCCAGCCCACCCTGGGGAAGTATTGTGGTCCAGCCCACCCTGGGGAAGTATTGTGGGGAAGTATTGTTGGAAGTACTGTGATCCAGTGCACCCTTGGGAAGTATTCTGGGGAAGTATTGTGGGGAAGTAGTGCGATCCAACCCACCCTGGGGAAGTGGTATGATCCAGCCCCCCTCGGGAAGTATTGTGATCCAGCCCACCCTGGGGAAGTATTGTGATCCAGCCCACCCTGGGGAAGTATTGTGGTCCAGCCCACCCTGGGGAAGTATTGTGGGGAAGTATTGTTGGATGTACTGTGATCCAGTGCACCCTGGGGAAGTATTGTGGGGAAGTAGTGCGATCCAGCCCACCCTGGGGAAGTAGTGTGATCCAGCCCACCCTGGGGAAGTGGTATGATCCAGCCCACCCTCGGGAAGTATTGTGATCCAGCCCACCCTGGGGAAGTATTGTGATCCAGCCCACCCTGGGGAAGTTTTGTGATCCAGCCCACCCAGGAGAAGTAGTATGATCCAGCCCACCCTGGGGAAGGGGAAGTGGTATGATCCAGCCCACCCTGGGGAAGGGGAAGTGGTATGATCCAGCCCACCCTGGGGAAGTGGTGCGATCCAGCCCACCCTGGGGAAGTGGTGCGATCCAGCCCACCCTGGGGAAGTGGTGTGATCCCGCCCACCCTGGGGAAGTGGTGTGATCCAGCCCACCCTGGGGAAGTGGTGTGATCCAGCCCACCCTGGGGAAGTGGTGTGATCCAGCCCACCCTGGGGAAGTGGTGCGATCCAGCCCACCCTGGGGAAGTGGTGCGATCCAGCCCACCCTGGGGAATGGTGTGATCCAGCACACCCTGGGGAATTGGTGTGATCCAGCCCACCCTGGGGAAGTGGGGCGATCCAGCCCACCCTGGGGAAGTGGTGCGATCCAGCCCACCCTGGGGAAGTGGTGCGATCCAGCACACCCTGGGGAATTGGTGTGATCCAGCCCACCCTGGGGAAGTGGTGCGATCCAGCCCACCCTGGGGAAGTGGTGCGATTCAGCCCACCCTGGGGAAGTGGTGCGATCCAGCCCACCCTGGGGAAGTAGTGCGATCCAGCCCACCCTGGGGAAGTGGTGTGATCCAGCCCACCCTGGGGAAGTAGTGTGATCCAGCCCACCCTGGGGAAGTAGTGTGATCCAGCCCACCCTGGGGAAGTATTGTGGTCCAGCCCACCCTGGGGAAGTATTGTGGGAAGTATTGTTGGAAGTACTGTGATCCAGTGCACCCTTGGGAAGTATTCTGGGGAAGTATTGTGGGGAAGTAGTGCGATCCAACCCACCCTGGGGAAGTGGTATGATCCAGCCCCCCTGGGAAGTATTGTGATCCAGCCCACCCTGGGGAAGTATTGTGATCCAGCCCACCCTGGGGAAGTATTGTGGTCCAGCCCACCCTGGGGAAGTATTGTGGGGAAGTATTGTTGGATGTACTGTGATCCAGTGCACCCTGGGGAAGTATTGTGGGGAAGTAGTGCGATCCAGCCCACCCTGGGGAAGTAGTGTGATCCAGCCCACCCTGGGGAAGTGGTATGATCCAGCCCACCCTCGGGAAGTATTGTGATCCAGCCCACCCTGGGGAAGTATTGTGATCCAGCCCACCCTGGGGAAGTTTTGTGATCCAGCCCACCCAGGAGAAGTAGTATGATCCAGCCCACCCTGGGGAAGGGGAAGTGGTATGATCCAGCCCACCCTGGGGAAGGGGAAGTGGTATGATCCAGCCCACCCTGGGGAAGTAGTGCGATCCAGCCCACCCTGGGGAAGTAGTAGGATCCATTCCACCCTGGGGAAGTAGTGTGATCCAGCCCACCCTGGGGAGGTGGTGCGATCCAGCCCACCCTGGGGAAGTGTTGCGATTCAGCCCACCCTGGGGAAGTGGTGTGATCCAACTCACCCTGCGGAAGTAGTGTGATCCAGCCTACCCTGCGGAAGTAGTGTGATCCAGCCCACCCTGGGAAAGTAGTGTGATCCAGCCCACCCTGGGGAAGTGGTGTGATCCAGCCCACCCTGGGGAAGTAGTGCGATCCAGCCCACCCTGGGGAAGTGGTGCGATCCAGCCCACCCTGGGGAAGTGGTGCGATCCAGCCCACCCTGGGGAAGTGGTGCGATCCAGCCCACCCTGGGGAATTGGTGTGATCCAGCCCACCCTGGGGAATTGGTGTGATCCAGCCCACCCTGGGGAAGTAGTGCGATTCAGCCCACCCTGGGGAAGTGCTGCGTCCAGCCCACCCTGGGGAAGTGGTGTGATCCCGCCCACCCTGGGGAAGTAGTGTGATCCAGCCCACCCTGGGGAAGTAGTGTGATCCAGCCAACCCTGGGGAAGTGGTGTGATCCAGCCCACCCTGGGGAAGTAGTGCGATCCAGCCCACCCTGGGGAAGTGGTGTGATCCAGCCCACCCTGGGGAAGTAGTGTGATCCAGCCCACCCTGGGGAAGTAGTGTGATCCAGCCCACCCTGGGGAAGTATTGTGGGGAAGTATTGTTGGAAGTACTGTGATCCAGTGCACCCTTGGGAAGTATTCTGGGGAAGTATTGTGGGGAAGTAGTGCGATCCAAGCCACCCTGGGGAAGTGGTATGATCCAGCCCCCCTGGGAAGTATTGTGATCCAGCCCACCCTGGGGAAGTATTGTGATCCAGCCCACCCTGGGGAAGTATTGTGGTCCAGCCCACCCTGGGGAAGTATTGTGGGGAAGTATTGTTGGATGTACTGTGATCCAGTGCACCCTGGGGAAGTATTGTGGGGAAGTAGTGCGATCCAGCCCACCCTGGGGAAGTAGTGTGATCCAGCCCACCCTGGGGAATTGGTGTGATCCAGCCCACCCTGGGGAAGTGGTGCAATCCAGCCCACCCTGGGGAAGTAGTGTGATCCAGCCCACCCTGGGGAATTGGTGTGATCCAGCCCACCCTGGGGAAGTAGTATGATCCAGCCCACCCTGGGGAAGGGAAGTGGTATGATCCATTCCACCCTGGGGAAGTAGTGTGATCCAGCCCACCCTGGGGAATTGGTGTGATCCAGCCCACCCTGGGGAAGTGGTGCGATCCAGCCCACCCTGGGGAAGTAGTGTGATCCAGCCCACCCTGGGGAATTGGTGTGATCCAGCCCACCCTGGGGAAGTAGTGCGATTCAGCCCACCCTGGGGAAGTGGTGCGATCCAGCCCACCCTGGGGAAGTGGTGCGATCCAGCCCACCCTGGGGAAGTGGTGCGATTCAGCCCACCCTGGGGAAGTGGTGCGATTCAGCCCACCCTGGGGAAGTGGTGCGATCCAGCCCACCCTGGGGAAGTGGTGTGATCCAGCCCACCCTGGGGAAGTGGTGTGATCCCGCCCACCCTGGGGAAGTGGTGTGATCCAGCCCACCCTGGGGAAGTGGTGTGATCCAGCCCACCCTGGGGAAGTGGTGTGATCCAGCCCACCCTGGGGAAGTGGTGCGATCCAGCCCACCCTGGGGAAGTGGTGCGATCCAGCCCACCCTGGGGAATTGGTGTGATCCAGCACACCCTGGGGAATTGGTGTGATCCAGCCCACCCTGGGGAAGTGGGGCGATCCAGCCCACCCTGGGGAAGTGGTGCGATCCAGCCCACCCTGGGGAAGTGGTGCGATCCAGCACACCCTGGGAATTGGTGTGATCCAGCCCACCCTGGGGAAGTGGTGCGATCCAGCCCACCCTGGGGAAGTGGTGCGATTCAGCCCACCCTGGGGAAGTGGTGCGATCCAGCCCACCCTGGGGAAGTAGTGCGATCCAGCCCACCCTGGGGAAGTGGTGTGATCCAGCCCACCCTGGGGAAGTAGTGTGATCCAGCCCACCCTGGGGAAGTAGTGTGATCCAGCCCACCCTGGGGAAGTATTGTGGGGAAGTATTGTTGGAAGTACTGTGATCCAGTGCACCCTTGGGAAGTATTCTGGGGAAGTATTGTGGGGAAGTAGTGCGATCCAACCCACCCTGGGGAAGTGGTATGATCCAGCCCCCTCGGGAAGTATTGTGATCCAGCCCACCCTGGGGAAGTATTGTGATCCAGCCCACCCTGGGGAAGTATTGTGGTCCAGCCCACCCTGGGGAAGTATTGTGGTGAAGTATTGTTGGATGTACTGTGATCCAGTGCACCCTGGGGAAGTATTGTGGGGAAGTAGTGCGATCCAGCCCACCCTGGGGAAGTAGTGTGATCCAGCCCACCCTGGGGAAGTGGTATGATCCAGCCCACCCTGGGAAGTATTGTGATCCAGCCCACCCTGGGGAAGTATTGTGATCCAGCCCACCCTGGGGAAGTTTTGTGATCCAGCCCACCCAGGAGAAGTAGTATGATCCAGCCCACCCTGGGGAAGGGGAAGTGGTATGATCCAGCCCACCCTGGGGAAGGGGAAGTGGTATGATCCAGCCCACCCTGGGGAAGTAGTGCGATCCAGCCCACCCTGGGGAAGTAGTAGGATCCATTCCACCCTGGGGAAGTAGTGTGATCCAGCCCACCCTGGGGAGGTGGTGCGATCCAGCCCACCCTGGGGAAGTGTTGCGATTCAGCCCACCCTGGGGAAGTGGTGTGATCCAACTCACCCTGGGGAAGTGGTGTGATCCAGCCTACCCTGCGGAAGTAGTGTGATCCAGCCCACCCTGGGAAAGTAGTGTGATCCAGCCCACCCTGGGGAAGTGGTGTGATCCAGCCCACCCTGGGGAAGTAGTGCGATCCAGCCCACCCTGGGGAAGTGGTGCGATCCACACCACCCTGGGGAAGTGGTGCGATCCAGCCCACCCTGGGGAAGTGGTGCGATCCAGCCCACCCTGGGGAATTGGTGTGATCCAGCACACCCTGGGGAATTGGTGTGATCCAGCCCACCCTGGGGAAGTAGTGCGATTCAGCCCACCCTGGGGAAGTGCTGCGTCCAGCCCACCCTGGGGAAGTGGTGTGATCCCGCCCACCCTGGGGAAGTAGTGTGATCCAGCCCACCCTGGGGAAGTAGTGTGATCCAGCCCACCCTGGGGAATTGGTGTGATCCAGCCCACCCTGGGGAAGTAGTGCGATCCAGCCCACCCTGGGGAAGTGGTGTGATCCAGCCCACCCTGGGGAAGTAGTGTGATCCAGCCCACCCTGGGGAAGTAGTGTGATCCAGCCCACCCTGGGGAAGTATTGTGGGGAAGTATTGTTGGAAGTACTGTGATCCAGTGCACCCTTGGGAAGTATTCTGGGGAAGTATTGTGGGGAAGTAGTGCGATCCAACCCACCCTGGGGAAGTGGTATGATCCAGCCCCCCCTCGGGAAGTATTGTGATCCAGCCCACCCTGGGGAAGTATTGTGATCCAGCCCACCCTGGGGAAGTATTGTGGTCCAGCCCACCCTGGGGAAGTATTGTGGGGAAGTATTGTTGGATGTACTGTGATCCAGTGCACCCTGGGGAAGTATTGTGGGGAAGTAGTGCGATCCAGCCCACCCTGGGGAAGTAGTGTGATCCAGCCCACCCTGGGGAAGTGGTATGATCCAGCCCACCCTCGGGAAGTATTGTGATCCAGCCCACCCTGGGGAAGTATTGTGATCCAGCCCACCCTGGGGAAGTTTTGTGATCCAGCCCACCCAGGAGAAGTAGTATGATCCAGCCCACCCTGGGGAAGGGGAAGTGGTATGATCCAGCCCACCCTGGGGAAGGGGAAGTGGTATGATCCAGCCCACCCTGGGGAAGTAGTGCGATCCAGCCCACCCTGGGGAAGGTAGGATCCATTCCACCCTGGGGAAGTAGTGTGATCCAGCCCACCCTGGGGAGGTGGTGCGATCCAGCCCACCCTGGGGAAGTGTTGCGATTCAGCCCACCCTGGGGAAGTGGTGTGATCCAACTCACCCTGGGAAGTGGTGTGATCCAGCCTACCCTGCGGAAGTAGTGTGATCCAGCCCACCCTGGGAAAGTAGTGTGATCCAGCCCACCCTGGGGAAGTGGT
The DNA here is from genome assembly GCF_018296145.1 of Oncorhynchus tshawytscha. Classification (NCBI taxonomy): domain Eukaryota; kingdom Metazoa; phylum Chordata; class Actinopteri; order Salmoniformes; family Salmonidae; genus Oncorhynchus; species Oncorhynchus tshawytscha. The sequence continues at coordinate 59,758,234 of NC_056447.1, read as the reverse complement.
GTGATCCAGCCCACCCTGGGGAAGTAGTGCGATCCAGCCCACCCTGGGGAAGTGGTGCGATCCAGCCCACCCTGGGGAAGTGGTGCGATCCAGCCCACCCTGGGGAAGTGGTGCGATCCAGCCCACCCTGGGGAATTGGTGTGATCCAGCACACCCTGGGGAATTGGTGTGATCCAGCCCACCCTGGGGAAGTAGTGCGATTCAGCCCACCCTGGGGAAGTGCTGCGTCCAGCCCACCCTGGGGAAGTGGTGTGATCCCGCCCACCCTGGGGAAGTAGTGTGATCCAGCCCACCCTGGGGAAGTAGTGTGATCCAGCCCACCCTGGGGAATTGGTGTGATCCAGCCCACCCTGGGGAAGTAGTGCGATCCAGCCCACCCTGGGGAAGTGGTGTGATCCAGCCCACCCTGGGGAAGTAGTGTGATCCAGCCCACCCTGGGGAAGTAGTGTGATCCAGCCCACCCTGGGGAAGTATTGTGGGGAAGTATTGTTGGAAGTACTGTGATCCAGTGCACCCTTGGGAAGTATTCTGGGGAAGTATTGTGGGGAAGTAGTGCGATCCAACCCACCCTGGGGAAGTGGTATGATCCAGCCCCCCCTCGGGAAGTATTGTGATCCAGCCCACCCTGGGGAAGTATTGTGATCCAGCCCACCCTGGGGAAGTATTGTGGTCCAGCCCACCCTGGGGAAGTATTGTGGGGAAGTATTGTTGGATGTACTGTGATCCAGTGCACCCTGGGGAAGTATTGTGGGGAAGTAGTGCGATCCAGCCCACCCTGGGGAAGTAGTGTGATCCAGCCCACCCTGGGGAAGTGGTATGATCCAGCCCACCCTCGGGAAGTATTGTGATCCAGCCCACCCTGGGGAAGTATTGTGATCCAGCCCACCCTGGGGAAGTTTTGTGATCCAGCCCACCCAGGAGAAGTAGTATGATCCAGCCCACCCTGGGGAAGGGGAAGTGGTATGATCCAGCCCACCCTGGGGAAGGGGAAGTGGTATGATCCAGCCCACCCTGGGGAAGTAGTGCGATCCAGCCCACCCTGGGGAAGTAGTAGGATCCATTCCACCCTGGGGAAGTAGTGTGATCCAGCCCACCCTGGGGAGGTGGTGCGATCCAGCCCACCGTGGGGAAGTGTTGCGATTCAGCCCACCCTGGGGAAGTGGTGTGATCCAACTCACCCTGCGGAAGTAGTGTGATCCAGCCTACCCTGGGGAAGTAGTGTGATCCAGCCCACCCTGGGAAAGTAGTGTGATCCAGCCCACCCTGGGGAAGTGGTGTGATCCAGCCCACCCTGGGGAAGTAGTGCGATCCAGCCCACCCTGGGGAAGTGGTGCGATCCAGCCCACCCTGGGGAAGTGGTGCGATCCAGCCCACCCTGGGGAAGTGGTGCGATCCAGCCCACCCTGGGGAATTGGTGTGATCCAGCACACCCTGGGGAAGTGGTGTGATCCAGCCCACCCTGGGGAAGTAGTGCGATTCAGCCCACCCTGGGGAAGTGCTGCGTCCAGCCCACCCTGGGGAAGTGGTGTGATCCCGCCCACCCTGGGGAAGTAGTGTGATCCAGCCCACCCTGGGGAAGTAGTGTGATCCAGCCCACCCTGGGGAATTGGTGTGATCCAGCCCACCCTGGGGAAGTAGTGTGATTCAGCCCACCCTGGGGAAGTGGTGCGATCCAGCCCACCCTGGGAAAGTGGTGCGATTCAGCCCACCCTGGGGAAGTGGTGCGATCCAGCCCACCCTGGGGAAGTAGTGTGATCCAGCCCACCCTGGGGAAGTGGTGTGATCCAGCCCACCCTGGGGAAGTAGTGTGATCCAGCCCACCCTGGGGAAGTATTGTGGGGAAGTATTGTTGGAAGTAATGTGATCCAGTGCACACTTGGGAAGTATTCTGGGGAAGTATTGTGGGGAAGTAGTGCGATCCAACCCACCCTGGGGAAGTGGTATGATCCAGCCCCCTCGGGAAGTATTGTGATCCAGCCCACCCTGGGGAAGTATTGTGATCCAGCCCACCCTGGGGAAGTATTGTGATCCAGCCCACCCTGGGGAAGTAGTATGATCCAGCAAACCCTGGGGAAGGGGAAGTGGTATGATCCAGCCCACCCTGGGGAAGTAGTGCGATCCAGCCCACCCTGGGGAAGTAGTATGATCCATTCCACCCTGGGGAAGTAGTGTGATCCAGCCCACCCTGGGGAGGTAGTGTGATCCAGCCCACCCTGGGGAGGTAGTGTGATCCAGCCCACCCTGGGGAAGTTTTGTGATCCAGCCCACCCAGGAGAAGTAGTATGATCCAGCCCACCCTGGGGAAGGGGAAGTGGTATGATCCAGCCCACCCTGGGGAAGGGGAAGTGATGCGATCCAGCCCACCCTGTGGAAGTGGTGCGATTCAGCCCACCCTGGGGAAGTGGTGCGATCCAGCCCACCCTGGGGAAGTAGTGTGATCCAGCCCACCCTGGGGAAGTGGTGTGATCCAGCCCACCCTGGGGAAGTAGTGTGATCCAGCCCACCCTGGGGAAGTAGTGTGATCCAGCCCACCCTGGGGAAGTATTGTGGGGAAGTATTGTTGGAAGTACTGTGATCCAGTGCACCCTTGGGAAGTATTCTGGGGAAGTATTGTGGGGAAGTAGTGCGATCCAACCCACCCTGGGGAAGTGGTATGATCCAGCCCCCTCGGGAAGTATTGTGATCCAGCCCACCCTGGGGAAGTATTGTGATCCAGCCCACCCTGGGGAAGTATTGTGATCCAGCCCACCCTGGGGAAGTAGTATGATCCAGCAAACCCTGGGGAAGGGGAAGTGGTATGATCCAGCCCACCCTGGGGAAGTAGTGCGATCCAGCCCACCCTGGGGAAGTAGTATGATCCATTCCACCCTGGGGAAGTAGTGTGATCCAGCCCACCCTGGGGAGGTAGTGTGATCCAGCCCACCCTGGGGAGGTAGTGTGATCCAGCCCACCCTGGGGAGGTGGTGTGATCCAGCCCACCCTGGGGAAGTGTTGCGATTCAGCCCACCCTGGGAAGTGGTGTGATCCAGCCCACCCTGGGGAAGTGGTGTGATCCAACCCACCCTGGGGAAGTGGTGCGATTCAGCCCACCCTGGGGAAGTGGTGCGATCCAGCCCACCCTGGGGAAGTGGTGTGATCCAGCCCACCCTGGGGAAGTGGTGTGATCCCGCCCACCCTGGGGAAGTGGTGTGATCCAGCCCACCCTGGGGAAGTGGTGTGATCCAGCCCACCCTGGGGAAGTGGTGTGATCCAGCCCACCCTGGGGAAGTGGTGCGATCCAGCCCACCCTGGGGAAGTGGTGCGATCCAGCCCACCCTGGGGAATTGGTGTGATCCAGCCCACCCTGGGGAAGTAGTGTGATCCAGCCCACCCTGGGGAAGTAGTGTGATCCAGCCCACCCTGGGGAAGTAGGCGTGATCCAGCCCACCCTGGGGAAGTATTGTGGGGAAGTATTGTTGGAAGTACTGTGATCCAGTGCACAATGGGGAAGTATTGTGGGGAAGTATTGTGGGGAAGTAGTGCGATCCAGCCCACCCTGGGGAAGTAGTGTGATCCAGCCCACCCTGGGGAAGTGGTGTGACCCAGCCCACCCTCGGGAAGTATTGTGATCCAGCCCACCCTGGGGAAGTAGTGTGATCCAGCCCACCCTGGGGAATTGGTGTGATCCAGCCCACCCTGGGGAAGTAGTGTGATCCAGCCCACCCTGGGGAAGTGGTGTGATCCAGCCCACCCTGGGGAAGTGGTGCAATCCAGCCCACCCTGGGGAAGTAGTGTGATCCAGCCCACCCTGGGGAATTGGTGTGATCCAGCCCACCCTGGGGAAGTAGTATGATCCAGCCCACCCTGGGGAAGGGGAAGTGGTATGATCCATTCCACCCTGGGGAAGTAGTGTGATCCAGCCCACCCTGGGGAATTGGTGTGATCCAGCCCACCCTGGGGAAGTGGTGCGATCCAGCCCACCCTGGGGAAGTAGTGTGATCCAGCCCACCCTGGGGAATTGGTGTGATCCAGCCCACCCTGGGGAAGTAGTGCGATTCAGCCCACCCTGGGGAAGTGGTGCGATCCAGCCCACCCTGGGGAAGTGGTGCGATCCAGCCCACCCTGGGGAAGTGGTGCGATTCAGCCCACCCTGGGAAGTGGTGCGATTCAGCCCACCCTGGGGAAGTGGTGCGATCCAGCCCACCCTGGGGAAGTGGTGTGATCCAGCCCACCCTGGGGAAGTGGTGTGATCCAGCCCACCCTGGGGAAGTGGTGTGATCCAGCCCACCCTGGGGAAGTGGTGTGATCCAGCCCACCCTGGGGAAGTGGTGCGATCCAGCCCACCCTGGGGAAGTGGTGCGATCCAGCCCACCCTGGGGAAGTGGTGCGATCCAGCCCACCCTGGGGAATTGGTGTGATCCAGCACACCCTGGGGAAGTGGTGTGATCCAGCCCACCCTGGGGAAGTGGGGCGATCCAGCCCACCCTGGGGAAGTGGTGCGATCCAGCCCACCCTGGGGAAGTGGTGCGATCCAGCACACCCTGGGGAATTGGTGTGATCCAGCCCACCCTGGGGAAGTGGTGCGATCCAGCCCACCCTGGGGAAGTGGTGCGATTCAGCCCACCCTGGGGAAGTGGTGCGATCCAGCCCACCCTGGGGAAGTAGTGCGATCCAGCCCACCCTGGGGAAGTGGTGTGATCCAGCCCACCCTGGGGAAGTAGTGTGATCCAGCCCACCCTGGGAAGTAGTGTGATCCAGCCCACCCTGGGGAAGTATTGTGGGGAAGTATTGTTGGAAGTACTGTGATCCAGTGCACCCTTGGGAAGTATTCTGGGGAAGTATTGTGGGGAAGTAGTGCGATCCAACCCACCCTGGGGAAGTGGTATGATCCAGCCCCCTCGGGAAGTATTGTGATCCAGCCCACCCTGGGGAAGTATTGTGATCCAGCCCACCCTGGGGAAGTATTGTGATCCAGCCCACCCTGGGGAAGTATTGTGGTCCAGCCCACCCTGGGGAAGTATTGTGGGGAAGTATTGTTGGATGTACTGTGATCCAGTGCACCCTGGGGAAGTATTGTGGGGAAGTAGTGCGATCCAGCCCACCCTGGGGAAGTAGTGTGATCCAGCCCACCCTGGGGAAGTGGTATGATCCAGCCCACCCTCGGGAAGTATTGTGATCCAGCCCACCCTGGGGAAGTATTGTGATCCAGCCCACCCTGGGGAAGTTTTGTGATCCAGCCCACCCAGGAGAAGTAGTATGATCCAGCCCACCCTGGGGAAGGGGAAGTGGTATGATCCAGCCCACCCTGGGGAAGGGGAAGTGGTATGATCCAGCCCACCCTGGGGAAGTAGTGCGATCCAGCCCACCCTGGGGAAGTAGTAGGATCCATTCCACCCTGGGGAAGTAGTGTGATCCAGCCCACCCTGGGGAGGTGGTGCGATCCAGCCCACCGTGGGGAAGTGTTGCGATTCAGCCCACCCTGGGGAAGTGGTGTGATCCAACTCACCCTGCGGAAGTAGTGTGATCCAGCCTACCCTGGGGAAGTAGTGTTATCCAGCCCACCCTGGGGAAGTATTGTGATCCAGCCCACCCTGGGGAAGTGGTGTGATCCAGCCCACCCTGGGGAAGTAGTGCGATCCAGCCCACCCTGGGGAAGTGGTGCGATCCAGCCCACCCTGGGGAAGTGGTGCGATCCAGCCCACCCTGGGGAAGTGGTGCGATCCAGCCCACCCTGGGGAATGGTGTGATCCAGCACACCCTGGGGAATTGGTGTGATCCAGCCCACCCTGGGGAAGTAGTGCGATTCAGCCCACCCTGGGGAAGTGCTGCGTCCAGCCCACCCTGGGGAAGTGGTGTGATCCCGCCCACCCTGGGGAAGTAGTGTGATCCAGCCCACCCTGGGGAAGTAGTGTGATCCAGCCCACCCTGGGGAATTGGTGTGATCCAGCCCACCCTGGGGAAGTAGTGTGATTCAGCCCACCCTGGGGAAGTGGTGCGATCCAGCCCACCCTGGGAAAGTGGTGCGATTCAGCCCACCCTGGGGAAGTGGTGCGATCCAGCCCACCCTGGGGAAGTAGTGTGATCCAGCCCACCCTGGGGAAGTGGTGTGATCCAGCCCACCCTGGGGAAGTAGTGTGATCCAGCCCACCCTGGGGAAGTAGTGTGATCCAGCCCACCCTGGGGAAGTATTGTGGGGAAGTATTGTTGGAAGTAATGTGATCCAGTGCACACTTGGGAAGTATTCTGGGGAAGTATTGTGGGGAAGTAGTGCGATCCAACCCACCCTGGGGAAGTGGTATGATCCAGCCCCCTCGGGAAGTATTGTGATCCAGCCCACCCTGGGGAAGTATTGTGATCCAGCCCACCCTGGGGAAGTATTGTGATCCAGCCCACCCTGGGGAAGTAGTATGATCCAGCAAACCCTGGGGAAGGGGAAGTGGTATGATCCAGCCCACCCTGGGGAAGTAGTGCGATCCAGCCCACCCTGGGGAAGTAGTATGATCCATTCCACCCTGGGGAAGTAGTGTGATCCAGCCCACCCTGGGGAGGTAGTGTGATCCAGCCCACCCTGGGGAGGTAGTGTGATCCAGCCCACCCTGGGGAAGTTTTGTGATCCAGCCCACCCAGGAGAAGTAGTATGATCCAGCCCACCCTGGGGAAGGGGAAGTGGTATGATCCAGCCCACCCTGGGGAAGGGAAGTGATGCGATCCAGCCCACCCTGTGGAAGTGGTGCGATTCAGCCCACCCTGGGGAAGTGGTGCGATCCAGCCCACCCTGGGGAAGTAGTGTGATCCAGCCCACCCTGGGGAAGTGGTGTGATCCAGCCCACCCTGGGAAGTAGTGTGATCCAGCCCACCCTGGGGAAGTAGTGTGATCCAGCCCACCCTGGGGAAGTATTGTGGGGAAGTATTGTTGGAAGTACTGTGATCCAGTGCACCCTTGGGAAGTATTCTGGGGAAGTATTGTGGGGAAGTAGTGCGATCCAACCCACCCTGGGGAAGTGGTATGATCCAGCCCCCCTCGGGAAGTATTGTGATCCAGCCCACCCTGGGGAAGTATTGTGATCCAGCCCACCCTGGGGAAGTATTGTGATCCAGCCCACCCTGGGGAAGTAGTATGATCCAGCAAACCCTGGGGAAGGGGAAGTGGTGCGATCCAGCCCACCCTGGGGAAGTGGTGCGATCCAGCCCACCCTGGGGAAGTAGTGTGATCCAGCCCACCCTGGGGAATTGGTGTGATCCAGCCCACCCTGGGGAAGTAGTGCGATTCAGCCCACCCTGGGGAAGTGGTGCGATCCAGCCCACCCTGGGGAAGTGGTGCGATCCAGCCCACCCTGGGGAAGTGGTGCGATCCAGCCCACCCTGGGGAAGTAGTGCGATTCAGCCCACCCTGGGGAAGTGGTGCGATCCAGCCCACCCTGGGGAAGTAGTGTGATCCAGCCCACCCTGGGGAAGTGGTGCAATCCAGCCCACCCTGGGGAAGTGGTGCTATCCAGCCCACCCTGGGGAAGTAGTGTGATCCAGCCCACCCTGGGGAATTGGTGTGATCCAGCCCACCCTGGGGAAGTATTGCGATTCAGCCCACCCTGGGGAAGTGGTGCGATCCAGCCCACCCTGGGAAGTGGTGCGATCCAGCCCACCCTGGGGAAGTGGTGCGATCCAGCCCACCCTGGGGAAGTAGTGTGATCCAGCCCACCCTGGGGAATTGGTGTGATCCAGCCCACCCTGGGGAAGTGGTGTGATCCAGCCCACCCTGGGGAAGTAGTGCGATTCAGCCCACCCTGGGGAAGTGGTGCGATCCAGCCCACCCTGGGGAAGTGGTGCGATCCAGCCCACCCTGGGGAAGTGGTGCGATCCAGCCCACCCTGGGGAAGTGGTGTGATCCAGCCCACCCTGGGGAAGTAGTGCGATTCAGCCCACCCTGGGGAAGTGGTGCGATCCAGCCCACCCTGGGGAAGTGGTGCGATCCAGCCCACCCTGGGGAAAGTGGTGCGATTCAGCCCACCCTGGGGAAGTGGTGCGATTCAGCCCACCCTGGGGAGGTGGTGTGATCCAGCCCACCCTGGGGAAGTGGTGTGATCCAGCCCACCCTGGGGAAGTGGTGCGATCCAGCCCACCCTGGGGAAGTGGTGTGATCCAGCCCACCCTGGGGAAGTAGTGCGATTCAGCCCACCCTGGGGAAGTGGTGCGATCCAGCCCACCCTGGGGAAGTGGTGCGATCCAGCCCACCCTGGGGAAGTATTGTGGGGAAGTATCATTGGAAGTACTGTGATCCAGTGCACCCTGGGGAAGTATTGTGGGGAAGTATTGTGGGGAAGTAGTGCGATCCAGCCCACCCTGGGAAAGTAGTGTGATCCAGCCCACCCTGGGGAAGTAGTGTGGGGAAGTATCATTGGAAGTACTGTGATCCAGTGCACAATGGGGAAGTATTGTGGGGAAGTATTGTGGGGAAGTAGTGCGATCCAGCCCACCCTGGGAAAGTAGTGTGATCCAGCCCACCCTGGGGAAGTGGTGCAATCCAGCCCACCCTGGGGAAGTAGTGTGATCCAGCCCACCCTGGGGAATTGGTGTGATCCAGCCCACCCTGGGGAAGTAGTGCGATTCAGCCCACCCTGGGGAAGTGGTGCGATCCAGCCCACCCTGGGGAAGTGGTGCGATCCAGCCCACCCTGGGGAAGTGGTGTGATCCAGCCCACCCTGGGGAAGTAGTGCGATTCAGCCCACCCTGGGGAAGTGGTGCGATCCAGCCCACCCTGGGGAAGTAGTGTGATCCAGCCCACCCTGGGGAAGTGGTGCAATCCAGCCCACCCTGGGGAAGTGGTGCTATCCAGCCCACCCTGGGGAAGTAGTGTGATCCAGCCCACCCTGGGGAATGGTGTGATCCAGCCCACCCTGGGGAAGTAGTGCGATTCAGCCCACCCTGGGGAAGTGGTGCGATCCAGCCCACCCTGGGGAAGTGGTGCGATCCAGCCCACCCTGGGGAAGTGGTGCGATCCAGCCCACCCTGGGGAAGTAGTGTGATCCAGCCCACCCTGGGGAATTGGTGTGATCCAGCCCACCCTGGGGAAGTGGTGTGATCCAGCCCACCCTGGGGAAGTAGTGCGATTCAGCCCACCCTGGGGAAGTGGTGCGATCCAGCCCACCCTGGGGAAGTGGTGCGATCCAGCCCACCCTGGGGAAGTGGTGCGATCCAGCCCACCCTGGGGAAGTGGTGCGATCCAGCCCACCCTGGGGAAGTAGTGCGATTCAGCCCACCCTGGGGAAGTGGTGCGATCCAGCCCACCCTGGGGAAGTGGTGCGATCCAGCCCACCCTGGGGAAGTGGTGCGATTCAGCCCACCCTGGGGAAGTGGTGCGATTCAGCCCACCCTGGGGAGGTGGTGTGATCCAGCCCACCCTGGGGAAGTGGTGTGATCCAGCCCACCCTGGGGAAGTGGTGCGATCCAGCCCACCCTGGGGAAGTGGTGTGATCCAGCCCACCCTGGGGAAGTAGTGCGATTCAGCCCACCCTGGGGAAGTGGTGCGATCCAGCCCACCCTGGGGAAGTGGTGCGATCCAGCCCACCCTGGGGAAGTATTGTGGGGAAGTATCATTGGAAGTACTGTGATCCAGTGCACCCTGGGAAGTATTGTGGGGAAGTATTGTGGGGAAGTAGTGCGATCCAGCCCACCCTGGGAAAGTAGTGTGATCCAGCCCACCCTGGGGAAGTAGTGTGATCCAGCCCACCCTGGGGAAGTAGTGTGATCCAGCCCACCCTGGGGAAGTAGGTGTGATCCAGCCCACCCTGGGGAAGTATTGTGGGGAAGTATTGTTGGAAGTACTGTGATCCAGTGCACAATGGGGAAGTATTGTGGGGAAGTATTGTGGGGAAGTAGTGCGATCCAGCCCACCCTGGGGAAGTAGTGTGATCCAGCCCACCCTGGGGAAGTGGTGCAATCCAGCCCACCCTGGGGAAGTGGTGCTATCCAGCCCACCCTGGGGAAGTAGTGTGATCCAGCCCACCCTGGGGAATTGGTGTGATCCAGCCCACCCTAGGAAGTAGTGCGATTCAGCCCACCCTGGGGAAGTGGTGCGATCCAGCCCAACCTGGGGAAGTGGTGCGATACAGCCCACCCTGGGGAAGTGGTGCGATCCAGCCCACCCTGGGGAAGTAGTGTGATCCAGCCCACCCTGGGGAATTGGTGTGATCCAGCCCACCCTGGGGAAGTAGTGCGATTCAGCCCACCCTGGGAAGTGGTGCGATCCAGCCCACCCTGGGGAAGTGGTGCGATCCAGCCCACCCTGGGGAAGTGGTGTGATCCAGCCCACCCTGGGGAAGTAGTGCGATTCAGCCCACCCTGGGGAAGTGGTGCGATCCAGCCCACCCTGGGAAGTAGTGTGATCCAGCCCACCCTGGGGAAGTGGTGCAATCCAGCCCACCCTGGGGAAGTGGTGCTATCCAGCCCACCCTGGGGAAGTAGTGTGATCCAGCCCACCCTGGGGAATTGGTGTGATCCAGCCCACCCTGGGGAAGTAGTGCGATTCAGCCCACCCTGGGGAAGTGGTGCGATACAGCCCACCCTGGGGAAGTGGTGCGATCCAGCCCACCCTGGGGAAGTAGTGTGATCCAGCCCACCCTGGGGAATTGGTGTGATCCAGCCCACCCTGGGGAAGTAGTGCGATTCAGCCCACCCTGGGGAAGTGGTGCGATCCAGCCCACCCTGGGGAAGTGGTGCGATCCAGCCCACCCTGGGAAGTGGTGTGATCCAGCCCACCCTGGGGAAGTAGTGCGATTCAGCCCACCCTGGGGAAGTGGTGCGATCCAGCCCACCCTGGGAAGTAGTGTGATCCAGCCCACCCTGGGGAAGTGGTGCAATCCAGCCCACCCTGGGGAAGTGGTGCTATCCAGCCCACCCTGGGGAAGTAGTGTGATCCAGCCCACCCTGGGGAATTGGTGTGATCCAGCCCACCCTGGGGAAGTAGTGCGATTCAGCCCACCCTGGGGAAGTGGTGCAATCCAGCCCACCCTGGGGAAGTGGTGCGATCCAGCCCACCCTGGGGAAGTGGTGCGATCCAGCCCACCCTGGGGAAGTAGTGTGATCCAGCCCACCCTGGGGAAGTGGTGTGATCCAGCCCACCCTGGGGAAGTGGTGTGATCCAGCCCACCCTGGGGAAGTAGTGCGATTCAGCCCACCCTGGGGAAGTGGTGCGATCCAGCCCACCCTGGGGAAGTGGTGCGATCCAGCCCACCCTGGGGAAGTGGTGCGATTCAGCCCACCCTGGGGAAGTGGTGCGATTCAGCCCACCCTGGGGAGGTGGTGTGATCCAGCCCACCCTGGGGAAGTGGTGTGATCCAGCCCACCCTGGGGAAGTGGTGCGATCCAGCCCACCCTGGGGAAGTGGTGTGATCCAGCCCACCCTGGGGAAGTAGTGCGATTCAGCCCACCCTGGGGAAGTGGTGCGATCCAGCCCACCCTGGGGAAGTGGTGCGATCCAGCCCACCCTGGGGAAGTATTGTGGGGAAGTATCATTGGAAGTACTGTGATCCAGTGCACCCTGGGGAAGTATTGTGGGGAAGTATTGTGGGGAAGTAGTGCGATCCAGCCCACCCTGGGAAAGTAGTGTGATCCAGCCCACCCTGGGGAAGTAGTGTGATCCAGCCCACCCTGGGGAAGTAGTGTGATCCAGCCCACCCTGGGGAAGTAGGTGTGATCCAGCCCACCCTGGGGAAGTATTGTGGGGAAGTATCATTGGAAGTACTGTGATCCAGTGCACCCTGGGGAAGTATTGTGGGGAAGTATTGTGGGGAAGTAGTGCGATCCAGCCCACCCTGGGAAAGTAGTGTGATCCAGCCCACCCTGGGGAAGTAGTGTGATCCAGCCCACCCTGGGGAAGTAGTGTGATCCAGCCCACCCTGGGGAAGTAGGTGTGATCCAGCCCACCCTGGGGAAGTATTGTGGGAAGTATTGTTGGAAGTACTGTGATCCAGTGCACAATGGGGAAGTATTGTGGGGAAGTATTGTGGGGAAGTAGTGCGATCCAGCCCACCCTGGGGAAGTAGTGTGATCCAGCCCACCCTGGGGAAGGGGTGCAATCCAGCCCACCCTGGGGAAGTGGTGCTATCCAGCCCACCCTGGGGAAGTAGTGTGATCCAGCCCACCCTGGGGAATTGGTGTGATCCAGCCCACCCTGGGGAAGTAGTGCGATTCAGCCCACCCTGGGGAAGTGGTGCGATCCAGCCCAACCTGGGGAAGTGGTGCGATACAGCCCACCCTGGGGAAGTGGTGCGATCCAGCCCACCCTGGGGAAGTAGTGTGATCCAGCCCACCCTGGGGAATTGGTGTGATCCAGCCCACCCTGGGGAAGTAGTGCGATTCAGCCCACCCTGGGGAAGTGGTGCGATCCAGCCCACCCTGGGGAAGTGGTGCGATCCAGCCCACCCTGGGGAAGTGGTGTGATCCAGCCCACCCTGGGGAAGTAGTGCGATTCAGCCCACCCTGGGGAAGTGGTGCGATCCAGCCCACCCTGGGGAAGTAGTGTGATCCAGCCCACCCTGGGGAAGTGGTGCAATCCAGCCCACCCTGGGGAAGTGGTGCTATCCAGCCCACCCTGGGGAAGTAGTGTGATCCAGCCCACCCTGGGGAATGGTGTGATCCAGCCCACCCTGGGGAAGTAGTGCGATTCAGCCCACCCTGGGGAAGTGGTGCGATCCAGCCCACCCTGGGGAAGTGGTGCGATCCAGCCCACCCTGGGGAAGTGGTGCTATCCAGCCCACCCTGGGGAAGTAGTGTGATCCAGCCCACCCTGGGGAATTGGTGTGATCCAGCCCACCCTGGGGAAGTGGTGTGATCCAGCCCACCCTGGGGAAGTAGTGCGATTCAGCCCACCCTGGGGAAGTGGTGCGATCCAGCCCACCCTGGGGAAGTGGTGCGATCCAGCCCACCCTGGGGAAGTGGTGCGATCCAGCCCACCCTGGGGAAGTGGTGTGATCCAGCCCACCCTGGGGAAGTAGTGCGATTCAGCCCACCCTGGGGAAGTGGTGCGATCCAGCCCACCCTGGGGAAGTGGTGCGATCCAGCCCACCCTGGGGAAGTGGTGCGATTCAGCCCACCCTGGGGAAGTGGTGCGATTCAGCCCACCCTGGGGAGGTGGTGTGATCCAGCCCACCCTGGGGAAGTGGTGTGATCCAGCCCACCCTGGGGAAGTGGTGCGATCCAGCCCACCCTGGGGAAGTGGTGTGATCCAGCCCACCCTGGGGAAGTAGTGCGATTCAGCCCACCCTGGGGAAGTGGTGCGATCCAGCCCACCCTGGGGAAGTGGTGCGATCCAGCCCACCCTGGGGAAGTATTGTGGGGAAGTATCATTGGAAGTACTGTGATCCAGTGCACCCTGGGGAAGTATTGTGGGGAAGTATTGTGGGGAAGTAGTGCGATCCAGCCCACCCTGGGGAAGTAGTGTGATCCAGCCCACCCTGGGGAAGTGGTATGATCCAGCCCACCCTCGGGAAGTATTGTGATCCAGCCCACACTGGGGAAGTATTGTGATCCAGCCCACCCTGGGGAAGTAGTATGATCCAGCCCACCCTGGGGAAGGGAAGTGGTATGATCCAGCCCACCCTGGGGAAGAGGAAGTGGTATGATCCAGCCCACCCTGGGGAAGTAGTGCGATCCAGCCCACCCTGGGGAAGTAGTAGGATCCATTCCACCCTGGGGAAGTAGTGTGATCCAGCCCACCCTGGGGAGGTGGTGCGATTCAGCCCACCCTGGGGAAGTGTTGCGATTCAGCCCACCCTGGGGAAGTGGTGCGATCCAGCCCACCCTGGGGAAGTATTGTGGGGAAGTATCATTGGAAGTACTGTGATCCAGTGCACCCTGGGGAAGTATTGTGGGGAAGTATTGTGGGGAAGTAGTGCGATCCAGCCCACCCTGGGAAAGTAGTGTGATCCAGCCCACCCTGGGGAAGTAGTGTGATCCAGCCCACCCTGGGGAAGTAGTGTGATCCAGCCCACCCTGGGGAAGTAGGTGTGATCCAGCCCACCCTGGGGAAGTATTGTGGGGAAGTATCATTGGAAGTACTGTGATCCAGTGCACCCTGGGGAAGTATTGTGGGGAAGTATTGTGGGGAAGTAGTGCGATCCAGCCCACCCTGGGAAAGTAGTGTGATCCAGCCCACCCTGGGGAAGTAGTGTGATCCAGCCCACCCTGGGGAAGTAGTGTGATCCAGCCCACCCTGGGGAAGTAGGTGTGATCCAGCCCACCCTGGGGAAGTATTGTGGGGAAGTATTGTTGGAAGTACTGTGATCCAGTGCACAATGGGGAAGTATTGTGGGAAGTATTGTGGGGAAGTAGTGCGATCCAGCCCACCCTGGGGAAGTAGTGTGATCCAGCCCACCCTGGGGAAGTGGTGCAATCCAGCCCACCCTGGGGAAGTGGTGCTATCCAGCCCACCCTGGGGAAGTAGTGTGATCCAGCCCACCCTGGGGAATTGGTGTGATCCAGCCCACCCTGGGGAAGTAGTGCGATTCAGCCCACCCTGGGGAAGTGGTGCGATCCAGCCCAACCTGGGGAAGTGGTGCGATACAGCCCACCCTGGGGAAGTGGTGCGATCCAGCCCACCCTGGGGAAGTAGTGTGATCCAGCCCACCCTGGGGAATGGTGTGATCCAGCCCACCCTGGGGAAGTAGTGCGATTCAGCCCACCCTGGGGAAGTGGTGCGATCCAGCCCACCCTGGGGAAGTGGTGCGATCCAGCCCACCCTGGGGAAGTGGTGTGATCCAGCCCACCCTGGGGAAGTAGTGCGATTCAGCCCACCCTGGGGAAGTGGTGCGATCCAGCCCACCCTGGGGAAGTAGTGTGATCCAGCCCACCCTGGGGAAGTGGTGCAATCCAGCCCACCCTGGGGAAGTATTGTGGGGAAGTATCATTGGAAGTACTGTGATCCAGTGCACCCTGGGGAAGTATTGTGGGGAAGTATTGTGGGGAAGTAGTGCGATCCAGCCCACCCTGGGAAAGTAGTGTGATCCAGCCCACCCTGGGGAAGTAGTGTGATCCAGCCCACCCTGGGGAAGTAGTGTGATCCAGCCCACCCTGGGGAAGTAGGTGTGATCCAGCCCACCCTGGGGAAGTATTGTGGGGAAGTATCATTGGAAGTACTGTGATCCAGTGCACCCTGGGGAAGTATTGTGGGGAAGTATTGTGGGGAAGTAGTGCGATCCAGCCCACCCTGGGAAAGTAGTGTGATCCAGCCCACCCTGGGGAAGTAGTGTGATCCAGCCCACCCTGGGGAAGTAGTGTGATCCAGCCCACCCTGGGGAAGTAGGTGTGATCCAGCCCACCCTGGGGAAGTATTGTGGGGAAGTATTGTTGGAAGTACTGTGATCCAGTGCACAATGGGGAAGTATTGTGGGGAAGTATTGTGGGGAAGTAGTGCGATCCAGCCCACCCTGGGGAAGTAGTGTGATCCAGCCCACCCTGGGGAAGTGGTGCAATCCAGCCCACCCTGGGGAAGTGGTGCTATCCAGCCCACCCTGGGGAAGTAGTGTGATCCAGCCCACCCTGGGGAATTGGTGTGATCCAGCCCACCCTGGGGAAGTAGTGCGATTCAGCCCACCCTGGGGAAGTGGTGCGATCCAGCCCAACCTGGGGAAGTGGTGCGATACAGCCCACCCTGGGGAAGTGGTGCGATCCAGCCCACCCTGGGGAAGTAGTGTGATCCAGCCCACCCTGGGGAATTGGTGTGATCCAGCCCACCCTGGGGAAGTAGTGCGATTCAGCCCACCCTGGGGAAGTGGTGCGATCCAGCCCACCCTGGGGAAGTGGTGCGATCCAGCCCACCCTGGGGAAGTGGTGTGATCCAGCCCACCCTGGGGAAGTAGTGCGATTCAGCCCACCCTGGGGAAGTGGTGCGATCCAGCCCACCCTGGGGAAGTAGTGTGATCCAGCCCACCCTGGGAAGTGGTGCAATCCAGCCCACCCTGGGGAAGTGGTGCTATCCAGCCCACCCTGGGGAAGTAGTGTGATCCAGCCCACCCTGGGGAATTGGTGTGATCCAGCCCACCCTGGGGAAGTAGTGCGATTCAGCCCACCCTGGGGAAGTGGTGCGATCCAGCCCACCCTGGGGAAGTGGTGCGATCCAGCCCACCCTGGGGAAGTGGTGCTATCCAGCCCACCCTGGGGAAGTAGTGTGATCCAGCCCACCCTGGGGAATTGGTGTGATCCAGCCCACCCTGGGGAAGTGGTGTGATCCAGCCCACCCTGGGGAAGTAGTGCGATTCAGCCCACCCTGGGGAAGTGGTGCGATCCAGCCCACCCTGGGGAAGTGGTGCGATCCAGCCCACCCTGGGGAAGTGGTGCGATCCAGCCCACCCTGGGGAAGTGGTGTGATCCAGCCCACCCTGGGGAAGTAGTGCGATTCAGCCCACCCTGGGGAAGTGGTGCGATCCAGCCCACCCTGGGGAAGTGGTGCGATCCAGCCCACCCTGGGGAAGTGGTGCGATTCAGCCCACCCTGGGGAAGTGGTGCGATTCAGCCCACCCTGGGGAGGTGGTGTGATCCAGCCCACCCTGGGGAAGTGGTGTGATCCAGCCCACCCTGGGGAAGTGGTGCGATCCAGCCCACCCTGGGGAAGTGGTGTGATCCAGCCCACCCTGGGGAAGTAGTGCGATTCAGCCCACCCTGGGGAAGTGGTGCGATCCAGCCCACCCTGGGGAAGTGGTGCGATCCAGCCCACCCTGGGGAAGTATTGTGGGGAAGTATCATTGGAAGTACTGTGATCCAGTGCACCCTGGGGAAGTATTGTGGGGAAGTATTGTGGGGAAGTAGTGCGATCCAGCCCACCCTGGGGAAGTAGTGTGATCCAGCCCACCCTGGGGAAGTGGTATGATCCAGCCCACCCTCGGGAAGTATTGTGATCCAGCCCACACTGGGGAAGTATTGTGATCCAGCCCACCCTGGGGAAGTAGTATGATCCAGCCCACCCTGGGGAAGGGGAAGTGGTATGATCCAGCCCACCCTGGGGAAGAGGAAGTGGTATGATCCAGCCCACCCTGGGGAAGTAGTGCGATCCAGCCCACCCTGGGGAAGTAGTAGGATCCATTCCACCCTGGGGAAGTAGTGTGATCCAGCCCACCCTGGGGAGGTGGTGCGATTCAGCCCACCCTGGGGAAGTGTTGCGATTCAGCCCACCCTGGGGAAGTGGTGCGATCCAGCCCACCCTGGGGAAGTATTGTGGGGAAGTATCATTGGAAGTACTGTGATCCAGTGCACCCTGGGGAAGTATTGTGGGGAAGTATTGTGGGGAAGTAGTGCGATCCAGCCCACCCTGGGAAAGTAGTGTGATCCAGCCCACCCTGGGGAAGTAGTGTGATCCAGCCCACCCTGGGGAAGTAGTGTGATCCAGCCCACCCTGGGGAAGTAGGTGTGATCCAGCCCACCCTGGGGAAGTATTGTGGGGAAGTATCATTGGAAGTACTGTGATCCAGTGCACCCTGGGGAAGTATTGTGGGGAAGTATTGTGGGAAGTAGTGCGATCCAGCCCACCCTGGGAAAGTAGTGTGATCCAGCCCACCCTGGGGAAGTAGTGTGATCCAGCCCACCCTGGGGAAGTAGTGTGATCCAGCCCACCCTGGGGAAGTAGGTGTGATCCAGCCCACCCTGGGGAAGTATTGTGGGGAAGTATTGTTGGAAGTACTGTGATCCAGTGCACAATGGGGAAGTATTGTGGGGAAGTATTGTGGGGAAGTAGTGCGATCCAGCCCACCCTGGGGAAGTAGTGTGATCCAGCCCACCCTGGGGAAGTGGTGCAATCCAGCCCACCCTGGGGAAGTGGTGCTATCCAGCCCACCCTGGGGAAGTAGTGTGATCCAGCCCACCCTGGGGAATTGGTGTGATCCAGCCCACCCTGGGGAAGTAGTGCGATTCAGCCCACCCTGGGGAAGTGGTGCGATCCAGCCCAACCTGGGGAAGTGGTGCGATACAGCCCACCCTGGGGAAGTGGTGCGATCCAGCCCACCCTGGGGAAGTAGTGTGATCCAGCCCACCCTGGGGAATGGTGTGATCCAGCCCACCCTGGGGAAGTAGTGCGATTCAGCCCACCCTGGGGAAGTGGTGCGATCCAGCCCACCCTGGGGAAGTGGTGCGATCCAGCCCACCCTGGGGAAGTGGTGTGATCCAGCCCACCCTGGGGAAGTAGTGCGATTCAGCCCACCCTGGGGAAGTGGTGCGATCCAGCCCACCCTGGGGAAGTAGTGTGATCCAGCCCACCCTGGGGAAGTGGTGCAATCCAGCCCACCCTGGGGAAGTGGTGCTATCCAGCCCACCCTGGGGAAGTAGTGTGATCCAGCCCACCCTGGGGAATTGGTGTGATCCAGCCCACCCTGGGGAAGTAGTGCGATTCAGCCCACCC
Organism: Oncorhynchus tshawytscha; assembly: GCF_018296145.1. Taxonomy (NCBI): domain Eukaryota; kingdom Metazoa; phylum Chordata; class Actinopteri; order Salmoniformes; family Salmonidae; genus Oncorhynchus; species Oncorhynchus tshawytscha. Next base: position 59,739,876 of record NC_056447.1, on the reverse strand, counting down.
TGGGGAAGTGGTGCGATCCAGCCCACCCTGGGGAAGTGGTGCGATCCAGCCCACCCTGGGGAAGTGGTACTATCCAGCCCACCCTGGGGAAGTAGTGTGATCCAGCCCACCCTGGGGAATTGGTGTGATCCAGCCCACCCTGGGGAAGTGGTGTGATCCAGCCCACCCTGGGGAAGTAGTGCGATTCAGCCCACCCTGGGGAAGTGGTGCGATCCAGCCCACCCTGGGGAAGTGGTGCGATCCAGCCCACCCTGGGGAAGTGGTGCGATCCAGCCCACCCTGGGGAAGTGGTGTGATCCAGCCCACCCTGGGGAAGTAGTGCGATTCAGCCCACCCTGGGGAAGTGGTGCGATCCAGCCCACCCTGGGGAAGTGGTGCGATCCAGCCCACCCTGGGGAAGTGGTGCGATTCAGCCCACCCTGGGGAAGTGGTGCGATTCAGCCCACCCTGGGGAGGTGGTGTGATCCAGCCCACCCTGGGGAAGTGGTGTGATCCAGCCCACCCTGGGGAAGTGGTGCGATCCAGCCCACCCTGGGGAAGTGGTGTGATCCAGCCCACCCTGGGGAAGTAGTGCGATTCAGCCCACCCTGGGGAAGTGGTGCGATCCAGCCCACCCTGGGGAAGTGGTGCGATCCAGCCCACCCTGGGGAAGTATTGTGGGGAAGTATCATTGGAAGTACTGTGATCCAGTGCACCCTGGGGAAGTATTGTGGGGAAGTATTGTGGGGAAGTAGTGCGATCCAGCCCACCCTGGGGAAGTAGTGTGATCCAGCCCACCCTGGGGAAGTGGTATGATCCAGCCCACCCTCGGGAAGTATTGTGATCCAGCCCACACTGGGGAAGTATTGTGATCCAGCCCACCCTGGGGAAGTAGTATGATCCAGCCCACCCTGGGGAAGGGGAAGTGGTATGATCCAGCCCACCCTGGGGAAGAGGAAGTGGTATGATCCAGCCCACCCTGGGGAAGTAGTGCGATCCAGCCCACCCTGGGGAAGTAGTAGGATCCATTCCACCCTGGGGAAGTAGTGTGATCCAGCCCACCCTGGGGAGGTGGTGCGATTCAGCCCACCCTGGGGAAGTGTTGCGATTCAGCCCACCCTGGGGAAGTGGTGTGATCCAACCCACCCTGGGGAAGTGGTGTGATCCAACTCACCCTGCGGAAGTAGTGTGATCCAGCCTACCCTGGGGAAGTATTGTGATCCAGCCCACCCTGGGGAAGGGAAGTGGTATGATCCATTCCACCCTGGGGAAGTAGTGTGATCCAGCCCACCCTGGGGAATTGGTGTGATCCAGCCCACCCTGGGGAAGTGGTGCAATCCAGCCCACCCTGGGGAAGTAGTGTGATCCAGCCCACCCTGGGGAATTGGTGTGATCCAGCCCACCCTGGGAAGTAGTATGATCCAGCCCACCCTGGGGAAGGGGAAGTGGTATGATCCATTCCACCCTGGGGAAGTAGTGTGATCCAGCCCACCCTGGGGAATTGGTGTGATCCAGCCCACCCTGGGGAAGTGGTGCGATCCAGCCCACCCTGGGGAAGTAGTGTGATCCAGCCCACCCTGGGGATTGGTGTGATCCAGCCCACCCTGGGGAAGTAGTGCGATTCAGCCCACCCTGGGGAAGTGGTGCGATCCAGCCCACCCTGGGGAAGTGGTGCGATCCAGCCCACCCTGGGGAAGTGGTGCGATTCAGCCCACCCTGGGGAAGTGGTGCGATTCAGCCCACCCTGGGGAAGTGGTGCGATCCAGCCCACCCTGGGGAAGTAGTGCGATCAGCCCACCCTGGGGAAGTGGTGTGATCCCGCCCACCCTGGGGAAGTGGTGTGATCCAGCCCACCCTGGGGAAGTGGTGTGATCCAGCCCACCCTGGGGAAGTGGTGTGATCCAGCCCACCCTGGGGAAGTGGTGTGATCCAGCACACCCTGGGGAAGTAGTGTGATCCAGCACACCCTGGGGAAGTAGTGTGATCCAGCCCACCCTGGGGAATTGGTGTGATCCAGCCCACCCTGGGGAAGTGGTGCGATCCAGCCCACCCTGGGGAAGTAGTGTGATCCAGCCCACCCTGGGGAAGTGGTATGATCCAGCCCACCCTCGGGAAGTATTGTGATCCAGCCCACCCTGGGGAAGTAGTATGATCCAGCCCACCCTGGGGAAGGGGAAGTGGTATGATCCAGCCCACCCTGGGGAAGGGAAGTGGTATGATCCAGCCCACCCTGGGGAAGTAGTGCGATCCAGCCCACCCTGGGGAAGTAGTAGGATCCATTCCACCCTGGGGAAGTAGTGTGATCCAGCCCACCCTGGGGATGTGGTGCGATCCAGCCCACCGTGGGGAAGTGTTGCGATTCAGCCCACCCTGGGGAAGTGGTGTGATCCAACCCACCCTGGGGAAGTGGTGTGATCCAACTCACCCTGCGGAAGTAGTGTGATCCAGCCTACCCTGGGGAAGTAGTGTGATCCAGCCCACCCTGGGGAAGTATTGTGATCCAGCCCACCCTGGGGAAGTGGTGTGATCCAGCCCACCCTGGGGAAGTAGTGCGATCCTGCCCACCCTGGGGAAGTGGTGCGATCCAGCCCACCCTGGGGAAGTGGTACGATCCAGCCCACCCTGGGGAAGTGGTACGATCCAGCCCACCCTGGGGAAGTGGTGCGATCCAGCCCACCCTGGGGAATTGGTGTGATCCAGCACACCCTGGGGAAGTATTGTGATCCAGCCCACCCTGGGGAAGTAGTGTGATCCAGCCCACCCTGGGGAAGTGGTATGATCCAGCCCACCCGCGGGAAGTATTGTGATCCAGCCCACCCTGGGGAAGTATTGTGATCCAGCCGACCCTGGGGAAGTTTTGTGATCCAGCCCACCCAGGAGAAGTAGTATGATCCAGCCCACCCTGGGGAAGGGGAAGTGGTATGATCCAGCCCACCCTGGGGAAGGGGAAGTGGTATGATCCAGCCCACCCTGGGGAAGTAGTGTGATCCAGCCCACCCTGGGGAAGTGGTGTGATCCAGCCCACCCTGGGGAAGTAGTGCGATCCTGCCCACCCTGGGGAAGTGGTGCGATCCAGCCCACCCTGGGGAAGTGGTGTGATCCAGCCCACCCTGGGGAAGTGGTACGATCCAGCCCACCCTGGGGAAGTGGTGCGATCCAGCCCACCCTGGGGAATTGGTGTGATCCAGCACACCCTGGGGAAGTATTGTGATCCAGCCCACCCTGGGGAAGTAGTGTGATCCAGCCCACCCTGGGGAAGTGGTATGATCCAGCCCACCCGCGGGAAGTATTGTGATCCAGCCCACCCTGGGGAAGTATTGTGATCCAGCCCACCCTGGGGAAGTTTTGTGATCCAGCCCACCCAGGAGAAGTAGTATGATCCAGCCCACCCTGGGGAAGGGGAAGTGGTATGATCCAGCCCACCCTGGGGAAGGGGAAGTGGTATGATCCAGCCCACCCTGGGGAAGTAGTGCGATCCAGCCCACCCTGGGGAAGTAGTAGGATCCATTCCACCCTGGGGAAGTGGTGTGATCCAACCCACCCTGGGGAAGTGGTGTGATCCAACTCACCCTGCGGAAGTGGTGTGATCCAGCCTACCCTGCGGAAGTAGTGTGATCCAGCCCACCCTGGGAAAGTAGTGTGATCCAGCCCACCCTGGGGAAGTGGTGTGATCCAGCCCACCCTGGGGAAGTAGTGTGATCCAGCCCACCCTGGGGAAGTGGTGCGATCCAGCCCACCCTGGGGAAGTGGTGCGATCCAGCCCACCCTGGGGAAGTGGTGCGATCCAGCCCACCCTGGGGAATTGGTGCGATCCAGCCCACCCTGGGGAATTGGTGCGATCCAGCCCACCCTGGGGAAGTGGGGCGATCCAGCCCACCCTGGGGAAGTGGTGCGATCCAGCCCACCCTGGGGAAGTGGTGTGATCCAGCCCACCCTGGGGAATTGGTGTGATCCAGCCCACCCTGGGGAAGTGGTGCGATCCAGCTCACCCTGGGGAAGTGGTGCGATTCAGCCCACCCTGGGGAAGTGGTGCGATCCAGCCCACCCTGGGGAAGTAGTGTGATCCAGCCCACCCTGGGGAAGTGGTGTGATCCAGCCCACCCTGGGGAAGTAGTGTGATCCAGCCCACCCTGGGGAAGTAGTGTGATCCAGCCCACCCTGGGGAAGTATTGTGGGGAAGTATTGTTGGAAGTACTGTGATCCAGTGCACCCTTGGGAAGTATTCTGGGGAAGTATTGTGGGGAAGTAGTGCGATCCAACCCACCCTGGGGAAGTGGTATGATCCAGCCCCCTCGGGAAGTATTGTGATCCAGCCCACCCTGGGGAAGTATTGTGATCCAGCCCACCCTGGGGAAGTATTGTGATCCAGCCCACCCTGGGGAAGTATTGTGATCCAGCCCACCCTGGGGAAGTATTGTGGGGAAGTATTGTTGGATGTACTGTGATCCAGTGCACCCTGGGGAAGTATTGTGGGGAAGTATTGTGGGGTGCGATCCAGCCCACCCTGGGGAAGTAGTGTGATCCAGCCCACCCTGGGGAAGTGGTATGATCCAGCCCACCCTGGGGAATTGGTGTGATCCAGCCCACCCTGGGGAAGTGGTGCGATCCAGCCCACCCTGGGGAAGTAGTGTGATCCAGCCCACCCTGGGGAAGTGGTATGATCCAGCCCACCCTCGGGAAGTATTGTGATCCAGCCCACCCTGGGGAAGTAGTATGATCCAGCCCACCCTGGGGAAGGGGAAGTGGTATGATCCAGCCCACCCTGGGGAAGGGGAAGTGGTATGATCCAGCCCACCCTGGGGAAGCAGTGCGATCCAGCCCACCCTGGGGAAGTAGTAGGATCCATTCCACCCTGGGGAAGTAGTGTGATCCAGCCCACCCTGGGGAGGTGGTGCGATCCAGCCCACCCTGGGGAAGTGTTGCGATTCAGCCCACCCTGGGGAAGTGGTGTGATCCAACCCACCCTGGGGAAGTGGTGTGATCCAACTCACCCTGCGGAAGTAGTGTGATCCAGCCTACCCTGGGGAAGTAGTGTGATCCAGCCCACCCTGGGAAAGTAGTGTGATCCAGCCCACCCTGGGGAAGTGGTGTGATCCAGCCCACCCTGGGGAAGTAGTGCGATCCTGCCCACCCTGGGGAAGTGGTGCGATCCAGCCCACCCTGGGGAAGTGGTGCGATCCAGCCCACCCTGGGGAAGTGGTGCGATCCAGCCCACCCTGGGGAAGTGGTGCGATCCAGCCCACCCTGGGGAATTGGTGTGATCCAGCACACCCTGGGGAAGTATTGTGATCCAGCCCACCCTGGGGAAGTAGTGTGATCCAGCCCACCCTGGGGAAGTGGTATGATCCAGCCCACCCGGGGAAGTATTGTGATCCAGCCCACCCTGGGGAAGTATTGTGATCCAGCCGACCCTGGGGAAGTTTTGTGATCCAGCCCACCCAGGAGAAGTAGTATGATCCAGCCCACCCTGGGGAAGGGAAGTGGTATGATCCAGCCCACCCTGGGGAAGGGGAAGTGGTATGATCCAGCCCACCCTGGGGAAGTAGTGTGATCCAGCCCACCCTGGGGAAGTGGTGTGATCCAGCCCACCCTGGGGAAGTAGTGCGATCCTGCCCACCCTGGGGAAGTGGTGCGATCCAGCCCACCCTGGGGAAGTGGTGTGATCCAGCCCACCCTGGGGAAGTGGTACGATCCAGCCCACCCTGGGGAAGTGGTGCGATCCAGCCCACCCTGGGAATTGGTGTGATCCAGCACACCCTGGGGAAGTATTGTGATCCAGCCCACCCTGGGGAAGTAGTGTGATCCAGCCCACCCTGGGGAAGTGGTATGATCCAGCCCACCCTGGGAAGTATTGTGATCCAGCCCACCCTGGGGAAGTATTGTGATCCAGCCCACCCTGGGGAAGTTTTGTGATCCAGCCCACCCAGGAGAAGTAGTATGATCCAGCCCACCCTGGGGCAGGGGAAGTGGTATGATCCAGCCCACCCTGGGGAAGGGGAAGTGGTATGATCCAGCCCACCCTGGGGAAGTAGTGCGATCCAGCCCACCCTGGGGAAGTAGTAGGATCCATTCCACCCTGGGGAAGTGGTGTGATCCAGCCCACCCTGGGGAAGTGGTGTGATCCAACTCACCCTGCGGAAGTGGTGTGATCCAGCCTACCCTGCGGAAGTAGTGTGATCCAGCCCACCCTGGGAAAGTAGTGTGATCCAGCCCACCCTGGGGAAGTGGTGTGATCCAGCCCACCCTGGGGAAGTAGTGTGATCCAGCCCACCCTGGGGAAGTGGTGCGATCCAGCCCACCCTGGGGAAGTGGTGCGATCCAGCCCACCCTGGGGAAGTGGTGCGATCCAGCCCACCCTGGGGAATTGGTGCGATCCAGCCCACCCTGGGGAATTGGTGCGATCCAGCCCACCCTGGGGAAGTGGGGCGATCCAGCCCACCCTGGGGAAGTGGTGCGATCCAGCCCACCCTGGGGAAGTGGTGCGATCCAGCCCACCCTGGGGAATTGGTGTGATCCAGCCCACCCTGGGGAAGTGGTGCGATCCAGCTCACCCTGGGGAAGTGGTGCGATTCAGCCCACCCTGGGGAAGTGGTGCGATCCAGCCCACCCTGGGGAAGTAGTGTGATCCAGCCCACCCTGGGGAAGTGGTGTGATCCAGCCCACCCTGGGGAAGTAGTGTGATCCAGCCCACCCTGGGGAAGTAGTGTGATCCAGCCCACCCTGGGGAAGTATTGTGGGGAAGTATTGTTGGAAGTACTGTGATCCAGTGCACCCTTGGGAAGTATTCTGGGGAAGTATTGTGGGGAAGTAGTGCGATCCAACCCACCCTGGGGAAGTGGTATGATCCAGCCCCCTCGGGAAGTATTGTGATCCAGCCCACCCTGGGGAAGTATTGTGATCCAGCCCACCCTGGGGAAGTATTGTGATCCAGCCCACCCTGGGGAAGTATTGTGATCCAGCCCACCCTGGGGAAGTATTGTGGGGAAGTATTGTTGGATGTACTGTGATCCAGTGCACCCTGGGGAAGTATTGTGGGGAAGTATTGTGGGGTGCGATCCAGCCCACCCTGGGGAAGTAGTGTGATCCAGCCCACCCTGGGGAAGTGGTATGATCCAGCCCACCCTCGGGAAGTATTGTGATCCAGCCCACCCTGGGGAAGTATTGTGATCCAGCCCACCCTGGGGAAGTTTTGTGATCCAGCCCACCCAGGAGAAGTAGTATGATCCAGCCCACCCTGGGGAAGGGGAAGTGGTATGATCCAGCCCACCCTGGGGAAGGGGAAGTGGTATGATCCAGCCCACCCTGGGGAAGTAGTGCGATCCAGCCCACCCTGGGGAAGTAGTAGGATCCATTCCACCCTGGGGAAGTAGTGTGATCCAGCCCACCCTGGGGAGGTGGTGCGATCCAGCCCACCCTGGGGAAGTGTTGCGATTCAGCCCACCCTGGGGAAGTGGTGCGATCCAACCCACCCTGGGGAAGTGGTGTGATCCAACTCACCCTGCGGAAGTGGTGTGATCCAGCCCACCCTGCGGAAGTAGTGTGATCCAGCCCACCCTGGGAAAGTAGTGTGATCCAGCCCACCCTGGGGAAGTGGTGCGATCCAGCCCACCCTGGGGAAGTAGTGTGATCCAGCCCACCCTGGGGAAGTGGTGCGATCCAGCCCACCCTGGGGAAGTGGTGCGATCCAGCCCACCCTGGGGAAGTGGTGTGATCCAGCCCACCCTGGGGAAGTAGTGTGATCCAGCCCACCCTGGGGAAGTAGTGTGATCCAGCCCACCCTGGGGAAGTATTGTGGGGAAGTATTGTTGGAAGTACTGTGATCCAGTGCACCCTTGGGAAGTATTCTGGGGAAGTATTGTGGGGAAGTAGTGCGATCCAACCCACCCTGGGGAAGTGGTATGATCCAGCCCCCCTCGGGAAGTATTGTGATCCAGCCCACCCTGGGGAAGTATTGTGATCCAGCCCACCCTGGGGAAGTATTGTGATCCAGCCCACCCTGGGGAAGTAGTATGATCCAGCAAACCCTGGGGAAGGGGAAGTGGTTTGATCCAGCCCACCCTGGGGAAGTAGTGCGATCCAGCCCACCCTGGGGAAGTAGTATGATCCATTCCACCCTGGGGAAGTAGTGTGATCCAGCCCACCCTGGGGAGGTAGTGTGATCCAGCCCACCCTGGGGAGGTAGTGTGATCCAGCCCACCCTGGGGAAGTTTTGTGATCCAGCCCACCCAGGAGAAGTAGTATGATCCAGCCCACCCTGGGGAAGGGGAAGTGGTATGATCCAGCCCACCCTGGGGAAGGGGAAGTGGTGCGATCCAGCCCACCCTGTGGAAGTGGTGCGATTCAGCCCACCCTTGGGAAGTGGTGCGATCCAACCCACCCTGGGGAAGTAGTGTGATCCAGCCCACCCTGGGGAAGTGGTGTGATCCAGCCCACCCTGGGGAAGTAGTGTGATCCAGCCCACCCTGGGGAAGTAGTGTGATCCAGCCCACCCTGGGGAAGTATTGTGGGGAAGTATTGTTGGAAGTACTGTGATCCAGTGCACCCTTGGGAAGTATTCTGGGGAAGTATTGTGGGGAAGTAGTGCGATCCAACCCACCCTGGGGAAGTGGTATGATCCAGCCCCCCCTGGGAAGTATTGTGATCCAGCCCACCCTGGGGAAGTATTGTGATCCAGCCCACCCTGGGGAAGTATTGTGATCCAGCCCACCCTGGGGAAGTAGTATGATCCAGCAAACCCTGGGGAAGGGAAGTGGTATGATCCAGCCCACCCTGGGGAAGTAGTGCGATCCAGCCCACCCTGGGGAAGTAGTATGATCCATTCCACCCTGGGGAAGTAGTGTGATCCAGCCCACCCTGGGGAGGTAGTGTGATCCAGCCCACCCTGGGGAGGTAGTGTGATCCAGCCCACCCTGGGGAGGTGGTGTGATCCAGCCCACCCTGGGGAGGTGGTGTGATCCAGCCCACCCTGGGGAAGTGTTGCGATTCAGCCCACCCTGGGGAAGTGGTGTGATCCAACCCACCCTGGGGAAGTGGTGTGATCCAACCCACCCTGCGGAAGTGGTGTGAGCCAGCCCACCCTGGGGAAGTAGTGTGATCCAGCCCACCCTGGGGAAGTAGTGTGATCCAGCCCACCCTGGGGAAGTAGTGTGATCCAGCCCACCCTGGGGAATTATTGTGATCCAGCCCAGCCTGGGGAAGTAGTGTGATCCAACCCACCATGGGGAAGTAGGGTGATCCAACCCACCATGGTGAAGTAGGGTGATCCAACCCACCCTGGGAAGTGGTGTGATCCAGCCCACCCTGGGGAAGTGGTGTGATCCAGCCCACCCTGGGGAAGTGGTGTGATCCAGCCCACCCTGGGGAAGTGGTGTGATCCAGCCCACCCTGGGGAAGTGGTGTGATCCAGCCCACCCTGGGGAAGTGGTGTGATCCAGCCCACCCTGGGGAAGTAGTGTGATCCAGCCCACCCTGGGGAAGTAGTGTGATCCAGCCCACCCTGGGGAAGTAGTGTGATCCAGCCCACCCTGGGGAAGTAGGTGTGATCCAGCCCACCCTGGGGAAGTATTGTGGGGAAGTATTGTTGGAAGTACTGTGATCCAGTGCACAATGGGGAAGTATTGTGGGGAAGTATTGTGGGGAAGTAGTGCGATCCAGCCCACCCTGGGGAAGTAGTGTGATCCAGCCCACCCTGGGGAAGTGGTGCAATCCAGCCCACCCTGGGGAAGTGGTGCTATCCAGCCCACCCTGGGGAAGTAGTGTGATCCAGCCCACCCTGGGGAATTGGTGTGATCCAGCCCACCCTGGGGAAGTAGTGCGATTCAGCCCACCCTGGGGAAGTGGTGCGATCCAGCCCACCCTGGGGAAGTGGTGCGATCCAGCCCACCCTGGGGAAGTGGTGCGATTCAGCCCACCCTGGGGAAGTGGTGCGATTCAGCCCACCCTGGGGAAATGGTGCGATCCAGCCCACCCTGGGGAAGTAGTGCGATCAGCCCACCCTGGGGAAGTGGTGTGATCCCGCCCACCCTGGGGAAGTGGTGTGATCCAGCCCACCCTGGGGAAGTGGAGTGATCCAGCCCACCCTGGGGAAGTGGTGTGATCCAGCCCACCCTGGGGAAGTAGGTGTGATCCAGCCCACCCTGGGGAAGTATTGTGGGGAAGTATTGTTGGAAGTACTGTGATCCAGTGCACAATGGGGAAGTATTGTGGGGAAGTATTGTGGGGAGTAGTGCGATCCAGCCCACCCTGGGGAAGTAGTGTGATCCAGCCCACCCTGGGGAAGTGGTGTGACCCAGCCCACCCTCGGGAAAGTATTGTGATCCAGCCCACCCTGGGGAAGTATTGTGATCCAGCCCACCCTGGGGAAGTAGTATGATTCAGCCCACCCTGAGGAAGGGGAAGTGGTATGATCCATTCCACCCTGGGGAAGTAGTGTGATCCAGCCCACCCTGGGGAATTGGTGTGATCCAGCCCACCCTGGGGAAGTGGTGCAATCCAGCCCACCCTGGGGAAGTGGTGCTATCCAGCCCACCCTGGGGAAGTAGTGTGATCCAGCCCACCCTGGGGAATTGGTGTGATCCAGCCCACCCTGGGGAAGTAGTGCGATTCAGCCCACCCTGGGGAAGTGGTGCGATCCAGCCCACCCTGGGGAAGTGGTGCGATCCAGCCCACCCTGGGGAAGTGGTGCGATTCAGCCCACCCTGGGGAAGTGGTGCGATTCAGCCCACCCTGGGGAAGTGTTGCGATTCAGCCCACCCTGGGGAAGTAGTGTGATCCAGCCCACCCTGGGGAAGTAGTGTGATCCAGCCCACCCTGGGGAAGTGGTGTGATCCAGCCCACCCTGGGGAAGTGGAGTGATCCAGCGCACCCTGGTGAAGTGGTGTGATCCAGCCCACCCTGGGGAAGTAGTATGATCCAGCAAACCCTGGGGAAGGGGAAGTGGTATGATCCAGCCCACCCTGGGGAAGTAGTGCGATCCAGCCCACCCTGGGGAAGTAGTATGATCCATTCCACCCTGGGCAAGTAGTGTGATCCAGCCCACCCTGGGGAGGTAGTGTGATCCAGCCCACCCTGGGGAGGTAGTGTTATCCAGCCCACCCTGGGGAGGTGGTGTGATCCAGCCCACCCTGGGGAGGTGGTGTGATCCAGCCCACCCTGGGGAAGTGTTGCGATTCAGCCCACCCTGGGGAAGTGGTGTGATCCAACCCACCCTGGGGAAGTGGTGTGATCCAACCCACCCTGCGGAAGTGGTGTGAGCCAGCCCACCCTGGGGAAGTAGTGTGATCCAGCCCACCCTGGGGAAGTAGTGTGATCCAGCCCACCCAGGGGAAGTAGTGTGATCCAGCCCACCCTGGGGAATTATTGTGATCCAGCCCAGCCTGGGGAAGTAGTGTGATCCAACCCACCATGGGGAAGTAGGGTGATCCAACCCACCATGGGGAAGTAGGGTGATCCAACCCACCCTGCGGAAGTGGTGTGATCCAGCCCACCCTGGGGAAGTGGTGTGATCCAGCCCACCCTGGGGAAGTGGTGTGATCCAGCCCACCCTGGGGAAGTGGTGTGATCCAGCCCACCCTGGGGAAGTGGTGTGATCCAGCCCACCCTGGGGAAGTAGTGTGATCCAGCCCACCCTGGGGAAGTAGTGTGATCCAGCCCACCCTGGGGAAGTAGTGTGATCCAGCCCACCCTGGGGAAGTAGTGTGATCCAGCCCACCCTGGGGAAGTAGTGTGATCCAGCCCACCCTGGGGAAGTAGGTGTGATCCAGCCCACCCTGGGGAAGTATTGTGGGGAAGTATTGTTGGAAGTACTGTGATCCAGTGCACAATGGGGAAGTATTGTGGGGAAGTATTGTGGGGAAGTAGTGCGATCCAGCCCACCCTGGGGAAGTAGTGTGATCCAGCCCACCCTGGGGAAGTGGTGCAATCCAGCCCACCCTGGGGAAGTGGTGCTATCCAGCCCACCCTGGGGAAGTAGTGTGATCCAGCCCACCCTGGGGAATTGGTGTGATCCAGCCCACCCTGGGGAAGTAGTGCGATTCAGCCCACCCTGGGGAAGTGGTGCGATCCAGCCCACCCTGGGGAAGTGGTGCGATCCAGCCCACCCTGGGGAAGTGGTGCCATTCAGCCCACCCTGGGGAAGTGGTGCGATTCAGCCCACCCTGGGGAAGTGGTGCGATCCAGCCCACCCTGGGGAAGTAGTGCGATCAGCCCACCCTGGGGAAGTGGTGTGATCCCGCCCACCCTGGGGAAGTGGTGTGATTCAGCCCACCCTGGGGAAGTGGTGTGATCCAGCCCACCCTGGGGAAGTGGTGCGATTCAGCCCACCCTGGGGAAGTGGTGCGATCCAGCCCACCCTGGGGAAGTAGTGCGATCAGCCCACCCTGGGGAAGTGGTGTGATCCCGCCCACCCTGGGGAAGTGGTGTGATCCAGCCCACCCTGGGGAAGTGGAGTGATCCAGCCCACCCTGGGGAAGTGGTGTGATCCAGCCCACCCTGGGGAAGTAGGTGTGATCCAGCCCACCCTGGGGAAGTATTGTGGGGAAGTATTGTTGGAAGTACTGTGATCCAGTGCACAATGGGGAAGTATTGTGGGGAAGTATTGTGGGGAAGTAGTGCGATCCAGCCCACCCTGGGGAAGTATTGTGATCCAGCCCACCCTGGGGAAGTAGTATGATTCAGCCCACCCTGAGGAAGGGGAAGTGGTATGATCCATTCCACCCTGGGGAAGTAGTGTGATCCAGCCCACCCTGGGGAATTGGTGTGATCCAGCCCACCCTGGGGAAGTGGTGCGATCCAGCCCACCCTGGGGAAGTAGTGTTATCCAGCCCACCCTGGGGAAGTATTGTGATCCAGCCCACCCTGGGGAAGTATTGTGGGGAAGTATCATTGGAAGTACTGTGATCCAGTGCACCCTGGGGAAGTATTGTGGGGAAGTATTGTGGGGAAGTAGTGTGATCCAGCCCACCCTGGGGAAGTGGTATGATCCAGCCCACCCTGGGAAGTATTGTGATCCAGCCCACCCTGGGGAAGTATTGTGATCCAGCCCACCCTGGGGAAGTTTTGTGATCCAGCCCACCCTGGGGAAGTAGTATGATCCAGCCCACCCTGGGGAAGGGGAAGTGGTATGATCCAGCCCACCCTGGGGAAGTAGTGTGATCCAGCCCACCCTGGGGAAGTGGTATGATCCAGCCCACCCTGGGAAGTATTGTGATCCAGCCCACCCTGGGGAAGTATTGTGATCCAGCCCACCCTGGGGAAGTTTTGTGATCCAGCCCACCCTGGGGAAGTAGTGTGATCCAGCCCACCCTGGGGAAGTAGTGTGATCCAGCCCACCCTGGGGAAGTGGTGTGATCCAGCCCACCCTGGGGAAGTAGTGTGATCCAGCCCACCCTGGGGAAGTGGTGCGATCCAGCCCACCCTGGGGAAGTGGTGTGATCCAGCCCACCCTGGGGAAGTGGTGCGATCCAGCCCACCCTGGGGAAGTGGTGCGATCCAGCACACCCTGGGGAAGTAGTGTGATCCAGCACACCCTGGGGAAGTGGTGTGATCCAGCCCACCCTGGGGAAGTAGTGTGATTCAGCCCACCCTGGGGAAGTGGTGCGATCCAGCCCACCCTGGGGAAGTGGTGCGATCAGCCCACCCTGGGGAAGTGGTGTGATCCAGCCCACCCTGGGGAAGTGGTGCGATCCAGCCCACCCTGGGGAAGTAGTGTGATCCAGCCCACCCTGGGGAAGTAGTGTGATCCAGCCCACCCTGGGGAAGTATTGTGGGGAAGTATTGTTGGAAGTACTGTGATCCAGTGCACCCTGGGAAGTATTCTGGGGAAGCCGATCCAGCCCACCCTGGGGAAGTGGTGTGATCCAGCCCCCCCTGGGGAAGTATTGTGATCCAGCCCACCCTGGGGAAGTATTGTGATCCAGCCCACCCTGGGGAAGTATTGTGATCCAGCCCACCCTGGGAAGTAGTATGATCCAGCAAACCCTGGGGAAGGGAAGTGGTATGATCCAGCCCACCCTGGGGAAGTAGTGCCCAGCCCACCCTGGGGAAGTAGTGTGATCCAGCCCACCCTGGGGAAGTGTGTGATCCAGCCCACCCTGGGGAAGTGGTGTGATCCAGCCCACCCTGGGGAAGTGTTGCGATCCAGCCCACCCTGGGGAAGTGTTGCGATTCAGCCCACCCTGGGGAAGTGGTGTGATCCAGCCCACCCTGGGGAAGTGGTGTGATCCAGCCCACCCTGGGAAGTGGTGTGATCCAGCCCACCCTGGGGAAGTAGTGTGATCCAGCCCACCCTGGGGAAGTAGTGTGATCCAGCCCACCCTGGGGAAGTAGTGTGATCCAGCCCACCCTGGGGAAGTAGTGTGATCCAGCCCACCCTGGGGAAGTAGTGTGATCCAGCCCACCCTGGGGAAGTAGGCGTGATCCAGCCCACCCTGGGGAAGTATTGTGGGGAAGTATTGTTGGAAGTACTGTGATCCAGTGCACAATGGGGAAGTATTGTGGTGAAGTATTGTGGGGAAGTATTGTGGGGAAGTAGTGCGATCCAGCCCACCCTGGGGAAGTAGTGTGATCCAGCCCACCCTGGTGAAGTAGTGTGATCCAGCCCACCCTGGGGAAGTATTGTGATCCAGCCCACCCTGGGGAAGTATTGTGATCCAGCCCACCCTGGGGAAGTAGTATGATTCAGCCCACCCTGAGGAAGGGGAAGTGGTATGATCCATTCCACCCTGGGGAAGTAGTGTGATCCAGCCCACCCTGGGGAATTGGTGTGATCCAGCCCACCCTGGGGAAGTGGTGCAATCCAGCCCACCCTGGGGAAGTGGTGCTATCCAGCCCACCCTGGGGAAGTAGTGTGATCCAGCCCACCCTGGGGAATTGGTGTGATCCAGCCCACCCTGGGGAAGTAGTGCGATTCAGCCCACCCTGGGGAAGTGGTGCGATCCAGCCCACCCTGGGGAAGTGGTGCGATCCAGCCCACCCTGGGGAAGTGGTGCGATTCAGCCCACCCTGGGGAAGTGGTGCGATTCAGCCCACCCTGGGGAAGTGGTGCGATCCAGCCCACCCTGGGGAAGTAGTGCGATCAGCCCACCCTGGGGAAGTGGTGTGATCCAGCCCACCCTGGGGAAGTGGTGTGATCCAGCCCACCCTGGGGAAGTGGAGTGATCCAGCCCACCCTGGGGAAGTGGTGTGATCCAGCCCACCCTGGGGAAGTGGTGTGATCCAGCACACCCTGGGGAAGTGTGTGATCCAGCCCACCCTGGGGAAGTGGTGTGATCCAGCCCACCCTGGGGAAGTGGTGCGATCCAGCCCACCCTGGGGAAGTAGTGTTATCCAGCCCACCCTGGGGAAGTATTGTGGGGAAGTATCATTGGAAGTACTGTGATCCAGTGCACCCTGGGGAAGTATTGTGGGGAAGTATTGTGGGAAGTAGTGCGATCCAGCCCACCTGGGGAAGTAGTGTGATCCAGCCCACCCTGGGGAAGTGGTATGATCCAGCCCACCCTGGGGAAGTATTGTGATCCAGCCCACCCTGGGGAAGTTTTGTGATCCAGCCCACCCTGGGGAAGTAGTATGATCCAGCCCACCCTGGGGAGGTAGTGTGATCCAGCCCACCCTGGGGAAGTGGTGGATCCAGCCCACCCTGGGGAAGTGTTGCGATTCAGCCCACCCTGGGGAAGTGGTGTGATCCAACCCACCCTGGGGAAGTGGTGTGATCCAACCCACCCTGCGGAAGTGGTGTGAGCCAGCCCACCCTGGGGAAGTAGTGTGATCCAGCCCACCCTGGGGAAGTGTTGTGATTCAGCCCACCCTGGGGAAGTAGTGTGATCCAGCCCACCCTGGGGAATTATTGTGATCCAGCCCAGCCTGGGAAGTAGTGTGATCCAACCCACCATGGGGAAGTAGGGTGATCCAACCCACCCTGCGGAAGTGGTGTGATCCAGCCCACCCTGGGGAAGTGGTGTGATCCAGCCCACCCTGGGGAAGTGGTGTGATCCAGCCCACCCTGGGGAAGTGGTGTGATCCAGCCCACCCTGGGGAAGTGGTGTGATCCAGCCCACCCTGGGGAAGTAGTGTGATCCAGCCCACCCTGGGGAAGTAGTGTGATCCAGCCCACCCTGGGGAAGTAGTGTGATCCAGCCCACCCTGGGGAAGTATGTGATCCAGCCCACCCTGGGGAAGTAGTGTGATCCAGCCCACCCTGGGGAAGTTGGCGTGATCCAGCCCACCCTGGGGAAGTATTGTGGGGAAGTATTGTTGGAAGTACTGTGATCCAGTGCACAATGGGGAAGTATTGTGGGGAAGTATTGTGGGGAAGTAGTGCGATCAAGCCCACCCTGGGGAAGTAGTGTGATCCAGCCCACCCTGGGGAAGTGGTGTGACCCAGCCCACCCTCGGGAAGTATTGTGATCCAGCCCACCCTGGGGAAGTATTGTGATCCAGCCCACCCTGGGGAAGTAGTATGATTCAGCCCACCCTGAGGAAGGGAAGTGGTATGATCCATTCCACCCTGGGGAAGTAGTGTGATCCAGCCCACCCTGGGGAATTGGTGTGATCCAGCCCACCCTGGGGAAGTGGTGCAATCCAGCCCACCCTGGGGAAGTGGTGCTATCCAGCCCACCCTGGGGAAGTAGTGTGATCCAGCCCACCCTGGGGAATTGGTGTGATCCAGCCCACCCTGGGGAAGTAGTGCGATTAAGCCCACCCTGGGGAAGTGGTGCGATCCAGCCCACCCTGGGGAAGTGGTGCGATCCAGCCCACCCTGGGGAAGTGGTGCGATTCAGCCCACCCTGGGGAAGTGGTGCGATTCAGCCCACCCTGGGGAAGTGGTGCGATCCAGCCCACCCTGGGGAAGTGGTGTGATCCAGCCCACCCTGGGGAAGTGGTGTGATCCAGCCCACCCTGGGGAAGTGGTGTGATCCAGCCCACCCTGGGGAAGTGGTGTGATCCAGCACACCCTGGGGAAGTAGTGTGATCCAGCCCACCCTGGGGAAGTGGTGTGATCCAGCCCACCCTGGGGAAGTGGTGCGATCCAGCCCACCCTGGGGAAGTGGTGCGATCCAGCCCACCCTGGGGAAGTGGTGCGATTCAGCCCACCCTGGGGAAGTGGTGCGATTCAGCCCACCCTGGGGAAGTGGTGCGATCCAGCCCACCCTGGGGAAGTAGTGCGATCAGCCCACCCTGGGGAAGTGGTGTGATCCCGCCCACCCTGGGGAAGTGGTGTGATCCAGCCCACCCTGGGGAAGTGGAGTGATCCAGCCCACCCTGGGGAAGTGGTGTGATACAGCCCACCCTGGGGAAGTGGTGTGATCCAGCACACCCTGGGGAAGTAGTGTGATCCAGCCCACCCTGGGGAATTGGTGTGATCCAGCCCACACTGGGGAAGTGGTGCGATCCAGCCCACCCTGGGGAAGTAGTGTTATCCAGCCCACCCTGGGGAAGTATTGTGGGGAAGTATCATTGGAAGTACTGTGATCCAGTGCACCCTGGGGAAGTATTGTGGGGAAGTATTGTGGGGAAGTAGTGCGATCCAGCCCACACTGGGGAAGTAGTGTGATCCAGCCCACCCTGGGGAAGTGGTATGATCCAGCCCACCCTGGGGAAGTATTGTGATCCAGCCCACCCTGGGGAAGTTTTGTGATCCAGCCCACCCTGGGGAAGTAGTATGATCCAGCCCACCCTGGGGAGGTAGTGTGATCCAGCCCACCCTGGGGAGGTGGTGTGATCCAGCCCACCCTGGGGAAGTGTTGCGATTCAGCCCACCCTGGGGAAGTGGTGTGATCCAACCCACCCTGGGGAAGTGGTGTGATCCAACCCACCCTGCGGAAGTGGTGTGAGCCAGCCCACCCTGGGGAAGTAGTGTGATCCAGCCCACCCTGGGGAAGTGGTGCGATTCAGCCCACCCTGGGGAAGTAGTGTGATCCAGCCCACCCTGGGGAATTATTGTGATCCAGCCCAGCCTGGGGAAGTAGTGTGATCCAACCCACCATGGGGAAGTAGGGTGATCCAACCCACCCTGCGGAAGTGGTGTGATCCAGCCCACCCTGGGGAAGTGGTGTGATCCAGCCCACCCTGGGGAAGTGGTGTGATCCAGCCCACCCTGGGGAAGTGGTGTGATCCAGCCCACCCTGGGGAAGTGGTGTGATCCAGCCCACCCTGGGGAAGTGTGTGATCCAGCCCACCCTGGGGAAGTAGTGTGATCCAGCCCACCCTGGGGAAGTAGTGTGATCCAGCCCACCCTGGGGAAGTAGTGTGATCCAGCCCACCCTGGGCCCACCCTGGGGAAGTAGTGTGATCCAGCCCACCCTGGGGAAGTAGGCGTGATCCAGCCCACCCTGGGGAAGTATTGTGGGGAAGTATTGTTGGAAGTACTGTGATGCAGTGCACAATGGGGAAGTATTGTGGGGAAGTATTGTGGGGAAGTAGTGCGATCCAGCCCACCCTGGGGAAGTAGTGTGATCCAGCCCACCCTGGGGAAGTGGTGTGACCCAGCCCACCCTCGGGAAGTATTGTGATCCAGCCCACCCTGGGGAAGTATTGTGATCCAGCCCACCCTGGGGAAGTAGTATGATTCAGCCCACCCTGAGGAAGGGGAAGTGGTATGATCCATTCCACCCTGGGGAAGTAGTGTGATCCAGCCCACCCTGGGGAATTGGTGTGATCCAGCCCACCCTGGGGAAGTGGTGCAATCCAGCCCACCCTGGGGAAGTGGTGCTATCCAGCCCACCCTGGGGAAGTAGTGTGATCCAGCCCACCCTGGGGAATTGGTGTGATCCAGCCCACCCTGGGGAAGTAGTGCGATTCAGCCCACCCTGGGGAAGTGGTGCGATCCAGCCCACCCTGGGGAAGTGGTGCGATCCAGCCCACCCTGGGGAAGTGGTGCGATTCAGCCCACCCTGGGGAAGTGGTGCGATTCAGCCCACCCTGGGGAAGTGGTGCGATCCAGCCCACCCTGGGGAAGTAGTGCGATCAGCCCACCCTGGGGAAGTGGTGTGATCCCGCCCACCCTGGGGAAGTGGTGTGATCCAGCCCACCCTGGGGAAGTGGAGTGATCCAGCCCACCCTGGGGAAGTGGTGTGATCCAGCCCACCCTGGGGAAGTGGTGTGATCCAGCACACCCTGGGGAAGTAGTGTGATCCAGCCCACCCTGGGGAATTGGTGTGATCCAGCCCACCCTGGGGAAGTGGTGCGATCCAGCCCACCCTGGGGAAGTAGTGTTATCCAGCCCACCCTGGGGAAGTATTGTGATCCAGCCCACCCTGGGGAAGTATTGTGGGGAAGTATCATTGGAAGTACTGTGATCCAGTGCACCCTGGGGAAGTATTGTGGGGAAGTATTGTGGGGAAGTAGTGCGATCCAGCCCACCCTGGGGAAGTAGTGTGATCCAGCCCACCCTGGGGAAGTGGTATGATCCAGCCCACCCTCGGGAAGTATTGTGATCCAGCCCACCCTGGGGAAGTATTGTGATCCAGCCCACCCTGGGGAAGTTTTGTGATCCAGCCCACCCTGGGGAAGTAGTATGATCCAGCCCACCCTGGGGAAGGGGAAGTGGTATGATCCAGCCCACCCTGGGGAAGTAGTGTGATCCAGCCCACCCTGGGGAAGTGGTATGATCCAGCCCACCCTCGGGAAGTATTGTGATCCAGCCCACCCTGGGGAAGTATTGTGATCCAGCCCACCCTGGGGAAGTTTTGTGATCCAGCCCACCCTGGGGAAGTAGTGCGATCCAGCCCACCCTGGGGAAGTAGTAGGATCCATTCCACCCTGGGGAAGTAGTGTGATCCAGCCCACCCTGGGGAGGTGGTGCGATCCAGCCCACCCTGGGGAAGTGTTGCGATTCAGCCCCCCCTGGGGAAGTGGTGTGATCCAACCCACCCTGGGGAAGTGGTGTGATCCAACTCACCCTGGGGAAGTAGTGTGATCCAGCCCACCTGGGGAAGTGGTGCCATCCAGCCCACCCTGGGGAAGTGGTGTGATCCAGCCCACCCTGGGGAAGTAGTGCGATCCAGCCCACCCTGGGGAAGTGGTGTGATCCAGCCCACCCTGGGGAAGTAGTGTGATCCAGCCCACCCTGGGGAAGTGGTGTGATCCAGCCCACCCTGGGGAAGTAGTGAAGCCCACCCTGGGGAAGTGGTGCGATCCAGCCCACCCTGGGGAAGTGGTGTGATCCAGCCCACCCTGGGGAAGTGGTGTGATCCAGCCCACCCTGGGGAAGTGGTGTGATCCAGCCCACCCTGGGGAAGTGGTGTGATCCAGCCCACCCTGGGGAAGTAGTGTGATCCAGCCCACCCTGGGGAAGTGTGTGATCCAGCCCACCCTGGGGAAGTAGTGTGATCCAGCCCACCCTGGGGAAGTAGTGTGATCCAGCCCACCCTGGGGAAGTAGTGTGATCCAGCCCACCCTGGGGAAGTAGTGTGATCCAGCCCACCCTGGGGAAGTATTGTGGGGAAGTATTGTTGGAAGTACTGTGATCCAGTGCACAATGGGGAAGTATTGTGGGGAAGTATTGTGGGGAAGTAGTGCGATCCAGCCCACCCTGGGGAAGTGGTGTGATCCAGCCCACCCTGGGGAAGTGGTGTGACCCAGCCCACCCTGGGGAAGTATTGTGATCCAGCCCACCCTGGGGAAGTATTGTGATCCAGCCCACCCTGGGGAAGTAGTATGATCCAGCCCACCCTGGGAAGGGGAAGTGGTATGATCCATTCCACCCTGGGGAAGTGGTGTGATCCAGCCCACCCTGGGGAAGTGGTGCAATCCAGCCCACCCTGGGGAAGTGGTGCTATCCAGCCCACCCTGGGGAAGTAGTGTGATCCAGCCCACCCTGGGGAATTGGTGTGATCCAGCCCACCCTGGGGAAGTAGTGCGATTCAGCCCACCCTGGGGAAGTGGTGCGATCCAGCCCACCCTGGGGAAGTGGTGCGATCCAGCCCACCCTGGGGAAGTGGTGCGATTCAGCCCACCCTGGGGAAGTGGTGCGATTCAGCCCACCCTGGGGAAGTGGTGCGATCCAGCCCACCCTGGGAAAGTAGTGCGATCAGCCCACCCTGGGGAAGTGGTGTGATCCAGCCCACCCTGGGGAAGTGGTGTGATCCAGCCCACCCTGGGGAAGTGGTGTGATCCAGCCCACCCTGGGGAAGTGGTGTGATCCAGCCCACACTGGGGAAGTGGTGTGATCCAGCACACCCTGGGGAAGTAGTGTGATCCAGCACACCCTGGGGAAGTGGTGTGATCCAGCCCACCCTGGGGAATTGGTGTGATCCAGCCCACCCTGGGGAAGTGGTGCGATCCAGCCCACCCTGGGGAAGTATTGTGGGGAAGTATCATTGGAAGTACTGTGATCCAGTGCACCCTGGGGAAGTATTGTGGGGAAGTATTGTGGGGAAGTAGTGCGATCCAGCCCACCCTGGGGAAGTAGTGTGATCCAGCCCACCCTGGGGAAGTGGTATGATCCAGCCCACCCTCGGGAAGTATTGTGATCCAGCCCACCCTGGGGAAGTATTGTGATCCAGCCCACCCTGGGGAAGTTTTGTGATCCAGCCCACCCTGGGGAAGTAGTATGATCCAGCCCACCCTGGGGAAGGGGAAGTGGTATGATCCAGCCCACCCTGGGGAAGTAGTGTGATCCAGCCCACCCTGGGGAAGTGGTGTGATCCAGCCCACCCTGGGGAAGTAGTGCGATCCAGCCCACCCTGGGGAAGTAGTAGGATCCATTCCACCCTGGGGAAGTAGTGTGATCCAGCCCACCCTGGGGAGTTGGTGCGATCCAGCCCACCCTGGGGAAGTGTTGCGATTCAGCCCCCCCTGGGGAAGTGGTGTGATCCAACCCACCCTGGGGAAGTGGTGTGATCCAACTCACCCTGCGGAAGTAGTGTGATCCAGCCTACCCTGGGGAAGTAGTGTGATCCAGCCCACCCTGGGGAAGTAGTGTGATCCAGCCCACCCTGGGGAAGTGGTGTGATCCAGCCCACCCTGGGGAAGTAGTGTGATCCAGCCCACCCTGGGGAAGTGGTGCGATCCAGCCCACCCTGGGGAAGTGGTGCGATCCAGCCCACCCTGGGGAAGTGGTGCGATCCAGCCCACCCTGGGGAAGTGGTGTGATCCAGCACACCCTGGGGAAGTAGTGTGATCCAGCACACCCTGGGGAATTGGTGTGATCCAGCCCACCCTGGGGAAGTAGTGTGATTCAGCCCACCCTGGGGAAGTGGTGCGATCCAGCCCACCCTGGGGAAGTGGTGCGATTCAGCCCACCCTGGGGAAGTGGTGCGATTCAGCCCACCCTGGGGAAGTGGTGCGATCCAGCCCACCCTGGGGAAGTAGTGTGATCCAGCCCACCCTGGGGAAGTATTGTGGGGAAGTATTGTTGGAAGTACTGTGATCCAGTGCACCCTGGGTAGTATTCTGGGGAAGTATTGTGGGGAAGTAGTGCGATCCAGCCCACCCTGGGGAAGTGGTATGATCCAGCCCCCCTGGGAAGTATTGTGATCCAGCCCACCCTGGGGAAGTATTGTGATCCAGCCCACCCTGGGGAAGTATTGTGATCCAGCCCACCCTGGGGAAGTAGTATGATCCAGCAAACCCTGGGGAAGGTGAAGTGGTATGATCCAGCCCACCCTGGGAAGTAGTGCGATCCAGCCCACCCTGGGGAAGTAGTATGATCCATTCCACCCTGGGGAAGTAGTGTGATCCAGCCCACCCTGGGGAGGTAGTGTGATCCAGCCCACCCTGGGGAGGTGGTGTGATCCAGCCCACCCTGGGGAAGTGTTGCGATCCAGCCCACCCTGGGGAAGTGGTGTGATCCAGCCCACCCTGGGGAAGTGGTGTGATCCAGCCCACCCTGGGGAAGTGGTGTGATCCAGCCCACCCTGGGGAAGTGTGTGATCCAGCCCACCCTGGGGAAGTGGTGTGATCCAGCCCACCCTGGGGAAGTAGTGTGATCCAGCCCACCCTGGGGAAGTGGTGCGATCCAGCCCACCATGGTGAAGTGGTGCGATCCAGCCCACCCTGGGGAAGTGGTGCGATCCAGCCCACCCTGGGGAAGTGGTGTGAAGCCCACCCTGGGGAAGTGGTGCGATCCAGCCCACCATGGTGAAGTGGTGCGATCCAGCCCACCCTGGGGAAGTGGTGCGATCCAGCCCACCCTGGGGAAGTGGTGCGATCCAGCCCACCCTGGGGAAGTGGTGTGATTCAGCCCACCCTGGGGAAGTGGTATGATCCAGCCCACCCTGGGGAAGTATTGTGGGGTTAGTATTGTGGGGAAGTAGCAATTACGGACTACAAAAAGAAAACCAGCCATTTCACGGACACCGATGTCTTGCTTCCAGACAAACTAAATACCTTTTTTGCTTGCTTTGAGGATAATATGGTGCCACGGACGCCGCCCGCTACCAAGGACTGTCCTTCCCCATGGTCGATTTGAGTAAGGAATTTAAACGTGTTAACCCTCGCAAGGCTGCTGGCCCTCACGGCTTCCCAAGCCGGGTCATTTCTGACGGGCCGCACACAGGATGTGAAGGTAGGAAACAACATCTCCACTTTGCTAGTTCTCAACACTGGGGACCAACAAGGGTGCGTTCTCAGCCCCCTCCTGTAGTCCTAGTTTACCCATGACTGCATGGCCATGCACACCTCCAACTCAATCATCAAGTTTGCAAACAACACAACAGTAGTAGACTTAATTACCAACAACGTGTAGGGTGTTGTCAGAAACAACCTCTCACTCAAAGTCAACAAAACAAAGGAGGTGATCGTGGACATCCACATCGACGGGACAGTAGTGAAGAAGGTGGAAAGTTTGATGTTCCTTGGCGTACACATCATGGATAAACTGAAATGGTCCACCCACACAGACAGTGTGGTGAAGGTGGAACAGCACCTCTTCAACCTCAGGAGGCTGAAGGAATGTGGCTTGTCACCAAAAACACTCAAACGTTTAGATGCACAATTGAGAGCATCCTGTCGGGCTGTATCACCGCCTGGCACGGCAACTGCACCGCCCTCAACCGCTAGGCTCTCCAGAGGGTGGTGCGGTCTGCACAACGCATCAACGGGGGCAAACTACCTGCCCTCCAGGACACCTACAGCACCCAATGTCACAGGAAGGCCAAAAAGATCATCATGGACGACTACCATCTGAGCCACTGCCTGTTCACCCTGCTACCATCCAGAACTCAATGTCAGTACAGGGGCATCAAAGATGGGACAGAGTGACTGAAAAACAGCTTCTATCTCAAGACCATCAGACTGTTAAACAGCCATCACTAACAGAGACAGGCTGCTACCTACATACAGACTCAAATCATTGGCCACTTTAATTAATAAATGAGTCACTAGTCACTTAAAATAATGCCACTTTAATAATGTTTACATATCTTCGATTACTAATCTCATATGTATATACTGTATTCTATACCATCTATTGCATCTTGCCTATGCCGTATGGCCATCGCTCATCCATATATTTATATGTACATATTCCTATTCCATCCCTTTACATTTGTGTGTGTAAGGTAGTTGTTGTGGAACTGTTAGATAACTTGTTAGATATTACTGCACTGTCGGAATTAGAAGCACAGGCATTTTGCTACACTCGCATAAACATCTGCTAACCATGTGTATGTGACCAATACAATTTGAATAGGATCCATCTTCAACATCTCTAATAACCCAATCGAGAAACCCCAGATATCCAACATGGTATAGAGGCTCTTTTCAACGTTAATCAAGACTTATGTTCAACCCTCCCCTTCGGGGAAATGAACACTGGTCGAACCGCGTTACAAGCTGGGATCCTCAACACTATATAGGACTGAAGGGGAGAGTTCAGGGAGAGGATTACACAAGTTGCTCCAAGCCCCCATGTTGTTTTTTATTTACTTTTCTGCTCTTTACCATACCAGTATTTCTACTTGCACATCATCATCTGCAAATCTATCACTGTGTTAATTTGCTAAATTGTAATTACTTTGCTACTATGGCCTATTTATTGCCTTACCTCCTCACGCCATTTGCACACATTGTATATATACCTTTTTGTTCTTTCTATTGTGTCATTGACTGTACATTTGTTTGTTCCATGTGTAACTCTGTGTTGTTTTTGTCGCACTGCTTTGCTTTATCTTGGCCAGGTCGCAGTTGTAAATGAGAACTTGTTCTCAACCAGCTTACCTGGTTTAATAAAGGTATATAAAACACATTACCGATACTATCATTGGATCTTAGAATGTGCCAATGTTTGAACGATTCCCTTAATTTGTTCATTGCACTTTGAGTAGTTAGAACGCAAGAATGCTTCTTTTGCGAGACTAACCTTGAAAAAGGTAATGTCTCATCTTGTTTTTAATTTTCTCAATGGCAGTATTAATCTGACCATTTTTGTACCACCTCTCCTTGAGTTTTCTTTGCGTCTCAGCCATATTTCTATCGAATCCTGATTGTTCTTTGCAATTCTTTTGATTTGTCAGAATTTTTCAAGGGAAGACAAACCATTTTTCAAGCGAAGTGGGTGACAACTATCAGCCCTCAACAAACTGTTACGATCATTATTGTTTCCTATAAAGATCAGTGTATAGAACATTATCCTCACACAAGATCAGAAGATCGAGGAAACTGATTTGATGTGCGTCAGATTGCATAGTAAATCTCAGATGCTCAGAACAGGAGTTAAGAAAAGCATAAAACGCCTGGAGCTGTTTTGCATCACCTCTCCATAGAACAAAAATATCATCAATATACCATTTCCAAATAATGATGTTATGCAAGAAAACATTTTTGAGAGGATTGAAAATAGACTGTTTCTCCATGTAACCCACATACAAATTAGCATAGTTTGGAGCCATGGGGATCCCATAGCAGTACCCTTCGCCTGAATAACGAAATCATGTAGAAACATGAAGTAGTTGTGTGTGAGCACCATTTCAGACAATGTTATAATGCAGCACTGGAAGGTAGTTCATTAGGGTCACGTTGCAGAAGAAAATGTTCCATGGCTTCAATTACCGCCCTCGTGTGGAATATTTGAGTAAAACGACTCAACATCAAAAGTAGCTAACAAAGTATTCTCAGGGAGAGGATCAAGAGATTCAATGACAGATCACACTGCTGGTGTCCTTCACAAAGGAGGGGAGCTGTTCTGAGACCATACTGCTGGTGTCTGTTACAAAGGAGGAGAGCTGGGGCCTGTTGCACAAAAGTAGAATTAAGACATCCGGGATAAATGACTCAGCTGAGCTCAATGAAGCCAAAACATGTGCGTCCAGGCTTAATTGGTTGCACAAAGACCAAGCCAGGATGAGCAGACACGGATTCATTAAGCCAGGTGAAACCAATCCTGGATAGGTGCGCGCTCACGGCTCACTCAAATAGACCCCGCCACAGATCACAGATTAACTGATTTACCATGGCAACTAGAGCCGCGTACTTTTCCCCGTCGGAAGCACAAATCCTCATGGAGGCATACGAGGAGGTAAAAGATATAATTAAGAAGAAAGGCAACACCGCCACAGTGATAA
Organism: Oncorhynchus tshawytscha; assembly: GCF_018296145.1. Lineage (NCBI taxonomy): Eukaryota > Metazoa > Chordata > Actinopteri > Salmoniformes > Salmonidae > Oncorhynchus > Oncorhynchus tshawytscha. The sequence goes on along the minus strand of NC_056447.1, from coordinate 59,713,399 downwards.
AGCAAAGAGAAAAAGCGTGGCAAAGTATTGCAGACCGCCTGAATGCGTAAGTAGTGCACAATTACACACTCACCGCTCCACTGAAACATCACAATTACAATTCAAATATTTAATTCACATCTCCAAAAATGCAGTTGTACTGTAATTATGAAACGGTTAAATTTTTTATTGAAATGCACTGCAGATATGAGTGAAATTGTGTAAAGTAACTCCATCACACTGTATAAAGCCATGATAAATTTGATATTTTTACTGAAAACAAGACAAAAATACCAAGTAATTTTTTGCAGTGTGACTCCATTAAATGTGTGTGTGTGTGTGTGTGTGTGTGTGTGTGTGTGTGTGTGTGTGTGTGTGTGTAGATTAAACATGAACGGGCCAAAACGGACATGGCAGCAGGTCAAAATCAAATACAAGAACATTCTGCAGAATGGTATGGTCCCTGACTAATATTTAACAAAGCACAAGCATATATTGTACCCAGAAGGTGCCTGCTCACACATTGTCTGTACTGTTTTAGCAGTGAAAAAGAATACCCACAGACAAGGCACGGGTGGTGGGTCACCAAAGGCTGACCTTACCCCAGCAGAGGACATGGCCTTGGAGCTAAATAAAGGCAGGCCCGTCTTAGAGGGGATCCCTGGGGGAAAGAGACGAGCATAGGTTCCTCCCAAGATGCCACCCGCTTCATTCAAGGTATGTCCTTCCATCTCTACATGGGATACAACCACATTCATATTGAATCAATTTGGACTGTCTGACTTTGGTTTACCTATTGCCTTGCAGTGTCTGGCAGCACTGTGTTCCTGTTAGAGCCACCAGCACAAGCACCAGACGATGCTGATCCAGTGAGTACTCCATCAAAGGCATACTGTAGGCCTGGCATGTCTTGTCTACTAGCTTCAATATGAATCCGATTAAATGTGATAGGGTGAAGGCCCCAGTGCAGCAGCAACAGCACATGATGGAGACGATGATGAGGAGGAGACCATCTCTCTGGATTCCAGAAGGCATGAGGTATCATGTTAAGACTGTGAAAGTACTATTTACTCTACAATGGTGAGGAGTCTTCATCAAAATCAAAAAATCTAATTTCTTTTACAGGACCCAGATGCTATACAGTGGGAAAACCAGCCTGGCAACATAGTGCGTATTAATAAAAGGACACCACATCCTGCCAAATTCCAGCTGCGCTAATTGTATTGTGTTCACAGAGCTCACAAGCTATCAGAAAGTTGTATGGCAACCACCTCCGGCGCCAAATAGAACTGGCAGACATAGACATTCAGTACAAGAAGAAAAAGATGGAAAATCTTGCACTGGAGTTCGAAATAAAAAAGAGGACAATTAGGAAACTGGACCTTGAAATAAAAAAACTTGAGAGGGAGGTGAGATATGCCTTCAATGTACACTGTATGCTAACTGTAACACAAATGTATTAATCATTATTTTTCTTTCCTCCCCCAGCTCCAAGAAGATGACACAGCTCAAAATAAAAATTAGGTATATTCTCATAAAGTCAAGTGAGCCATGACATATGAGCTCTTATTGTGAGCACACAGGACGGTGGCATCTTTCTAAGGTTGTTTTTATTTTCCCAGCAATCAGTACAACCAAGTCATCGTTATAAGGCATCGCCCTCTTTTGCCCACCCCCCCAGCACCAGGTGTGGCCACTAGCCTATATGAAGGCCCAAAATTGTGTGTTCCTTTCTGCTCTGACAATGGCATGCCCATTCGTGCGAGATGTGGTGGATGAAGAAGCACTTGTGCTGAGGAGAGCCTTCAGGCGAGAAAGGGTCTTCAGGGACCGGTTGGACCCACTGGCCTTCCCTGATGACCATCTATATGAAAGATACAGGTTTTCTGCAGATGGCATCAGGTATCTATGCAGACTACTGGGTCCCAGGATTAAGCACCGCACTGCACGGAGCCATGCACTGAGTGTGGAGCAAATGGTTTGTGTGGCCTTGCGCTTTTTGCTAGTGGAGCCTTCCTGTACTCAGTGGGGGATGCAGAACAGCTGAACAAGGCCACAATTTGCCGCACAATAAGGAGTGTGTGTCTGGCTATCAAAGCATTAGCAGATGTCTTCATCTCCTTCCCTGGCCACAGAAGACTCTGTGACATCAAAGAGGAGTTCTATAGGATTGCAGGTAAGAGGATCTACAAATTACAGGACAACTGTTAACACATAGTAGGATACTCATTACTTTGTGTGACAGGTTTCCCCAATGTCATTGGTGCAGTGGACTGCACACACATAAGGATAAAAGCCCCCTCAGGTGCCCATGAGGCCGATTTTGTGAATAGGAAATCCTTTCACAGCATTAATGTTCAGGTGAACATAACTTTTTGATATTGTCCATTGACGAACACTCTGCATTGCCAGTGATGTGCATTGATTGGTGTAATATTCCTCATCTTATGATTTCAGATGGTCTGCAATGCTGACTGTGTGATCAGCAATGTTGTGGCAAAATGGCCTGGCTCAGTCCATGACTCCAGAATCTTTCGGGCCTCTGAAATCTATCAGTGCCTATCACAAGGTAAGCCACACAACCCCTATTTATAACCATCATGGCTGTGTCAAGAATATCACTGTGTTTATGAGGTAGTAATGATGAGATTTTGTGTTGACAGGTGAATTCTCTGGTGTGTTGCTGGGAGACAGGGGGTATGGCTGCCAGCCTTTTCTCCTGACACCTTTCACAGACCCCCAGGAAGCACAGCAGGCCTACAACCATGCCCATGCCAGGACCAGGGCCAGAGTTGAAATGACCTTTGGCCTCCTGAAGGCACGCTTTCACTACCTTCACAAATTAAGGGTCAGCCCTGTTAGGGCATGTGATATTACTGTGGCTTGTGCTGTCCTCCACAATGTGGCCTGCCTGAGGAAGGAGAGGGCCCCCAGAGTGCCACCAGCCATGGACTGGGACAATCCGGCAATCTTCCCTGATGACGACAGTGGTCGGCTGCTGAGGGACCAATATGTGTTGAATTATTTTAGTTAGTATGTGTGCTTTCAATTTTGGTTAAATATGTCCTGCGGTGGCAGAGGAATTTGGGTTTTTTGGGTTCGTTTTTGACGAATTTGGCCTCTTATGATGTTTGTGCGGTATACTGTGTGTAATACAAGGCTGCAGGGAGGCTACTGCATCCATTCATTTGTCTGTTCAGTTGATGTGTATGGATTTGTCCTGCATTTATTTTAGTGTGCAGACATGCAGGGTGTGTTATATACAGACCTTTGAATGTGTATGTATCATTTTGTATAATATGCTTGGATTCTGTGCTTTCCATCTTGTAGAGTCACTGTGACTTCAGTTTCGAAAGGAGCTGATGGTTTACCTGCTTTGTTTTGTCCTTATTCAATAAAGGAACATAATGTTACACATTGTGTTTTTATATTCATATGGAATGTGTATTTGTTTATATGACAGAGTACTAGGGCCACACTGAAGAAAAAGGATAAAGTCATAAATTTATGAGGCTGGTTCTTTCTGCAGAAAAGCTACATATTGTTTTTACAGTTTTGATACTTATGACAATGTGATACTTAATATTCTGGCACATCAGCATGTCTTTGTTTATGAAACCATACTGAAGTACAATTTCACGAAATGCCCCACATCTGTCATTTTAACAACTGTCCTCCTTTAAAACAACTGGTTACAATATTATGACTTGTTTTTTTCCCCTCTGTGGCCCTAATATTCTATCATTTTATATATATAGCCTTATAGTCTATGGGAAACTGTAAATTATCTAATGATAGCAACATCATCTAAAAATCATTTTTTATCCAAAATCATTGAAATTATTGATCACAAACGTTTAAATAATAACAGTGGGTCTAGTTATATGTGATAACAATGTATAGTGAGCAGTGAAATAACTATTGGTTTCCATTTGTGGTGACTGCTGACTGACATTAGGGATGAGATTAAATAGATCCTGGAATTTAGCCTGGTCTGGAGCAGGCTAGCTCCACAGAATAAATCTCCATGGTAATTTATACCATAACATATCCTCCTGCCCCCTATCCATCTTTAGTGCAACCGGATTACGGATCAATTGAGCCAGGATCACCAAGATATCCTGGCTTAATCCCTTATCCTAGTTTTGTGCAACAGGCCCCTGTTCTGCGAGTGGTCTAATAAAAAAAGTCAACAAAAGTAGATAGAAGGCTGTTACTGCATCAATGCCCGTTACAAATCAAATCAAATTTGATTTGTCACATACACATGGTTAGCAGATGTTAATGCAAGTGTAGCGAAATGCTTGTGCTTCTAGTTCCGACAATGCAGTAATAACCAACAAGTAATCTAACTAACAATTCCAAAACTACTGTCTTATACACAGTGTAAGGGGATAAAGAATATGTACATAAGGATATATGAATGAGTGATGGTACAGAGCAGCATAGGCAAGATACAGTAGATGGTATCGAGTACAGTATATACATATGAGATGAGTATGTAAACAAAGTGGCATAGTTAAAGTGGCTAGTGATACATGTATTACATAAGGATACAGTCGATGATATAGAGTACAGTATACACGTATGCATATGAGATGAATAATGTAGGGTAAGTAACATATAAGGTAGCATTGTTTAAAGTGGCTAGTGATATATTTACATCATTTCCCATCAATTCCCATTATTAAAGTGGCTGGAGTAGAGTCAGTGTCAGTGTGTTGGCAGCAGCCACTCAATGTTAGTGGTGGCTGTTTAACAGTCTGATGGCCTTGAGATAGAAGCTGTTTTTCAGTCTCTCGGTCCCAGCTTTGATGCACCTGTACTGACCTCGCCTTCTGGATGATAGCGGGGTGAACAGACAGTGGCTCGGGTGGTTGATGTCCTTGATGATCTTTATGGCCTTCCTGTAACATCGGGTGGTGTAGGTGACCTGGAGGGCAGGTAGTTTGCCCCCGGTGATGCGTTGTGCAGACCTCACTACCCTCTGGAGAGCCTTATGGTTGAGGGCGGAGCAGTTGCCGTACCAGGCGGTGATATAGCCCGCCAGGATGCTCTCGATTGTGCATCTGTAGAAGTTTGTGAGTGCTTTTGGTGACAAGCCAAATTTCTTCAGCCTCCTGAGGTTGAAGAGGCGCTGCTGCGCCTTCTTCACGATGCTGTCTGTGTGAGTGGACCAATTCAGTTTGTCTGTGATGTGTATGCCCAGGAACTTAAAACTTGCTACCCTCTCCACTACTGTTCCATCAATGTGGATAGGGGGATGTTCCCTCTGCTGTTTCCTGAAGTCCACAATCATCTCCTTAGTTTTGTTGACGTTGAGTGTGAGGTTATTTTCCTGACACCACACTCCGAGGGCCCTCACCTCCTCCTTGTAGGCCGTCTCGTCGTTGTTGGATAATAGGGCGCCCTGGAGGTTTTGTAACATTCTTGTGTAATTTCGGCAAAGTATAGAAAGTGGCAATTTTAGGGTGGTGAATAGCCAAAAAGTTGTGTTCTTTTGTTTCTGGTGTCCTTTGACAGCTCTTTGGTCTTGGCCATAGTGGAGTTTGGAGTGTGACTGTTTGAGGTTGTGGACAGGTGTCTTTTATACTAATAACAAGTTCAAACAGGTGCCATTAATACAGGTAACGAGTGGAGGACAGAGGAGTCTCTTAAAGAAGTTACAGGTCTGTGAGAGCCAGAAATCTTGCTTGTTTGTAGGTGACCAAATACTTATTTTCCACCATAATTTGCAAATAAATTCATAAAAAAATCCTACAATGTGATTTTCTGGATTTTTTTTCTCATTTTGTCTGTCATAGTTGAAGTGTACCTATGATGAAAATTACAGGCCTCTCATCTTTTTAAATGGGAACACTTGCACAATTGGTGGCTGACTAAATACTTTTTTGCCCCTCTGTATGTGGGTAAAACAAAGCACAAATTAAAAGTATGAATCTCTGAGCATCGTAGCATCAACAGGTGCAAAAACTCGACTTACCCAGTTGTGGCCCACTTTTTGGAAGCAAACCACTCTATTTCGTCTCTACTTTATATTGGCATCGAAAATGTCACCCTCCCTAGGAGAGGGGGTGACCTCGACAATTTATTGTTAAAACGAGAGGCTGTCTGGATCTTTAAAGACCCTTGCTCCCTTCATTCTCAACGTAGACTTTGATCTGAATCCATTCTTGTGATTATTGTGATTTTGCTGTTGTAAATGTTTGTAGGTTTATGTAGCCAAATTGTATCTATGATTGTACGCTATCCATTTATGTTTTTTGTATGCTATTTTAATATATGAGAATTAACCAATGATATCAGGTCACACCCGGCCATGATTACAGAAACCTGTGTGTTTCCTTTGACACCATATAAACGAGTCACCCCGCAGTGTTTAACATTAAACCCTGATGAAGACAGCTTGTCTGTCGAAACGTCGGACATTACATTTTTGCATCTGAGCTCCTAGAGTGTGCGGCTCTCCTTTATTTTTCAGAAGGACAGTGCACCTGCAAACAACAAAATAACATTAAGATAAATTACAATTTACTGTCTCATCACTGTCAATCTGTCTTTACACCGTTCACTGAAAGGTTTTTGCCTGCCTCCCATATATACAAATATATATATACACTGCTCAAAAAAATAAAGGTAACACTAAAATAACACATCCTAGATCTGAATGAATGAAATATTCTTATTAAATACTTTTTTCTTTACATAGTTGAATGTGCTGACAACAAAATCACAGAAAAATTATCAATGGAAAACAAATGTATCAACCCATGGAGGTCTGGATTTGGAGTCACACTCAAAATTAAAGTGGAAAACCACACTACAGGCTGATCCAACTTTGATGTAATGTCCTTAAAAAAAGTCAAAATGAGGCTCGGTAGTGTGTGTGGCCTCCATGTTCCTGTATGACCTCCCTACAACGCCTGGGCATGCTCCTGATGAGGTGGCGGATGGTCTCCTGAGGGATCTCCTCCCAGACCTGGACTGAAGCATCCGCCAACTCCTGGACAGTCTGTGGTGCAACGTGGCTTTGGTGGATGGAGCGAGACATGATGTCCCAGATGTGCTCAATTGGATTCAGGTCTGGGGAACGGGCTGGCCAGTCCATAGCATCAATGCCTTCCTCTTGCAGGAACTGCTGACACACTCCAGCCACATAAGGTCTAGCATTGTCTTGCATTAGGAGGAACCCAGGGCCAACCGCACCAGCATATGATCTCACAAGGGGTCTGAGGATCTCATCTCGGTACCTAATAGCAGTCAGGCTACCTCTGGCGAGCACATGGAGGGCTGTGCGGTCCCCCAAAGAAATGCCACCCCACACCATGACTGACCCACCGCCAAACCGGTCATGCTGGAGGATGTTGCAGGCAGCAGAACGTTCTCCACGGAGTCTCCAGACTCTGTCACGTGCTCAGTGTGAATCTGCTTTCATCTGTGAAGAGCACAGGGCACCAGTGGCGAATTTGCCAATCTTGGTGTTCTCTGGCAAATGCCAAACGTCCTGCACGGTGTTGGGCTGTAAGCACAACCCCCACTTGTGGAAGTCAGATACTAACATTACACACACTTCCTACAAGTAAGTTAATGCTAGCTAGCAAGTCAGCCATCCGACCTCCACTAACGTTAGCTAACTAACAGCAGGCTTTCACTTGAGGTCTTCTGTTTAGACATGTAATGTTAGCTACCTAGGAAAACATTTGACTACAATCCCAATCCATAGAGTAACGTTAGCAAGCCAGCCAAAGAACTCCAGCTTGCTAGCTTCAGCAAGCTTTAACTAGAAATACATACCTAGTGTCATAACTAGGTAAAGTTAACCAAACAGGTTCAATGTTAGATTCTTACCCTAATAACATGGGTGAAAGCTTCACAGGAGCCTGATTCATTGTCAGAGAGATTAAGGCACAATCGTCCTCCAGAAAGTAGTCCATCACAACATACTCCTCTCTCGGCATGTCCAGCCCACTCATTATCTCAGCCAATCATGGCTAGCGGGAAGGTTGCGGACGTCCTGTGGCTTAAACAGCATAATTTAACAGTCTGATGGTCTTGAGATAGACTTAAAAATGGCTTCACTCGGTCCCAGCTTTGATGCACCTGTATTTAATTTGCCTCCTGGGTGGTAGAGGGGTGAACAGGCAGTGGCTCGGGTAGTTATTGTCCTTGAAGATCTTGTTGGCCTTCCTGTGACATCGTGTGCTGTAGGTGTCCTTTGCCCCCGGTGATGAGTTGTACAGACCGCACTACCTTCTGGAGAGCCCTGTAGTTGTGGGCGGTAGTGCGGTTAACGTACCAGGCTGCAATACAGCCCGATAGGATGCTCTCAATTGTGCATCTGTAGTTTGTGAGGGTTTTAGGTGACAAGCCAAATTTCTTCATTCTCCTGAGGTTGAAGAGGTGCTGTTGCGCTGCCTGTGTGGGTGGAACATTTCAGTTTGTCCGTGATGTGTACGCCGAGGAACTTGAAACTTTCCACCTTCTCCAATGCTGTTTCATCTACGTGGATAGGGGGGTGCTCGCTCTGTGGTTTCCTGAAGTCCAGGATCATCTACTTTCTTTTGTTGACTTTGAGTGAGAGGTTGTGTCTGACACCACACTCTGAGTGCCCTCACCTCCTCCCTATATGCTGTCTCGTCATTGTTGGTGATGAAGCCTACTACTGATGTGTCTGCAAACTTGATGATTGAGTTGGAGGCGTGCATGACCACGCGGTCATGGGTGAACAGGGAGTACAAGAAGGGGTTGAGCTTGCACCCTTGTGGGGCCCCAGTGTTGAGGATCAGCAAATTGGAGATGTTGTTTCCTACCTTCACCTCCTGTGGGCGGTCAGTTAGGAAGTCCAGGACCCAGTCGCACAAGGTGGGGTTGAGACCCAGGGCCTCAAGCTTAATGATGAGCTTGGAGGTTAATATAGTGTTGAATGCTGAGCTGTAGTCAATGAATCGAATTCTTGCATAGGTATTATTTTTGTTGGGATGGGATAGGGCAGTGTGCAGTGTGACAAAGGTGCATGGACCTATTGGGGCGGTATGCAAATTGCAGTGGATTTAGGGTGACCGGTAAGGTGGAAGTGATATGATCCTTGACTAGTCTCTGTAACGCTCCGGGTGTCGTGGGTGTGGATTCAGACGCAGGAAACAGAGAGTGCAATGCTGTGCTCTTTAATGCACAAACGCACCACAGGGTGCTCACAACCAAACGGCCCAAACACGGGGGACGAAAATAGTACAACTGAAATACACGACCAGGAACAAACACGTTCCTCTACTACAGAACCGAAGGTCACAATAATTAATCCCGCTCAAAAAACAGGCGGGCTGGCTGTCTAATAAAGCCCAACTAATCATTCACAAACAGGTGCTAACAATAAACATACAAGGAGAGGGAGGAAAGACAATCAGTGGCAGCTAATTGGCCGGTGACGACGACCACCGAGCACCATCCGACCGGGAAGGGAAGCCACCCTCGGTCGGACTCGTGACAGTCTCTCAAAGCAATTCATGATGACAGAAGTGTGTGCTACATGGTGATAGTCATTCAGCTCAGTTACCTTTGCCTTCTTGGGTACAGGAACAATAGTGGCCATATTGAAGCATGTGGGAACAGCAGACTGGGATAGGGAGAGATTGAATATGTCTGCAAACAACAACCAGCTGGTTAGCGCATGGTCTGAGGACGCGGCTAGGGATGTCGTCTGGGCATACAACCTTGCGAGTGTTAACACATTAAAATGTTTTACTCACATCGGCAAAGGAGAAAGAGGGGGGGACCCAGTCCTTGGTAGAGGGCCACTTCGGTGGCACTGTATTATCCTCAAAGCAAGATGTCAGTGTCCGTGACACGGCTGATTTTCTTTTTGTAGTCTGTGATTGCCAAAAAACAAACTGTCTTTCAAGATGATTTGTAAAAATCCAAATAACTTCACAGATCTTCATTGTAAAGGGTTTAAACACTGTTTCCCATGTGTAATGGTTTTCTTGTGTCGAAGGAGAGGCGGACCAAAATGCAACGTGGTTATTATTCATGGTTCTTTAATGAAGAAACTATACATGAATAGACTAACAAAACCAAGAAATGTGAAAAACCAAAACAGCCCTATCTGGTGCAAACACAGAGACAGGAACAATCACCCACAAAACCAACACCAAACAGGCTACGTAAATATGGTTCCCAATCAGAGCCAATGACTAACACCTGCCTCTGATTGAGAACCATATCAGGCCAAACACAGAAACAGACAAACTAGACACACAACATAGAATGCCCACTCAGATCACACCCTGACCAAACAAAACATAGAAACATACAAAGCAAACTATGGTCAGGGTGTGACACAATGCTTGTTCAATGAACGATAAACAATTCATGTGGAATGGTCGTTAAGACACTAACAGCTTACAGACGGTAGGGAATTAAGGTCACAGTTATGAAAAAACTTAGGACACTAAGGAGGCCTTTATACTTTATACTGTGACAGTACCCCTCCCCCCCCAAGGTGCGGACTCCAGCCGCAAAACCTGAACCTATTGGGGAGGGTCTGGGTGGGCATCTGTCCACGGTGGCGGCTCTGGTGCTGGACGTGGCTCCCACTTCACCATGGTCTTAGTCTGCCCCATTGTCCGCTTCCGTGGCCTCCTAACCACGGCGACCCTTCTAAATGACCCCACTGGACAGAGGGGCAACTCGGGACAGAGGGGCAGCTCGGGACAGAGGGGCGGAAGCTCTGGTGCCTCTGGGCTGAGGGGCTCTGGCGCCTCAGACTCCGGCAGCGCCGGACCGGCGGGAGACTCCGGCAGCGCCGGACCGGCCGGAGACACCGGCAGCGCCGGTCCGGCGCCGGCGGGAGACTCCGGCAGCGCCGGACAGGCAGGAGACTCTGGCAGAGCTGGACAGGCGGGAGCAGCTGTAGGGATGAGACAGAGAGTCAGCCTGGTGCGGGGGGCTGCCACCGGAGGGCTGGTGCGTGGAGGTGGTACCGGATAGCCCGGACCGTGCAGGCGCACTGGAGCTCTTGAGCACCGAGCCCGCCCAACCTTACCTGGTTGAATGCTCCCAGTCGCCCTGCCAGTGCGGCGAGGTGGAATAGCCCGCACTGGGCTATGCAGGTGAACCGGGGACACCATGCGCAAGGCTGGTGCCATGTAAGCCGGCCCAAGGAGACACACTGGAGACCAGATGCGTAGAGCCGGCTTCATGGCACTTGGCTCGATACCCACTCTAGTCCGGCCGATACGCGGAGCTGGTATGTTCCGCACCGGGCTTTGCACCCGCACTGGGGACACCATGCGCTTCACAGCATAACACGGTGCCTGCCCAGTCTTTGTAGCCCCCCGGTAAGCACAGGAAGTTGGCGCAGGTCTCCTACCTGGCTTCGCCACACTTCCTGTGTGCCCCCAATAAATTTTTGGGGCTGACTCTCGGGCTTCCATCCATGCCGCCGTGCTGCCTCCTCATACCAGCGCCTCTCCGCCTTCGCCGCCTCCAGCTCTTCTTTGGGGTCGATATTCTCCAGGCTGTGCCCAGGGTCCTTTACCATCCAACTCATCCTCTCATGTCCAGTACTCCTCGCGCTGTTCCTGCTGCCGCTGCCTGTCACCACGCCGCATGGTCCCGTTTTGGTGGGGGATTCTCTAATGGTTTTCTTGTGTCGAAGGAGAGGCGGACCAAAACGCAGCGTGGTTATTATTCATGGTTCTATAATAAAGAAACTATACATGAATAGACTAACAAAACCAAGAAATGTGAAAAACCAAAACAGTCCTATCTGGTGCAAACACAGAGACAGGAACAATCACCCACAAAACCCAACAGGCTACCTAAATATGGTTCCCAATCAGAGCCAATGACTAACACCTGCCTCTAATTGAGAACCATATCAGGCCAACCACAGAAAAAGACAAACTAGACACACAACATAGAATGCCCACTCAGATCACACCCTGACCAAACAAAACATAGAAACATACAAAGCAAACTATGGTCAGGGTGTGACACCATGCTTGTTCAATGAACGATAAACAATTCATGTGGAACGGTCGTTAAGACACTAACAGCTTACAGACGGTAGGCAATTAAGGTCACAGTTATGAAAAAACTTAGGACACTAAGGAGGCCTTTATACTACCTCTGAAAAACACCAAAAGATTGATGCCCAGGGTCCCTGCACATCTGTGTGAACGTGCCCTAGGCATGCTGCAAGATGGCATGAGGACTGCAGATGTGGCCAGGGCAAAAAAATGTAATGTCCACACTGTGAGACGCCTAAGATAGCACTACAGGGAGACAGGATGGACAGCTGATCTTCCATGCAGTGGCAGACCACATGTAACAATACCTGCACAGGATCGGTACATCCGAGCATCACACATGCGGAACAGGAACAGATTGGCAACAACAACTGCCCTAGTTACACCAAGATTGCACAATCCCTCTGTCAGTGCTCAGACTGTCTGCAATAGGCTGAGAGAAGCTGGACTGAGGGCTTGTAGGCCTGTTGTAAGGCAGGTCCTCACCAGACATCACCAGCAACAACGTTGCCTATGGGCACACAACCACCACCGCTTGACCAGAAAGGACTGTCAAAAAGTGCTCTTCACTGACGAGTCACGGTTTTGTCTCACCGGGGGTGATGGTCAGATTCGTGTTTATTTTCGAAGAAATGAGTGTTACACCGAGGCCTGTACTCTTGATTTGGAGGTGGAGGGTCCGTCATGGTCTGGGCCGGTGTCACAGCATCATCGGACTGAGCTTGTTGTCATTGCAGGCAATCTCAACGCTGTGCATTACAGGGAAGCCATCCTCCTCCCTCATATGGTACCCTTCCTGCAGGCTCATCTTGACATCACCCTCCAGCATGACAATGCCACCAGCCATACTGCTAGCTCTGTGCGTGATTTCCTGCAAGACAGGAATGTCAGTGTTCTGCCATGGCCAGAAAAGAGCCCGAATCTCAATCCTATTGAGCACGTCTGGGACCTGTTGGACCGGGAACTTGCAGGTGCCTTGGTGGAAGAGTGGGGTAAAATTTCCCAGCAAGAACTGCCAAATCTGGTGCAGTCCATGAGGAGGAGATGCACTGCAGTACTTAATGCAGCTGGTGGCCACACCAGATACTGTAACTTTTGATTTTGATCCCCCCCCTTTGTTCAAGGACACATTGTTCAATTTTTGTCTGTCACATCAAATCAAATCAAATGTATTTATATAGCCCTTCGTACATCAGCTGATATCTCAAAGTGCTGTACAGAAACCCAGCATAAAACCCCAAACAGCAAGCAATGCAGGTGTAGAAGCACGGTGGCTAGGAAAAACTCCCTAGAAAGGCCAAAACCTAGGAAGAAACCTAGAGAGGAACCAGGCTATGTGGGGTGGCCAATCCTCTTCTGGCTGTGCCGGGTGGAGATTATAACAGAACATGGCCAAGATGTTCAAATGTTCATAAATGACCAGCATGGTTGAATAATAATAAGGCAGAACAGTTGAAACTGGAGCAGCAGCACGGCCAGGTGGACTGGGGACAGCAAGGAGTCATCATGTCAGGTAGTCCTGGGGCATGGTCCTAGGGCTCAGGTCCTCTGAGAGAGAGAAAGAAAGAGAGAAAGAAAGAAAGAGATAAAGAGAGAAAGAGAGAATTAGAGAGAGCACATGTCTGTGGAATTTGTTCAGTTTATGTCTCAGTTGTTGAATCTTATGTTCATACAAATATTTAAACATGTTAATTAAGTTTGCTGAAAATAAATCCAGTTGACAGTGAGAGGACATTTCTTTTTTTGTTGAGTTCATAAGGAGCTTCCCCAAATCCTACAAAAGCTCAACCCCAGTCTTCGTGCGGATTCGCGGTTGTCAATTATGCACTGTATCCCGCTGGCATGGAAAATCCCCACAACATGCGGGCAAATTCCCCCAAGCCACGGATGTGCCCCCGAGACAATAAAGCAACTCAAAAAAACTAACGATTCGACAAAGTAAAAAAGAGTTTTCAAACACTAACTCCACACTCCGCCTATCAACATCATGTTGAGGAAAACGAGCAAAGAGAAAAGATTCAGCAGACAGAGTGGGAGGGTCATCACTGAGTCTGTTTCCAGCTGCGGATATTCCTTGGTGCATCCAGCGTGGGTGGGACGGGACTGTGGGCCCGAAAATTGCTGCGTCGGGTCCGTTTCCCTGCCAGACTGCACGTGGTTCCCCTCAAGGTCCCAGGGCCCCAGCCGCGAAGAACAACTCCAAGCCCATTTGACCAACACTCCATTGTAACCTCTCAAGCTCCACCTAGCCATTTCTTGTGCAATCTTCAACAGGGCTATTCTCAAAAAGTGCCGCAGGCTGACGGTTACAGGAAGGCTCACCGGAGCAAAGGTGTGTCGTTGGCAGCTTTGGTGAAAGGGTCTGGCAAAAATAAATTATACGTAGAAGTCTGATTGAGAATGGCAGCATCGCCTTCTGTTAGGGCGTTTTGTCCCATGCATTGCACAGGGGTAGCAGTTAAATATGGGGGGGAGAGTAGAGAGGGAGAAGGGAAGACAGTCTGTCCACGTCCCACAGTCTGCTGGATGTTTACCTCGAATACTTTAGTGTGTGCCCACTGTTAGGATTGTCCTCCAGTTCCTAGGATGGGGAATAGGGTTTCCATAGAGTGTGTCCCATGAGGTAAGGGTTTGTAGGAGGGTTGTTGGGTGTGGTTCCATTGGTGGCTGAAGGTATACAGGGTGCCAACATTGTGGGGCTCCTTTGTATCCCAGTGTGGATGGTTATTGTTGGTGGGTGGGTGGGTTGGTGGAAGGGTGTGTGTTGGTAGGTTGCATCCTCTGTGGTTTGTTGACACACGGGGGTTATCCTAGGGGCCCCTGGTTGCGGCCGCCTGGGCGTTTAGCAAGTTTAGTTTTTTAGAGGGTGGGTGTTGGTTTTCTTGCTGTTGTTTTTAATGATGGTTGAGTTGATGTAGTAGGGCCTTGGTTGTGGTATCCTTAAGTTATTGTTGGTGGCTCCGGCGAGGTCTGTGGAGGGTCCAAGGTTATGGCAACACTCGGAGTCTTTAATTGGTAGGGTCCGACATGGGCAGAGTATTTCATTGGTAGCGTCAGTGGTTTGGGGCAAACCTGTGCAATCCGCCTCAGTCGGAGACCCAGTGGGGCCCGTGGTTGCGGCAACCCCTAGTACCTAGGTCCAAGCTGGAGATGTCGCAGGGTCCAAAGTAGTCCTAGTCCTGTTTGCTTGAGTTGTCCTGTTTGCTTGAGTTGTTCCTGGTTTTGTCAGCGGCTCGGACTGAGAGAGAGTTGTGGGGAGAGAGAGTTGTGGGGAGGGCCCAAGGTTAGGGCTACCGTCGGTGTCTGGCATGGGCGGAGGGGTTCTTTAATGGTTAGGGTCCGATGTGGACAGAGTCTTTATTTGGTAGGGTCCGTGGTTGCAGCATCCATAGTAGTTGCAGCGTCCATAGTAGTGGCAGCCCTGTTTGCTGTGTTTTGTGGTCGTAATTGTTTTCGTTGTAGCCTTGTGTCGTGTGGAAGGGTGGTGTTGTGACAGAGGTAATGGTGGGTTTTTGAGCTTATTGAGGGTCGTTAAGGTTGACTCTTGTTGTCGTCATCGTCGCTACTGCTGCCAGTGCAGCTGCTGCCGTTGTTGCTGCCCCAGCTACTGGTGTCTTCCGAGCCGTGAAGGGCCTCTGAGATTCTTTTCTTGAGTCTGTCTGGCGTAGTGTTACCCAACCGGGCTATCCAGTAGCACTCCCTTTTGCATCAGAGGTAGTGGTGCATCAGTGGATCTGGAGGAGAAGTTCTAGAGGTGTTGGGTGAGTCAGGTCCGGAGGGAGCCACTTGTTTCCCCCATGTAGGTGGCATTGCAGGTTTTGCATATGAGGGTGTAGAGTGAGAGATCTGTCGGGGCTGTCCACTCTTAGAACCATGCTGTGGAGTTGTTGAAACTGGGGTTCTCCTGCCACTTTGCGTGGGTTGCGGAGGTTGGGGTTCCTGCGGAAGGCAAGAATTGGTTTGCGTAGGGGTAGGTTCCCCGTCTGGAGGAGGATCCTTTTGAGCAGCCTGGCCACTCTGACGCTGAATGGATTGTATGTGACGGTCATCCGTTCCGATCCCTTTTGGGCTCTGTGGCCGCGTCTCCCATGTTAGGTGCTGGCTCAGGGTGAATGCCACAGATCGTAATGGGCTTGTTGTATGGAGGAGCGGGTGTAGCCTCAGTTACGTCTGAGTGCCGGAGACAGGTTAAGTGGTCCGTTGGGGAAGGTGTCCGGTTGGG
This sequence comes from Oncorhynchus tshawytscha, assembly GCF_018296145.1. Classification (NCBI taxonomy): domain Eukaryota; kingdom Metazoa; phylum Chordata; class Actinopteri; order Salmoniformes; family Salmonidae; genus Oncorhynchus; species Oncorhynchus tshawytscha. Next base: position 59,697,169 of record NC_056447.1, on the reverse strand, counting down.
TGCAGATGTGCAGGTAGCATAGCAGTTGGGACTGAGAAGTATTCCCCTGCTCATGTGGTGTGGGTGGTGGCTGTCAGCATGCAGGAGGGTGTGGGTGTCGGTCATTTTGAAGCACATTTTGGTATCCAGGTGGCCCGTTTCGGTGAAGCTAGTTCTCTTGTAGGTGGTGGTGTCCAGGAAGTGCTCTTGTTGTTCGTCCAGCTCGTAGGTGAGGTGGATGGATGGGTGGTGTGTGTTGAGCATGGCGGCAAACTGCCCAAACTCCTCTGTGCCGTGGGGCCAGATGCCCCACACATCATCCAGGTCGTGGTAGAAGGGTTGGAGAGGGCATAGAGGGAACACGGTGGTTTCCTTTTCCGCCAGGTAGATGTCAGCGTATGAGGGGGTGAACTGTGGCCACTCCTTCGACCTGTAGGGACGTGCATCCGTTGAGTTTGAAGTCTTTGCATGTGAGTGAGAGCTCCAAGAGTCATAGGAGTTGTTGGTCCAGTCTGCCAGGTTGCGGGTGGCGTTCCAGGTGGGCCCAGACAGCGGCCAGGCCCGGCCCTACCTCAATTTTGGTGCCATAGTGAAGAGGATGTTGCCGGCGGCCATGGAGGCCTCGCCACTTTGTCCAGGAAGTCCACCATGTATTTGTAGCTGTTGTGCCTTGTGACCAGCGGGCGTAGGTAAGTGTCTATCGACTGTGACAAGCTGTAGGTCTCACTGTCGGATACAATCGGCCTGCCTGGGTTCACCTCGTGAGGCACCAGCCAGGTGGATGGGTCCTTGTGGATTTTGGGCAGTAGGTTGAAGTTCCTCGTTTTAGCCTGTGTGCTTCCTACCAAGTGGTCGCATTGTTTGGGCCTTAGGTATCCGCTTGACACCAGTTGGTCTTGCTCCTGTTTGATCCGCAGAGCCATCTCTTGGAAGATGAATTTGGTGAGCCTCCGGTAGTTCTGTACCTGGCCGAGTTGGCATTTTGCCTCTGCTATGTACTGGCTCCTGTCCAGGATTACCACGGCATATCCTTTGTCTGCTGGTTTGATGACGATCATGGCATCCCTCTGCAGTTGCCTGACGGCAGTCACTTCCTCCTGGGGTAGGTTGTCCTGGGTCCCTGGCAGGAGGGGGATTGAGTCGAGCGCTTCCCAGTCATTTTAGAGAAGGTGGCGGACTGCCAAAGGCAGCTCCTTTTTGGGTGGTTCCCACGGCAAAGGGGTCCTGAAATAGTTGTATATTTTCCAGCGGGTCCTCTCTGGGCTCAGCATGGTTTTCATCCTCTACAGCACGGTTATCGAAGTAGGGGGCTACTCTGAGCTGTGGAAGTCGGCAAACTCAGAGCAGAGTCAGGCACAGACCTCCTTGCCGGTGTCCAGTGTAGGGATAAATGTGAGGCCTCTGCAAAGTAGGGCGAGTTGGGGTTGTGTGGGTTTGAAGAGGTGCGACAGAACCACAACCTCCACGCCAATGTCTCCTCCTCTGGGGTTGGGGTGCGGTGGGTGCGGTGTGTCGTGGAAATTTCCTCTATTTACCAAATCATGAGAGCAAACCACACACAAGTCAGAGTTAGTTATCAAAGTCCATCTTTAATTATATGAGCTCTATCACAACCCTGTGACTCTCAGATCAATTCAGTGTCTATCAATGACTTCTCTGAGAGTCCCTTCCACATTGCAACTGAGATCCTTTAATAGCAAAAAACACACATAGTCAGACAGCATAGACATAATAAATCGTTCAGCTTTGTCTCCTAAACTATGTTATTTTCTCAAACTCAAAACCATAAACCAATCCTCCATATCAACAGGCATATATCAAATCCATCCTATCTTGACAAGATCACAGAGACACCCTGACTGGCACACAGACATTGTGGAGCCAAGAGATACACGCTTGACCCCTCCCCTCTCTCCGGCCCAAACAACTTAGTCTTGACATAGAACAGATACTGCAAAACCGCCACAGTATTATACAAAAATAACATTCTGATGAGAAGTAACTTACAAACATATGATGAATATAAAACATCTTACCTATGTTACCAACCAATTCTGATTATTCCCCAACAGGTAAGGCAGGGTTCAGCCCCCTGTCGGCATTCACCCCTTGGTCCGGTGATGTGCTCGTTGTTGGTGCAGTCTTAGTCATCTTTGTGGTCGTGGTGGGGTATGGCCTGTCTCCCGTTGGTCGGAGCACGGAGAGATGGGTGTCACTTAGGAGAACGCTCTCCCCCTGGTCAGGGCCAGAGAGGGGTGCGCCTAATTTAAATGGACCAGGGTGGAAACTATACAGTTGAATTCGGAAGTTTACGTACACCTTAGCCAAATACAATAAAACAGTTTTTCAATTCCTGACATTTAATCCTAGTAAAAGTTCCCTGTCTCAGGTCAGTTAGGATCAGCACTTTATTTTAAGAATGTCAAATGTCAGAATAAATAGCAGAGAGAATGACTTAATTCAGCTTTTGTTTCTTTCATTTCATTCCCAGTGGGTCAGAAGTTAAACCTCTTGATCCTACTTGAGACGCAGACGTCCCAACTAGAGCTCTGGAAATGCAAATGCGCTACGCTAAACGCTAATAGTATTAGTTAAAACGCAAAGGTTCATTAAAATACACATGCTTGGTATTGAATTAAAGCTACACTCGTTGTGAATCCAGGCACCAAGTCAGATTTTTAAAATGCTTTTCGGCGAGAGCATGAGAAGCTATTATCTGATAGCATGTAACACCCCAAAAGACCCGTAGGGGATGTAAACAAAAGAATTAGCATAGTCGGCGCTACACAAACCGCACAATAAAATATAAAACATTCATTACCTTTGACCATCTTCTTTCTTGGCACTCCTTGATGTCCCAAATCAAATCAAATCAAATCAAATTTTATTTGTCACATACACATGGTTAGCAGATGTTAATGCGAGTGTAGCGAAATGCTTGTGCTTCTAGTTCCGACAATGCAGTAATAACGAGCAAGTAATCTAACTAACAATTCCAAAAAAAACTACTGTCATACACAGTGTAAGGGGATAAAGAATATGTACATAAGGATATATGAATGAGTGATGGTACAGAGCAGCATAGGCAAGATACAGTAGATGATATCGAGTACAGTATATACATATGAGATAAGTATGTAAACCAAGTGGCATAGTTAAAGTGGCTAGTGATACATGTATTACATAAGGATGCAGTCGATGATATAGAGTACAGTATCAACGTATGCATATGAGATGAACAATGTAGGGTAAGTAACATTATATAAGGTAGCATTGTTTAAAGTGGCTAGTGATATATTTACATCATTTCCCATCAATTCCCATGATTAAAGTGGCTGGAGTAGAGTCAGTATCATTGACAGTGTGTTGGCAGTAGCCACTCAATGTTAGTGGTGGCTGTTTAACAGTCTGATGGCCTTGAGATAGAAGCTGTTTTTCAGTCTCTCGGTCCCAGCTTTGATGCACCTGTACTGACCTCGCCTTCTGGATGGCAGCGGGGTGAACAGGCAGTGGCTCGGGTGGTTGATGTCCTTGATGATCTTTATGGCCTTCCTGTAGCATCGGGTGGTGTAGGTGTCCTGGAGGGCAGGTAGTTTGCCCCCGGTGATGCGTTGTGCAGACCTCACTACCCTCTGGAGAGCCTTACGGTTGAGGGCGGTGCAGTTGCCATACCAGGCGGTGATACAGCCCGCCAGGATGCTCTCGATTGTGCATCTGTAGAAGTTTGTGAGTGCTTTTGGTGACAAGCCGAATTTCTTCAGCCTCCTGAGGTTGAAGAGGCGCTGCTGCGCCTTCCTCACGATGCTGTCTGTGTGAGTGGACCAATTCAGTTTGTCTGTGATGTGTATGCCGAGGAACTTAAAACTTGCTACCCTCTCCACTACTGTTCCATCGATGTGGATGGGGGTGTTCCCTCTGCTGTTTCCTGAAGTCCACAATCATCTCCTTAGTTTTGTTGACGTTGAGTGTGAGGTTATTTTCCTGACACCACACTCCGAGGGCCCTCACCTCCTCCCTGTAGGCCGTCTCGTCGTTGTTGGTAATCAAGCCTACCACTGTTGTGTCGTCCGCAAACTTGATGATTGAGTTGGAGGCGTGCATGGCCACGCAGTCGTGGGTGAACAGGGAGTACAGGAGAGGGCTCAGAACGCACCCTTGTGGGGCCCCAGTGTTGAGGATCAGCGGGGAGGAGATGTTGTTGCCTTCCCTCACCACCTGGGGGCGGCCCGTCAGGAAGTCCAGTACCCAGTTGCACAGGGCGGGGTCGAGACCCAGGGTCTCGAGCTTGATGACGAGCTTGGAGGGTACTATGGTATTGAATGCCGAGCTGTAGTCGATGAACAGCATTCTCACATAGGTATTCCTCTTGTCCAGATGGGTTAGGGCAGTGTGCAGTGTGGTTGAGATTGCATCGTCTGTGGACCTATTTGGGCGGTAAGCAAATTGGAGTGGGTCAAGGGTGTCAGGTAGGGTGGAGGTGATATGGTCCTTGACTAGTCTCTCAAAGCACTTCATGATGACGGATGTGAGTGCTACGGGCGGTAGTCGTTTAGCTCAGTTACCTTAGCTTTCTTGGGAACAGGAACAATGGTGGCCCTCTTGAAGCATGTGGGAACAGCAGACTGGTATAGGGATTGATTGAATATGTCCGTAAACACACCGGCCAGCTGGTCTGCGCATGCTCTGAGGGCGCGGCTGGGGATGCCGTCTGGGCCTGCAGCCTTGCGAGGGTTAACACGTTTAAATGTCTTACTCACTTCGGCTGCAGTGAAGGAGAGACCGCATGTTTCCGTTGCAGGCCGTGTCAGTGGCACTGTATTGTCCTCAAAGCGGGCAAAAAAGTTATTTAGTCTGCCTGGGAGCAAGACATCCTGGTCCGTGACTGGGCTGGGTTTCTTCCTGTAGTCCGTGATTGACTGTAGACCCTGCCACATACCTCTTGTGTCTGAGCCGTTGAATTGAGATTCTACTTTGTCTCTGTACTGGCGCTTAGCTTGTTTGATAGCCTTGCGGAGGGAATAGCTGCACTGTTTGTATTCAGTCATGTTACCAGACACCTTGACACCTTGCCCTGATTAAAAGCAGTGGTTCGTGCCTTCAGTTTCAATACTTCAGTAATCAATACTGGGTCTTTTTTTTCGATTAAATCGGTCCATATATAGCCTAGATATCGATCTATGAAAACTGTGTGATAAACGGAAAAAAATAGCGTTTCATAACGTAACGTCATTTTTTAAAAGTTAAAAAGTCGACGATAAACTTTCACAAAACACTTCGAAATACCTTTCTAATGCAACTTTAGGTATTACTACACGTTAATAAGCTATAAAAATCATCAGGAGGCGATGTAAATTCGATAGCTGGTCGTCTGGAAAAAATGTCCGGAAAAACACTGAGACGATGCATCAAGTTGGTGGTCGGAGGGAATCGGTTCCCTTTGGTCGGATCTACCAAGAATCAAATCAGAATCAAATGAGAAGACTCTATACATCCTGTGGAAGCTGTAGGTACTGCAACCTCGGCCTCATTTAATACGGTTCACCTTTAACAATGGGTTGAAGTGGCGCATGGATATTTTTTTCCATCTCCAGTGATCAGATTTTCCTGCGCTTTTCGATGAAACAGACGTTCTGTTATAGTCACAGCCGTGATTTAAACAGTTTTAGAAACGTCTGAGTGTTTTCTATCCACACATACTAATCATATGCATATACTATATTCCTGGCATGAGTAGCAGGACGCCAAAATGTTGCGCGATTTTTAACAGAATGTTCGAAAAAGTAGGGGGTCGGCTTAAGAGGTTTTAACATACACTTAATTAGCCTTTGGTAGCTTTCCCTTTAAATTGTTTAACTTGGGTCAAACTTTTCGGGTAGCCTTCCACAAGCTTCCCACAATAAGTTGGGGGAATTTTGGCCCATTCCTCCTGACAGAGCTGGTATAACTGAGTCAGGTTTGTTGGCCTCCTTGCTCGCACACGCTTTTTCAGTTCTGCTTTTTTTTTCAGTTCGACTTTGTTGTCCTTAAGCTATTTTGTCACAACTTTAGAAGCATGCTTGGGGTCATTGTCCATTTGGAAGACCCATTTGCAACCAAGCATTAAATTCATGACTGAGGTCTTGAGATATTTCTTCAATATATCCACATCATAATCCTTCCTCATAAAGCCATCTATTTTGTGAAGTGCACCAGTCCCTCCTGCAGCAAAGCATCCCCACAACATGATGCTGCCACCCCCACAACATGATGCTGCCATCCCCGTGGTTCACAGTTGGGATGGTGTTCTTTGGCTTGCAATTCTCCCACTTTTTCCTCCAAACATAACAATGGTCATTACGGCCAAACAGTTCTATTTTTGTTTCATCAGACCAGAGGACAATCTTTATCCCCATGTGCAGTTGAAAATCGTAGTCTGTCTTTTTCATGCTGGTTTTGGAGCAGTGGCTTCTTCCTTGCTGGGCGGATTTCAGGTTATGTCGATATAGGACTCGTTTTACTGTGGATATAGATACTTTTGTACCTGTTTCCTCCAGCATCTTCACAAGGTCATTTGCTGTTGTTCTGCAATTGATTTGCACTTTTCGCTTTAAAGTACATTCATCTCTAGGAGACAGAATGTGACTCCTTCCTGAGCGATATGACGGCTATGTGGTCCCATGGTGTTTATACTTGGGTACTATTTTTGTACAGATGAACGTGGTACCTTCAGGCATTTGGAAATTGCTCCCAAGGATGAACCAGACTTGTGGAGGTCTACAATTTATTTTCTGTGGTCTTGGTTGATATATTTTGATTTTTTCATGATGTCAAGCAAAGAGTCACTGAGTTTGAATGTAGGCCTTGAAATAAATTCACAGGTACACCTCCAATTGACTCAGATGTCAATTAGCCTATGAGAAGCTATGTAAACAAGATGGCATAGGAGTCAGATGTCTTTTGTCCTCGTCTTGTCGTGTCCCGTATATATACATATATTTACAAATTTCTTCGCATACCTTTTTATATATATATTTTTTTTTTCCATACACTCAACTTCAAAACACTCTCCTGCAACCCGCCTCACCAATTTATTTAAAACAATCTGTAATCCTCCATAGAAGCTAGCCAGAAGCTAGCCAGAAGCTATCCTGAAGCTTACCAGAAGCTAATTAGAAGCTAGCCAGAAGCTAGTTAGCTTCTTTACTGGCCAATCTTTAGTATTCAGCTAACCACGGTTTGTGGTCATCAGCTATCCTTTAGCTCGAAAATCAATCGCCAGTTTTGTACGGCGCGGCTCGGACCGGAACATACCGGACCTATTTTTCTCTCCATGTCCAGGGATTTCAACCGCAAGCTCTAGACATTTATACCTGGACCTCGCAGCTAGCTAGCTGCTATCCGTGTGACTATCAGCTTACGTCGATCCCGGAGCAAACATCAATTATTCCCGTGCTAGCCAGCTGAAGAGTTCCATCAGCCACTCCTGGGCTACAATCACCTATCTGGACCTGTTTTACCTCCACTCCTATTCCCCAGGCGCTCTCTTTTGATGACTTCTGTAACTGTAATAGCCTTGGTTTCACGCAAGTTAACATTAGAAGCCTCCTCCATAAGTTTGTTTTATTCACTGCTTTAGCACACTCTGCAAACCCGGATGTTCTAGCTGTGTCTGAATCCTGGCTTAGGAAGACCACCAACAATTCAGAAATTTTCATCCCTAACTACAACATTTTCAGACAAGATAGAACTGCCAAAGAGGGCGGTGTTGCAATCTACTGCAAAGATAGCCTGCAGAGTTCTGTCCTACTGTCCAGGTCTGTACCCAAACAATTTGAACTTCTACTTTTAAAAATCCACCTCTCTAAAAACAAGTCTCTCACCGTTGCCGCCTGCTATAGACCACCCTCTTCCCCCAGCTGTACTCTGGACACCATATGTGAACTGATTGTCCCCCATCTATCCTCAGAGCTCGTGCTGCTAGGTGACCTAAACTGGAACATGCTTTAACACCCCAGCCATCCTACAATCTAAGCTTGATGCCCTCAATCTCACACAAATTATCAATGAACCTACCAGGTACCTCCCCAAAGCCGTAAACACGGGCACCCTCATAGATATCATCCTGACCAACTTACCCTCTAAATACACCTCTGTTGTCTTCAACCAAGATCTCAGCGATCACTGCCTCATTGCCTGCATCCGTAATGGGTCAGCGGTCAAACGACCTCCACTCATCACTGTCAAACGCTCCCTGAAACACTTCAGTGAGCAGGCCTTTCTAATCGACCTGGCCGGGGTATCCTGGAAGGATATTGATCTCATCCCGTCAGTAGAGGATGCCTGTTTTTTTTTTAATGCCTTCCTAACCATCTCAAAAAAGCATGCCCCATTCAAGAAATGTAGAACCAGGAACAGATATAACCCTTGGTTCTCCCCAGACCTGACTGCCCTTAACCATTGTATGTTTGTTTTATTCTATGTGTAACTCTGTGTTGTTATATGTGTCCAACTGCTTTGCCTCATCTTGGCCAGGTCACAGTTGTAAATGAGAACTTGTTCTTAACTTGCCTACCTGGTTAAATAAAGGTGAAATAAATAAAAGCTTCTAAAGCCATGACATCGTTTTATGGAATTGTCCAAGCTGCTTAAAGGCACAGTCAACTTAGTGTGTGTACACTTCTGACCCACTGGAAATGTGATACCGTGAATTATAAGTAAAATAATCTGTCTGTAAACAATTGTTTGAAAAATGACTTGTGTCATTCACTAAGTAGATGTCCGAACCAACTTGCCAAAACCATTGTTTGTTTAACAGGACATTTGTGGAGTGGTTGAAAAACTAGTTTTAATGACTCCAACCTAAGTGTATGTAATCTTCCGACTGAGGGCAACCCTCTGGTTGTAGGAAGCTAGCGTCCAGGACGGTGGTGGTGTGGCATAGGTATGCTCCGGGGTAGGCTTCCACTTTGACCTGGTCCGAGGAGATCAGCGGGAGCCTAGCAATTTTGAAGTCGCCTAGGATGGGTATGGGTCTGCGGGGTTGTACCCTCCATTGAGGTTTGGCGAGCTCCAGGGTGGCGCCTGAAGCTGCTGATGTCCTGTGTCGATGTTGTATCTGTTGCTGTGGGTGATGTCAGACGGATTGTGTTGTAACGGGATGAGGAGGAGTAGACGGTGAAGGAGGAGAGGAAGGAGGAACAAGGGGAGGGGGTGAGACCAAGGGTAGTGGTCCCGATTGGTGGGCACATCCGGGCCGGGGTCTAGTGGCTCGGCTCCTGGTCGGGTGTAGGGAAAGTCATTGCCGGACACTCCCTGTGAGAGTGATAGAGACAGTCCGTGGACTCCCTGAGTTTACCATCGGGTGGTGATGTTCTTGAGGGGTCGGTCCAGTGTGAGGAGGAGGGGGAGGAGCCAGAGTGTGAGGTGGACTTGTGGTGGATACAGGGTGGGCCTGTGAGCCTCCGTGTTCTCCATCCATGCCTGTTGAGAGCTCGGTCACTGCACTTATGAAGATGGCTTCATCTATGATTTCCCTGTATTCCTGGTCCAGCGGTGGGGGTGAGGGGTGGAGGGGGGAGGCCGTTGCCCTTAGCTGCAAGCATGTCAACCATCCTTTCAATCCTCTGTGTCACACCTGTTATGGGTATGACAGGTTGGTCTGGTTGCCTTTTTGGGTGGTGTACGGACCTCCAACTCTAATCCCATGTCGTCTTGCGCCGACTCATCCCTGTCCACCCTGGTTCGGGCATGGTCAGTGGCGAGGCCTGGCCGGCCCTTTTCCTCCTGCTGAGTCCCAACTCGTTCCACCCTGGTTTGGATTTGGTCGGGTGTGGGAAGCTCAGAAGCCACCATCCCTTCCTCGGTCCTTTCCTGCCCAGTCACCCTGGTTGGGGTATGATCAGAGCTAGGGTCGGACCAGGTCGTGTTCCTCATCGGAAACTCTCCCTGTGCCACCTGGGTTTAGATTTCGCTGGGTCTCTGGGGTTCCGGGGATGGTGGTGTTGGCCTGTTGCTCTTGTTGGACACTTTCATCCCTTTCGAGCGGTCTGAGGTGCTCTCCCCTTTGTACCACTGTTCAGAATCTCCTCCGTGTCCTTGGTTGTCAGATGTTACTATGGAATACTGAAGTATAATTACAAGCATTTTAAGTGTCAACAGCTTTTATTGACAATTACATGAAGTTGATGCAAAGAGTCAATATTTGCAGTGTTGACCCTTCTTTTTCAAGACCTCTGCAATCCGTCCTCGCATGCTGTTAATTAACTTCTGGGCCACATCCTGAATGATGGCAGCCCATTCTTGCATAATCAATGCTTGGAGTTTGTGTGTTTTTGTTTGTCCACCCACCTCTTGAGGATTGACCACACGTTCTAAATGGGAATAAAACCTCTCTAGGCTAGGTGGGACGCTACCGTCCCACCTGACCAACATCCAGTCAAAGTGCAGGGCGCCAAATTCAAAGTACATCATTTTTTATATTTAAAATTCTTGAAAATACACATGCAATATGTCAAAATAAAGATTAACTTCTTGGTAATCCAGCCAAGGTGTCAGATTTCAAAAAGGCTTTACGGCAAAAACAAACCATGCGATTATCTGAGGACAGCGCCCCGCATACAAAGCATGAAAAACATTTTTCAACCAGGCAGGTGCGCCACGAAAGTCAGAAATAGCGAGATAATAAATGCCTTACCTTTGACGTTCTTCTTTTTTTTGCACTCCAAAAGGTACCAGCTACGCCACAAATGGTCATTTTGTTCGATTAAGTTCTTCTTTACATCTCCAAAAACTTAGTTTAGCTGGCACGCTTCATTCAATAATCCACCGGTGTCCCTCCTTCAAAATGCATCCAAAATGAATCCCAAAAGTTACCAATAAACTTCTCCAAAGAAGTCAAACAACATTTAAAATCAAACCTCGGGTACCCTAATACGTAAATAAATTATAAACGTACCCTAATACGTAAATAAATGCGTTCTGAGCCCTCTCCTGTACTCCCTGTTCACCCACGACTGCGTGGCCATGCACGCCTCCAACTCAATCATCAAGTTTGCGGACGACACAACAGTGGTAGGCTTGATTACCAACAACGACGAGACGGCCTACAGGGAGGAGGTGAGGGCCCTCGGAGTGTGGTGTCAGGAAAATAACCTCACACTCAACGTCAACAAAACTAAGGAGATGATTGTGGACTTCAGGAAACAGCAGAGGGAACACCCCCCCATCCACATCGATGGAACAGTAGTGGAGAGGGTAGCAAGTTTTAAGTTCCTCGGCATACACATCACAGACAAACTGAATTGGTCCACTCACACAGACAGCATCGTGAGGAAGGCGCAGCAGCGCCAGAAATTCGGCTTGTCACCAAAAGCACTCACAAACTTCTACAGATGCACAATCGAGAGCATCCTGGCGGGCTGTATCACCGCCTGGTATGGCAACTGCACCGCCCTCAACCGTAAGGCTCTCCAGAGGGTAGTGAGGTCTGCACAACGCATCACCGGGGGCAAACTACCTGCCCTCCAGGACACCTACACCACCCGATGCTACAGGAAGGCCATAAAGATCATCAAGGACATCAACCACCCGAGCCACTGCCTGTTCACCCCGCTGCCATCCAGAAGGCGAGGTCAGTACAGGTGCATCAAAGCTGGGACCGAGAGACTGAAAAACAGCTTCTATCTCAAGGCCATCAGACTGTTAAACAGCCACCACTAACATTGAGTGGCTACTGCCAACACACTGTCAATGACACTGACTCTACTCCAGCCACTTTAATCATGGGAATTGATGGGAAATGATGTAAATATATCACTAGCCACTTTAAACAATGCTACCTTATATAATGTTACTTACCCTACATTGTTCATCTCATATGCATACGTTGATACTGTACTCTATATCATCGACTGCATCCTTATGTAATACATGTATCACTAGCCACTTTAACTATGCCACTTGGTTTACATACTTATCTCATATGTATATACTGTACTCGATATCATCTACTGTATCTTGCCTATGCTGCTCTGTACCATCACTCATTCATATATCCTTATGTACATATTCTTTATCCCCTTACACTGTGTATGACAGTAGTTTTTTTTGGAATTGTTAGTTAGATTACTTGCTCGTTATTACTGCATTGTCGGAACTAGAAGCACAAGCATTTCGCTACACTCGCATTAACATCTGCTAACCATGTGTATGTGACAAATAAAATTTGATTTGATTTGATTTGAAATAAATTATAAAATTTAAGACAAAGAATCGTTATTGCCTTTACCGGAGATAAACAACAAAGAATGTGCTCTCATCCAAGCGCATGAAAACACTACAGCCAAAAAGGGAGCCACTTAGAAAAACTACAAATTCTAGCTCATTTTTCCAAAAACAAGCCTGAAACTCTTTCTGAAGACTGTTGACATCTAGTGGAAGCCCTAGGAACTGCAATCTGGGAGGTTTTCACCTCATAATAATCATGACAGCCATTGGAAACAGTGGTAGGCTGAAATATTTTTTTCTTTTGGATGGTTTGTCCTCAGGTTTTTGCCTGCCATATCCGTTCTGTTATACACACAGACATTTTAACAGTTTTAGAAACTTTAGAGTGTTTTCTATCCAAATCTACCAATTATATGCATATCCTAGCTTCTGAGCCTGAGTAACAGGCAGTTTACTTTGGGCATGCTTTTCATCCAGATGTCAAAATACTGCCCCCTAGCCCAGATTCTTAATGAAATCAAGGAAAGAAAAAAACAGGAGGGACCAAGACATTACAGTAGGGTCCCAAGTGGGGGGGGGGGGTAGGTTTTAGACACTAGTGTCACTGAGGTTAGGTTTAGACAATGGTGTCACTGAGGTCAGGGTTAGGGCAGGGGAATATTCTCTAGGCACAGGCCAACTGGGCTTAGGTTAAGGCACAGGCCCCACTTAGGTTATGCTTAGGTACAGGCCCCACTGGGGTTAGGATTAGGCACAGGTAGCACTGAATTTAGGATTAGGCACAGGCCCCAATGGGGTTAGGATTAGGCCCAGGTGCCACTGGGTTTAGGTTTAGGCACAGGCCAAATGTAGGATATGCTTAGGCACAGACCCCACTGAGGTTATTCTTAGGCACAGGCCCCACTGAGGTTATGCTTCGGCACAGGCCCCACTGGGGTTAGGATTAGGCACAGGCCCCACTGAGGTTAGGATTAGGCACAGGCCCCACTGGGGTTAGGATTAGGCACAGGCCCCACTGGGGTTAGGATTAGGCACAGGCCCCACTGAGGTTATGCTTAGGCACAGGCCCCACTGAGGTTATGCTTAGGCACAGGCCGCACTTGGGTTAGGTTTAGGCACATTGTCACTGGGGTTAGGTCAAAGGGTGAGGGGAATATTCTGTCTTCGGCTGGGGTAACCAACTAACTACAGGAGCCTGTTTATATTTCACTGTGGGGGAGGGAACAAAAAGGAGAAAAACCACTGTCTCAATTAATATAGGAAAGTATAAGTGCTTATAAGAAGCAGGGGGTGAACCATTTATATTCTCCCTACATGCAACAGGACAGAAATAAGGTAAGGAAGTATATTCCTGTAAACCATACACACAACGTCAAACCAAACAAATCAATAAATATAATAATTTCATAGGCAGTGTTTTCTAACCCTTGGTGCACACATAGGTGCCAGGATAGCTGGACATACCAAGGCCAGAGGGATATACAAAGGAGGGGGTCAGTCAAATGACTAACTGATGACCAATAGACATAGTTCGCATATTTTTAGGACGTAGAGATGCAGAAGGAATGACAGAGGAGACACAGTCTGTTGCTCTGAGATAAAGATACACATACAAAGGAACATATTGAGCTAAGTGCAGAGCCAAAGCATAGGGCTGTAAAATAGAGGAATGTATAGTATTTTTAGTATAGCTGGACACGCTAGAAACTGAGGAGACACATAGTCTGCTGATCCTAGATAATACACAAACAAAAGAATGCATTTGGCTAAGGGCAGGAACAAAGCAAGGGTCTTGTCATCATTATAATCTGACGGAAAGCAGGTATGAGCGTTATTGGGCTGAACAAGCAGGATGCACGAATTGGGATGTAACTTCATTTGCATGTAGGATGGGCTTATGTATTTGTATGTGTATAAAATCAGAGCCAGAAAACTCTGAAAGGGGTGTGTTCCGCGGACCACTCCGGCTTGCGATACCTCTTTATTAAAAGCCTATTGATTTTCACAAAGTTCTTGATTGTGTCATATTTGAACCAATTTTCTACCACACCCTCTTCTATTTCATTACCACACAGGTGATGTCCGCTGCCACTCCTAGAGGTCAGCAGCAGATGATGTTTAAACAACAGGTAAGTGGAGACTTATATTCGTTTTAGTCACAGGCACAATTGAGGTTAAACTTTTATTGTGAAGTTCCCTTTTCTTTTCATTTATGACAGGTTTTCCTTTTGAAGGGTAAGTGAAGCCCCAGCTAAAACAAGAATACAAGGTGCTTTATAATTTCTCATTTAAGCCCATTGGATCAAAAGTCTTAATAACCTTTAATCCAATATCTTTCTGTCCTTGCAGTTTTCAACCAAAAAACTAAAATTGTGACATAATCTACATTGTGTCTGTGGGTTAAGGTGAGAGTCAGGATAAAGGCTCTGTGGGTTAAGGTGAGAGTCAGGAATAAGGTTCTGTGGGTTAAGGTTGGGGGTGAGGTTAGGGTTAGGGTTCTGTGGCTTAAGGTCAGGAGCAGGGTTATGTGGGTTAAGGTTAGGGTGAAGTTGGGGTTAGGATAAGGGTTGAGGTCTGTTGTCTCTGCCTGGTCCTGGATGCTGTAGGGGACAGGAAGGGTATGGGGGTTAGGAGAAGGAGGCAGTCGATGGGTGGTGATGCTGGCCCTGAAATCTCAGCCATCGCCTGGAATAGCCCCTCCTCCTCAAAGCCCCAAACAGTGTTTGTGTAGCTGCAGTGAAATCTGTATGTTGTGTGCATAATCTATGAAAACGGATGAGTTGGGATTTGACAATCCCCCTAAAAGTATCTTTGGGGAGTTAGCTAGATCGGTAAAGTACTGCATGTGTGTCTGTGTCTTTAAAGTAGACCTTGGTGTGGAGGGAAACTGAAGAAGCTGAAGGTTCTGTAGAGAAAACAGTGGTGTCCAAAATGTTAATGTGTGGATGTATGACATATTTCAATGTAATGGTGGGATGATGGTTATTCAGTATATCTATAAATGTAGTGAAGATATTGTAGTGAAGATATTCGTGAAGATATTGTCCAGGTAATGTTTGTAGAACACGGGCAGCAATGAGCATTTGGCCAACGCTGTTGTCTCCCAGTCCGCCATGTATATATTGGCTTAAGCTGTGGCAAACTTCTTGCCCATTGCTGTCCCATAAGTCTGTAGGTAGTGTTTATGGTTGAATGTGAAGTCATTGTGTCTGAGGCCCAGTTCAAGTAGTTCTAGGACATGTGTGGCTGGTCTCTGTGTGTCTGGATATCTTCGGAGTGCGGCATCCTCTACTGCCATACCTGATGGTATGTTTGTGTAGAGGGAGTCTATGTCTATGGTAAAGAAGTATGCATGGGCTGGGCCTGAGATGGTGTGAAGTGTGTCTATGTATCCTGGATGGAGCTGGGCTGTTTCTGTGAGATGGGGTTGAGGAAATGGTCTACAAACTCTGTGAGGACTGACTCTCACTGAGATGATTGGTCTCCCCGGAGGGACCTGGAAAGGGGCCGTCTGTTTCTGGTGCTTTATGAATTGTTGGTAGAAGATAGAAACATCTCTGTCTAAGTGTGTCTGGTCCATCTAGATATTGATTTTGTTTCGTAATGTCTGACTAGTGTGACTGTATGCATCTGAGTGGAATGGGAGTGTAGTGTAATGTGTTGGAGAGTTGCCGGTTTGCTTCCAGGAGGTATTGTTGGTTATCCCTTATCATTATCTGCTGCTTTAAATGTAATATGTTTGTTTGAACGTAGGTTTGCCATATACAGTGCCTTGCGAAAGTATTCGGCCCCCTTGAACTTTGCGACCTTTTGCCACATTTCAGGCTTCAAACATAAAGATATAAAACTGTATTTTTTTGTGAAGAATCAACAACAAGTGGGACACAATCATGAAGTGGAACGACATTTATTGGATATTTCAAACTTTTTTAACAAATCAAAAACTGAAAAATTGGGCGTGCAAAATTATTTACTTTCAGTGCAGCAAACTCTCTCCAGAAGTTCAGTGAGGATCTCTGAATGATCCAATGTTGACTTAAATGACTAATGATGATAAATACAATCCACCTGTGTGTAATCAAGTCTCCGTATAAATGCACCTGCACTGTGATAGTCTCAGAGATCCGTTAAAAGCGCAGAGAGCATCATGAAGAACAAGGAACACACCAGGCAGGTCCGAGATACTGTTGTGAAGAAGTTTAAAGCCGGATTTGGATACAAAAAGATTTCCCAAGCTTTAAACATCCCAAGGAGCACTGTGCAAACGATAATATTGAAATGGAAGGAGTATCAGACCACTGCAAATCTACCAAGACCTGGCCGTCCCTCTAAACTTTCAGCTCATACAAGGAGAAGACTGATCAGAGATGCAGCCAAGAGGCCCATGATCACTCTGGATGAACTGCAGAGATCTACAGCTGAGGTGGGAGACTCTGTCCATAGGACAACAATCAGTCGTATATTGCGCAAAGAAGAAGGTGCTCTGGTCAGATGAAACCAAAATTGAACTTTTTGGCAACAATGCAAAACATTATGTTTGGCGTAAAAACAACACAGCTCATCACCCTGAACACACCATCCCCACTGTCAAACATGGTGGTGGCAGCATCATGGTTTGGGCCTGCTTTTCTTCAGCAGGGACAGGCAAGATGGTTAAAATTGATGGGAAGATGGATGGAGCCAAATACAGGACCATTCTGGAAGAAAACCTGATGGAGTCTGCAAAAGACCTGAGACTGGGACGGAGATTTGTCTTCCAACAAGACAATGATCCAAAACATAAAGCAAAATCTACAATGGAATGGTTGAAAAATAAACATATCCAGGTGTTAGAATGGCCAAGTCAAAGTCCAGACCTGAATCCAATCGAGAATCTGTGGAAAGAACTGAAAACTGCTGTTCACAAATGCTCTCCATCCAACCTCACTGAGCTCGAGCTGTTTTGCAAGGAGGAATGGGAAAAAATTTCAGTCTCTCGATGGGCAAAACTGATAGAGACATACCCCAAGCGACTTACAGCTGTAATCGCAGCAAAAGGTGGCGCTACAAAGTATTAACTTAAGGGGGCTGAATCATTTTGCACGGCCAATTTTTCAGTTTTTGATTTGTTAAAAAAGTTTGAAATATCCAATAAATGTCGTTCCACTTCATGATTGTGTCCCACTTGTTGTTGATTCTTCACAAAAAAATACAGTTTTATATCTTTATGTTTGAAGCCTGAAATGTGGCAAAAGGTCGCAAAGTTCAAGGGGGCCGAATACTTTCACAAGGCACTGTATAATCTTTATTCTAGAGTAATGTCATGTGTAGTGGTAGAGGTATGCAGAGCTCAGATAATCTGTGTGTTGATTTTAATACGTTTTCTGATTGGTTGTGATAGTGGTTCCCATTTGGATCTGACGGTTAAATGGTTGAGTTCTTCTTAAGTCAGAGGTGTAGTGGAAGTGGTCTAAGACTTCTACGGTACCTGTGGATGTCCCTTTGGAGGTTCCCCCAGTCCGACCGCATCGGTGGGGGGACGAAGGACATCCCCCTTTCCAGCAGACGAGCCTCAGAAGGTGATAAAACAAAGGCAGTGGAGAGATTCTTAAAATGTGTGTATTGGGGGAGGGGCTATGCTGTCAGCGTTCACTCCTCTACCACTGCGTGGCTCAATGTTTGAGGATCTTAGTGGCTGTAGTTAGTGTCCAATGTATACTGTTGTCACGGTTTATCAGTGATGAATTCTGAGTGCCGTATTTCCAGTAAGGTATTGTAATGTGTTGCAATGTAGGCGCTGATAAGCTTAAAGCATGTCTTTCTGTGGATGTGAGAATGGGTGAAAAATGTATGATTGGCCAGTAGATGGAGGCATTGGGATACATCACTGTGGCTTTACTGTGGAGTATCTGTAATTGACTGATGGGTGTGGATTATCTTTCCTGGTCTTTGTTATTGAGCCGCAAAGCCAGTAGAAGAACCTTAGGTTTGGGGGAGATTTGGTCAATACCCAGTGATGTCATGAAATTGTGCTCCTGTATAACTGTTGAATATGTTTATAGGGGTGTGGTGGAATTCTACTGAGATTGGACGCTCCAATAATGGTCATCGGTTTGTGTGAGTTGATGTGCCAGGCTTTAATCTTCCTGGTATTCATGTCTAGTATGCCGGGGGTGATTCTGGAGATATTGGGGTGGATTGTCTAGGTACAAGGATGGGAGAGAGTCTAATCAGGTGGTCTATTACTTCATTTTTATTAGTTTATTAGTGCCCCAAAAAGGTGTGGTGAATGTAGAGTTTCTAGACTGTGGAGTTAAGTATTGATGATGTTTCAGCTTAGGTTAGGGGAAATAAGCTGTTACCCACAAGGAGTGTGCATGGGCACACAGAGAATTACCCCCTTAATTTTATGAACCTCTAGTTAAAACCCATGTATAATTTTAAGGAATTTTAAAAATAGGTGAGGTGGTCCCATAACGCTGAAAACTTCCAACCAGAATATAGGGGAGTCCCTTGTAATGTTTATTAATGGTCACTAGATGGCATAAATTCCCATTAACAGCGCACCATAAAACAGCTGGCACCAAGTGCCTTTCTCAATGGTACACCCCATATATGTTTTTTTTCCTTCAGGGGATACGAACCAGCAATGTACTGGTCACTCTCCCCACTGGGCTACCATGGTCAGGTGCATAGCATTTAACATGGATAGAATGTTTGTAAACTAGACTTTTAGTTGGGAGGAGATGACAACAACCACACCAATCCTCAAAACATTTACATCCTCATATATATAAATGTTAAATATATATATTATATATATATATATATATATATATATATATATTATATATATATATATATATATATATATATATTATATATATATAATATTATATTATATATATATATATATATGTATATATATATGTGTGTATATATATATATATACATACATATACATATATATATATTTGTGTGTGTGTATGTATATTAAGCCATTTTGTCACAACTTTGGAAGTATGCTTGGGGTCATTGTCCATTTGGAAGACCCATTTGCGATCAAGCCTTAAATTCCTGACTGATGTCTTGAGATGTTGCTTAAATTTATCCACATAATTTTCCTTCCTCATGATGCCATCTATTTTGTGAAGTGCACCAGTCCCTCCTGCATCAATGCACTCCCACAACACAACGTGCTTCACGGTGGGGATGGTGTTCTTTAGCTTGCAAGCCTCCCCCTTTTTCCTCCAAACATAACGATGGTCCTTATGACCAAACAGTTTTATTTTTGTTAGATTTTTGTTAGATTTTGAATGAAATGTACAATATTTGTCCCCATGTGCAGTTGCAAACCGTAGTCTGGCTTTTTTATGACGGTTTTGGAGCAGTGGCTTCTTCCTTCCTGAGCGGCCTTTCAGGTTTTGTCGATATAGGACTCGTTTTACTGTGGATATAGATACTTTTGTACCTGTTTCCTCCAGCATCTTCACAAAGTCCTTTGCTGTTGTTCTGGGATTGATTTGCACTTTTCGCACCAAAGTACGTATCTCTAGGAGACAGAACGCGTCTCCTTCATGAGCTGTATGACGGCTGTATGGTCCCATGGTGTTTATACTTGCATACTATTGTTTGTACAGATGAACATGGTACCTTCAGCCATTTGGAACAGACTTGTGGAGGTCAACAATTTTATTTCTGAGGTCTTGGCTGATTTTATTTTTATTTTCCCATGATATCAAGGAAAGAGGCACTATTTATATATTTGTGTGTGTGTATGTATAATATATATGTCTATAAGTGCTGATGTTGGCAAAGAAATTAGTAGGTGCTAATTGCTGAAGCCATTGCATTAGGAGGAGGGGGTACAGTTCAAAATAGCCTTTAAATTCAAAAGAGGGAAAACTATATTCTGTTACAATGCATATTAAATAAAACCACAAAGAAATCCCATCGAAACAAAATAAGAATGAAGAAATATATAATTCAATAAGACCACAGATAATATAAAAAAATATATATTTAGTTGATGATCTATTCAAATTCGGTTAGAGGTTATTTGGAACAGTCAGTGCCTCCTCCCCACACAAACATTATCAAAAATATTGTTTTAATGCTTGGAGAAAGATGCACAAAGGGACTCTAGTCAATCTCTTTGAGACCGGTGGGCACAATTTTTTTTAGCGACCTTTTCTCTGTGTAGGGTATAGGGGTTAGGAAGCTTGGTATTTATATTTATTACTGATCCCAATTAGCTGCTGCCAAAGCAGCAGCTACTCTTTCTGGGGTCAAGCAAAATTAAGGCAGTTTATACAATTTTAAAACATTACAATAGATTCACAGAGTTCACAACACACTCTGTGCCCTCAGGCCCCTACTCCACCACTGTCACATATCTACAGTACTAAATCCATGTCTATGTATTATCGTGTGTGTGTGCACCTGTGTCTGTGCCAATGTTTGTGTTGCTTCACAGTCCCCACTGTTTCATAAAGTGTTTTTAAATGTAATTTTACTGCTTGCGTCAGTTACTTGATGTGGAATAGAGTTCCATGTAGCCATGGCTCTATGTAGTACTGTGTGCCTCCCATAGTCTGTTCTGGACTTGGGGACTGTGAAGAGACCTCTTGTAGCAAGTCTTGTGGGGCATGCATGGGTGTCCTAGCTGTGTGCCATTAGTTTAGACAGACAGCTCGGGTACATTCAACATGTCAATACCTCTCATAAATAAATTAGTGATGAAGTCAATCTCTCCTCTACTTTGAGCCAGGAGAGATTGACATGCATATTATTAATGTTAGCTCTCTGTGTACATCCAAGGACCAGCCGTGTTGCCCTGTTCAGTTTACAATCTAGTGTTACTCCAAGCAGTTTAGTCATGTCAACTTGTTCAATTTCCACATTATTTATTACAATATTTAGTTGAGTTTTAGGGTTTAGTGAGTGTTTTGTTCCAAATACAATGCTTTCAGTTTTAGAAATATTTAGGGCTAACTTATTCCTTGCCACCCGCTCTGAAAATAACTGCAGCTCTTTGTTTCTTTGTTGAGTATTGCAGTCATTTCAGTCGTTGTAGTAGTTGACGTGTACAGTGTTGAGTCATTCGCATACATAGAAACCCTGGCTTTACCCAGTCAGTGGCATGTCGTTAGTAACAATTGAAAAAAGCAATGGGCCTAAACAGCTACCCTGTGGAATTCCTGATTCTAACTGGATTATATTTGATAAGCTTCCATTAAAGAACACCCTCTGTGTTTTGTTAGACAAGTAGCTCTTTATCCACATTATAGCAGGGGGTGTAAAGTCATAACACATAGGTTTTTCCAGCAGCAGACTATGATCGATAATGTCAAAAGCTGCACTGAAGTCCAAGAAGACAGCCCCCACAATAATTTTATCATCAATTTCTCTCAGCCAATCATCAGTCATTTGTGTAAGTGCTGTGCTTGTTGAGTGTCCTTCCTTATACGCATGTTGAAAGTCTGTTGTCAATTTGTTTACTGGAAAATAGCATTGTATCTGGTCAAACACAATTTTTTCCAGAAGTTTACTAAGGGTTAGTAACAGGCTGATTGGTCGGCTATTTGAGCCAGTAAAGGGGGCTTTACTATTCTTGGGTAGCAGAATGACTTTCGCTTCCCTCCAGGTCTGAGTGCACAAGCTCTCTAGTAGGCTTAAATTGAAGATGTGGCAATATCGTCTGCTATTATCCTCAGTATTTTCCATCTAGATTGTCAGACACCTTTGGCTTGTCATTGTTGATCGACAACAACAAAAACTCACCTCTTCCAGTTTACCTAACCCGAAGGGGATAGGGTTAGGTAAATAGGTATAGAGGTTAGGTAGCTAGCTATAGGGTTAGGTAGTTGGGTAAATGGGATAGGTAGCTGGGTAGATGGTTAGGGTTAGGTAGCTGGGTGTAGATGACTTAGGGATAGGTAGCTGGGTTAGGTATAGGCAGATGGGTTAGGTAGCTGGGCAGATGGGTTAGGTAGCAGGGCAGATGGGTTAGTAGGTAGCAGGGCAGATGGGTTAGGTAGCTGGGTAGATGGGTTAGGTAGCTGGGTAGATGGTTAGGTAGCTGGGCAGATGGGTTAGGTAGTTGGGCAGATGGGTTAGGTAGCTAGGTAGATGTTAGGGTTATGTAGCTGGGTAGATGGTTAGGTAGCTGGGCAGATGCTTTAGGTAGCTGGGCAAATGGGTTAGGTAGCTGGGCAAATGGGTTAGGTAGCTGGGCAGAAGGGTTAGGTAGCTGGGCAGATGTGATAGGTAGCTAGGTAGATGTTGGGGTTAGGTAGCTGGTTAGGTAGCTGGGCAGATGTTTTAGGAAGCTGGACAGATGGGTTAGGTAGCTGGGTAGATGGTTAGGTAGCTGGGCAGATGGGTTAGGTAGCAGGGCAGATTGGATAGATAGCTGGGTAGATAGTTAGGAAACTGGGTAAATGGTTAGGGTTAGGTAGCTGGGTGTAGATGGTATAGGGTTGGGTAGCTGGTTGTAGATTACTTAGGGATAGGCAGCTGGGTTAGGTATAGGCAGAAGGGTTAGGTAGCTGGGCAGATGGGTTAGGTAGCTGGGCAGATGGGTTAGGTAGCTGGGCAGATGGGTTAGGTAACTGGGCAGATGGGTTAGGTTAGCTGAGCAGATGTTTTAGGAAGCTGGGCAGATGGGTTAGGTAGCTGGGTAGATGGTTAGAGCTGGGCAGATGGGTTAGGTAGCTGGGCAGATGGGTTAGGTAGCTGGGTGATGGGTTAGATGGGTTTTAGGAAGCTGGGTGTTTTGGGCAGATGGGTTAGGTAGCTGGGTGTAGATGGGTTAGCTGGGCAGATGGGTTAGGTAGCTGGGTAGATGGGTTAGTTAGCTGGGTAGATGGTTAGGTAGCTGGGCAGATGTTTTGGGTAGGAAGCTGGGCAGATGTTTTAGGAAGCTGGGCAGATGTGTTAGGTAGCTGAGCAGATGTTTTAGGAAGCTGGGCAGATGTGTTAGGTAGCTGGGCAGATGGGTTAGATAGCTGGGCAGATGGGTTAGGTAGCTGGGTGGATGGGTTAGGTAGCTGGGCAGATGGGTTAGGTAGCTGAGCAGATGTTTTAGGAAGCTGGGCAGATGGGTTAGGTAGCTGGGTAGATGGTTAGGTAGCTGGGCAGATGGGTTAGGTAGCTGGGTGTAGATGGGTTAGGTAGCTGGGCAGATGGGTTAGGTAGATGGGTTAGGTAGCTGGGTTGATGGTTAGGTAGCTGAGCAGATGTTTTAGGAAGCTGGGCAGATGTGTTAGGTAGCTGGGTAGATGGTTAGGTAGCTGGGCAGATGGGTTAGGTAGCTGGGTAGATGGGTTAGGTAGCTGGGTAGATGTTAGGTAGTAGGGCAGATGGGTTAGGTAGCTGGGTAGATGGGATAGGTAGCTGGGTAGATGGGATAGGTAGCTGGGTAGATGTTAGGGTTAGGTAGTTGGGTCTATGGGTTAGGTAGCTGGGCTTTTGGCTTAGGTAGCTGGGTAGATGGCTTAGGTAGCTGTGCAGATGGGATAGGTAGCTGGGCAGATGGGATAGGTAGCTGGGTAGATGTTAGGTTTAGGCAGCTGGGCAGATGGGTTAGGTAGCTGGGTTAGGTAGCTGGGCAGATGGGTTAGGTAGCTGGGCAGATTGGGCTAGGTAGCTGGGCAGATGGGTTAGGTAGCTGGGCAGATGGGTTAGGTAGCTGAGTAGATGGTTAGGTAGCTGGGCAGATGGTTAGGTAGCTGGGCAGATGGGTTAGGTAGCTAGGTAGATGTTAGGGTTAGGTAGCTGGGTGGATGGTTAGGTAGCTGGGAAGATGGGTTAGGTAGCTGGGCAGATGTGATAGGTAGCTGGGTGGATGTTAGGGTTAGGTAGCTGGCTCGATGGTTAGGTATCTGGGCGTAGATGGTTATGGATATGTAGCTGGGTATATGGGTTAGGGCTAGGGTTAGCTAGCTGGGTATAGGGTTTGATAGCTGGGTAGACGGGATAGGTAGCTGGCTGTAGATGTTAGGGATAGGTAGCTGGGTATAGGGTTAGGTAGCTGTGTTGGTTGGTTAGGTAGCTGGGTGTAGATGTTTACGGTTAGGTAGCTGGGTGTAGATGGTATAGGGTTAGGTAGCTGGTTGTAGATGACTTAGGGATAGGTAGCTGGGTTAGGTATGGGTAGATTGGTTAGGAAGCTTGGTTGATGTGGGGGCTATGCTTTGGCAAAGTGGGTGAGGTTATATCCTTCCTGTTTGGCCCTGTCCGGGGGTGTCCTCGGATGGGGCCACAGTGTCTCCTGACCCCTCCTGTCTCAGCCTCCAGTATTTATGCTGCAGTAGTTTATGTGTCGGGGGGCTAGGGTCAGTTTGTTATATCTGGAGTACTTCTCCTGTCCTATTCGGTGTCTTGTGTGAATCTGTGTGCGTTCTCTAATTCTCTCCTTCTCTCTTTCTTTCTCTCTCTCGGAGGACCTGAGCCCTAGGACCATGCCCCAGGACTACCTGACATGATGACTCCTTGCTGTCCCCAGTCCACCTGACTGTGCTGCTGCTCCAGTTTCAACTGTTCTACCTTATTATTATTCGACCATGCTGGTCATTTATGAACATTTAAACATCCTGGCCATTTTCTGTTATAATCTCCACCCGGCACAGCCAGAAGAGGACTGGCCACCCCACATAGCCTGGTTCCTCTCTAGGTTTCTTCCTAGGTTTTGGCCTTTCTAGGGAGTTTTTCCTAGCCACTGTGCTTCTACACCTGCATTGCTTGCTGTTTGGGGTTTTAGGCTGGGTTTCTGTACAGCACTTTGAGATATCAGCTGATGTACGAAGGGCTATATAAATACATTTGATTTGATTTGATGGTTAGGGGTAGGTAGCTGGGTAGATGGGTTAGGGATAATTATCTTGTTATAGCGTTATGGGGTAGTTAGCTGAGTAAGGGATAGGTAGCTGGGTAGATGGGTTAGGGATAGGTAGCTGGGTAGATGGGTTAGGGATAGGTAGCTGGGTGTAGGGTTAGGGATAGGTAGCTTTTTATCGTGTTAGGGATAGGTAGCTGGGTACAGGGTTAGGTAGCTGGGTACAGGGATAGCTAGCTGGGTTGATGGTATAGTTAGCTGGTTAAATGTGTTAGGGATAGGTAGCTGGGTGTAGATGGTTTAGGCATAGGTAACTAGGTAGATGGGTTAGGGATACATAGCAGGGTATATGGGTTAGGGCTAGGGATAGGTAGCTGGATACAGGGTTAGGTAGCTGGGTAGATGGGTTAGGGATAGGTAGCTGGGTAGATGGGTTAGGAATAAGTAGCTTTTATAGTGTTAGGGATAGGTAGCTGGGTATATGGGTTAGGCATTTGGGTACATGGGTTAGGCATTTGGGTACAGGGTTAGGTAGCTGGGTAAATGTGTTAGGGATAGGTAGCTGAGTAGACGGTTTAGGCACAGGTAACTAGGTAGATTGGTTGGGGATAGGTAGCTGGGTATAGGGTTAGGTAGCTGGGTATATGGGTTAGGGATAGGTAGCTGGGTAGATGGGTTAGACATTTGGGTACAGGGTTAGGTAGCTGGGTAAATGTGTTAGGGATAGGTAGCTGAGTAGGTGGTTTAGGCATAGGTAACTAGGTAGATTGGTTGGGGATAGGTAGCTGGGTATAGGGTTAGGTAGCTGGGTGTAGGGGTTAGGGATAGTTATCTTGTTATAGCATCAGGGAAAGGTAGCTGGGTACAGGGTTAGGTAGTTGGGTAGATGGGTTAGGTAGCTGGGTAGATGGGTTAGGGATAGGTACCTGGGTTAGGGATGGATAGCTGGGTAGATGGGTCAGGAAGCTGGGGATATGTAGCTGGGTAGATGGCTTAGGTTTATGTAGCTGGGTAGATCGGTTAGGCAGCTGGGTTTTAGGTAGATGGGTAATTGGGTTAGGTAGCTGGGTTGATGGTTTAGTGATAGGTAGCTTGGTTAGGTAGCTGGGTAAAAGAAGCTTAGGGTTAGGTAAAAGTAGCTGGGTACAGGGTTATGGAAAAGCAGCTGGCTATAAGGTTAAGGATGGGTTGCTGGGTATAGGGTTAAGAATGAGTAGCTGGGTGTAGGGTTAGGGATAAACAACTAGGTATAGGGTTAGGGATGGGTAGCTGGGTAAAGGGTTAGGGATAGGTAGCTAGGTGTAGGGTTAGGGATAAACAGCTAGGTATAGGGTTAGGGATGGGTAGCTGGGTAAAGGGTTAGGGATAGGAAGCTAGGTGTAGGGTTAGGGATAAAGAGCTAGGTATAGGGTTAGGGATGGTAGCTGGGTAAAGGGTTGGGGATGGGTAGCTAGGTGTAGGGTTAGGGATAAACAGATTTGTATAGGGTTAGGGATGGGTCGCTGGGTAAAGGGTTAGGGATAGGTAGCTAGGTGTAGGGTAGGGATGGGTAGCTGGGTAAAGGGTTAGGGATGGTAGCTAGGTGTAGGGTAGGGATGGGTAGCTGGGTAAAGGGTTAGGGATGGGTAGCTAGGTGTAGGGTTAGGGATGGGTAGCTAGGTGTAGGGTTAGGGATAAACAGCTAGGTATAGGGTTAGGGATATGTAGCTGGGTGTAGAGTTAGGGATGGGTAGCTGGGTATACGGTTAGTGATGGATAGATGGGTATAGGGTTAAGAATGGGTAGCTGGGTGTAGGGTTATGGATGGGTAGCTGGGTATATGGGTTAGGGATGGTAGCTGGGTAAACGGTTAGTGATGGATAGCTGGGTATAGGGTTAAGAATGAGAAGCTGGGTGTAGGGTTATGGATGGGTAGCTGGGCATATGGGTTAGGGATGGGTAGCTGGGTAAAGGGTTAGGGATAGGTAGCTGGGTAAAGGGTTAGGGATAGGTAGCTAGGTGTAGGGTTAAGAATTAGTAGCTGGGTGTAGGGTTAGTGATGGGTAGCCGGGTATAGAGTTAAGAATGGGTAGCTGGGTTTAGGGTTATGGAAGGGTAGCTGGATACAGGGTTAGGTATAGGTAGCTGGGTGTAGGGTTAGGGATGGGTAGTTGGGTATAGGGTTATGGATGGGTAGCTAGAGTTAGGGAAGGGGTACCTGGGTATAGGGTTAGGGATAGGTTGCTGGGTATAGGGTTAGGTAAAAGAAGCTTGGTAAAATGTTAAAGATATGTAGCTGGGTAGAGGGTTATGGATAGGTAGCTGGGTATAGGGTCATGGAAGGGTAGCTGGGTATAGGGTTATGGATAGGTAGCTGGGTATAGGGTCATGGAAGGGTAGCTGGGTATAGGGTTAGGGATGGGTAGCTGGGTATAGGGTTAGGGATGGGTAGCTGGGTATAGGGATGGGTGGCTAGGTATACGGTTAGGTGAAAGAAGCTGGGTATAGTGTTAGGGATGGGTAGCTGGGTAAAGGGTATGGGATAGGTACCTGGGTATATGGTTAGGGATGGGTAGCTGTGTGTAGGGTTAGGGATGGGTAGCTGGGTATAGGGTTATGGATAGGTAGCTAGGGTTAGGGATGGGTAGCTGGGTATAGGGTTAGGGATGGGTAGCTAGGGTTAGGGATAGGTACCTGGGTATAGGGTTAGGGATGGGTAGCTGGGTGTAGGGTTAGGGATGGGTATCTGGGTATAGGGTTAGGGATGGGTAGCTGGGTATATGGGTTAGGGATAGGTACCTGGGTATAGGGTTAGGTAGCTGGGTGTAGGGTTAGGGATATGTACCTGGGTATAGGGTTA
The DNA here is from genome assembly GCF_018296145.1 of Oncorhynchus tshawytscha. Lineage (NCBI taxonomy): Eukaryota > Metazoa > Chordata > Actinopteri > Salmoniformes > Salmonidae > Oncorhynchus > Oncorhynchus tshawytscha. The sequence continues at coordinate 59,669,330 of NC_056447.1, read as the reverse complement.
GGGATGGGTAGCTGGGTATAGGGTTAGGTAGGGGTAGCTGGATTTAGGGTTATGGATGGGTGGCTGGGTATAGGGTTAGGTGAAAGAAGCTGGGTATATGGTTAGGGATGGGTAGCTGGGTACAGGGTTAGGGATAGGTACCTGGGTATAGGGTTAGGGATGGGTAGCTGGGTACAGGGTTAGGGATGGGTAGCTGGGTATATGGTTAGTGATGGGTAGCTAGGGTTAGGGATAGGTACCTGGGCATAGGGTTAGGGATGGGTAGCTGGGTATAGGGTTAGGGATGGGTAGCTGGGTACAGGGTTAGGGATGGGTAGCTGGGTACAGGGTTAGGGATGGGTAGCTGGGTATAGGGTTAGGGATGGTTAGCTGGGTATAGGTTTATGGATAGGTAGCTGGGTATATGGTTAGGGATGGGTAGTTGGGTATAGGGTTAGGGATAGGCAGCTGGGTATAGGGTCATGGATGGGTAGCTGGGTATATGGTTTAGGGATGGGTAGCTGGGTAAACGGTTAGGGATGGGTAGCTGGGTATAGGGTTATGGATGGGTAGCTGGGTATAGGGTTATGGATAGGTAGCTAGGTATAGGGTTAGGGATGGGTAGCTGGGTATAGGGTTAGAGATGGGTAGCTTGGGTTAGGGATAGGTACCTGGGTATAGGGTTAGGTGGCTGGGTGTAGGGTTAGGAATATGTACCTGGGTATAGGGTTAGGGATGGGTAGCTGGGTATAGGGTTAGGGATGGGTAGCTGGTTATAGTGTTAAGGATAGGTAGCTGGGTGTAGGCTCATGGATAGGTAGCTGGGTATAGGCTCATGGATAGGTAGCTGGGTATAGGGTTATGGATATGTAGCTGGCTATAGGGTTAGGGATGGGTAGCTGGGTATAGGGTTAGGGATGGGTAGCTGGGTATAGGGTTAGGGATGGGTGGCTAGGTATACGGTTAGGTGAAAGAAGCTGGGTATAGGGTTAGGGATGGGTAGGTGGGTAAAGGGTATGGGATAGGTACCTGGGTATATGGTTAGGGATGGGTAGCTATGTGTAGGGTTAGGGATGGGTAGCTGGGTATAGGGTTATGGATGGGTAGCTAGGGTTAGGGTTGGGTAGCTGGGTAAAGGGTTAGGGATAGGAAGCTAGGTGTAGGGTTAGGGATAAAGAGCTAGGTATAGGGTTAGGGATGGGTATCTGGGTAAAGGTTTAGGGATGGGTAGCTAGGTGTAGGGTTAGGGATAAACAGCTATGTATAGGGTTAGGGATGGGTCGCTGGGTGTAGGGTTAGGGATAAACAGCTAAGTATAGGGTTAGGGATGGGTAGCTGGGTATAGGGTTAGGGATGGGTAGCTGGTTAAAGGGTTAGGGATATGTAGCTGGGTGTAGGGTTAAGGATGACTAGCTGGGTATAGGGTTAAGAATGGGTAGCTGGGTTTAGGGTTAAGGATGGGAAGCTGGGTACAGGGTTAGGTATAGGTAGCTGGGTGTAGTGTTAGGGATGGGTAGCTGGGTTTAGGGTTATGGATAGGTAGCTGGGTAGAGGGTTAGGGATGGGTAGCTGGGTATAGGGTTTGGGATAGGTTGGTGGGTAGAGGATTAGGGATAGGTAGCTGGGTGTAGGGTTAGGGATAAACAGCTAGGTATAGGGTTAGGGATGGGTAGCTGGGTATAGGGTTAGGGATGGGTAGCTAGGTGTAGGCTTAGGGATGGGTAGCTAGGGTTAAGGATAGGTACCTGGGTATAGGGTTAGGGTGGGGAGCTAGGGTTAGGGATGGGTAGCTGGGTATAGGGTTAGGGATGGGTAGCTAGGGTTAGGGATAGGTACCTGGGTATAGGGTTAGGGATGGGTAGCTGGGTGTAGGGTTAGGGATGGGTATCTGGGTATAGGGTTAGGGATGGGTAGCTGGGTATATGGGTTAGGGATAGGTACCTGGGTATAGGGTTAGGTAGCTGGGTGTAGGGTTAGGGATATGTACCTGGGTATAGGGTTAGGGATGGGTAGCTGGGTATAGGGTTAGGTAGGGGTAGCTGGATGTAGGGTTATGGATGGGTGGCTGGGTATAGGGTTAGGTGAAAGAAGCTGGGTATATGGTTAGGGATGGGTAGCTGGGTACAGGGTTAGAGATAGGTACCTGGGTATAGGGTTAGGGATGGGTAGTTGGGTATAGGGTTATGGATGGGTAGCTAGGGTTAGGAATAGGTCCCTCGGTATAGGGTTAGGGATGGGTAGCTGGGTATATGGGTTAGGAATGGGTAGCTGGGTATAGGGTTAGTGATGGGTAGCTAGGGTTAGGGATAGGTACCTGGGTATAGGGTTAGGGATGGGTAGCTGGGTATAGGGTTAGGGATGGGTAGCTGGGTATAGGGTTAGGGATGGTTAGCTGGGTATAGGGTTATGGATAGGTAGCTGGGTATATGGTTAGGGATGGGTAGTTGGGTATAGGGTTATGGATAGGTAGCTGGGTATAGGGTCATGGATGGGTAGCTGGGTATATGGTTTAGGGATGGGTAGCTGGGTAAACGGTTAGGGATGGGTAGCTGGGTATAGGGTTAGGGATGGGTAGCTGGGTTCAGGGTTAGGGATGGGTAGCTGGGTAAACGGTTAGGGATGGGTAGCTGGGTCTGGGTTATGGAAGGGTAGCTGGGTGTAGGGTTATGGATAGGTAGCTGGGTATAGGGTTATGTATGGGCAGCTAGGGTTAGGGATGGGTAGCTGGGTATAGGCTCATGGATAGGTAGCTGGGTATAGGCTCATGGATAGGTAGCTGGGTATAGTGTTATGGATAGGTAGCTGGGTATAGGGTTAGGTGAAAGAAGCTGGGTATAGGGTTAGGGATGGGTAGCTGGGTAAAGGGTATGGGATAGGTACCTGGGTATATGGTTAGGGATGGGTAGCTGTGTGTAGGGTTAGGGATGGGTAGCTGGGTATAGGGTTATGGATGGGTAGCTAGGGTTAGGGTTGGGTTGCTGGGTAAAGGGTTAGGGATAGGAAGCTAGGTGTAGGGTTAGGGATAAAGAGCTAGGTATAGGGTTTGGGATGGGTATCTGGGTACAGGGTTAGGGATGGGGTACCTGGGTATAGGGTTAGGGATGGGTAGCTGGGTATAGGGTTATGGATGGGCAGCTAGGGTTAGGGATGGGTAGCTGTGTATAGGGTTAGGGATGGGTAGCTTGGGTTAGGGATAGGTTCCTGGGTATAGGGTTAGGGATGGGTAGCTAGGGTTAGGGATTGGTAGCTGGGTATAGGGTTAGGGATGGGTAGCTAAGGTAAGGATAGGTACCTGGGTATAGGGTTAGGGATGGGTAGCTTGGTATAGGGTTTGGGCTGGGTAGCTAGGGTTAGGGATAGGTACCTGGGTATATGGTTATGGGTGGGTAGCTAGGTTTAGGGATGGGTAGCTGGGAATAGGGTTAGGGATGGGTAGCTTGGGTTAGGGATAGGTTCCTGGGTATAGGGTTAGGGATGGGTAGCTAGGGTTAGGGATTGGTAGCTGGGTATAGGGTTAGGGATGGGTAGCTAAGGTAAGGATAGGTACCTGGGTATAGGGTTAGGGATGGGTAGCTGGGTATAGGGTTAGGGATGGGTAGCTAGGGTTAGGGATGGGGAGCTGGGTATATGGTTATGGGTGGGTAGCTAGGTTTAGGGATGGGTAGCTGGGAATAGGGTTAGGGATGGGTAGCTAGGGTTAGGGATAGGTACCTGGGTATAGGGTTAGGGATGGGTAGCTGGGTATAGGGTTATGGATGGGTAGCTAGGGTTCGGGATGGGTAGCTAGGGTTAGGGATTGGTTGCTGGGTTTAGGCTTATGGATTGGTAGCTGGGTACAGGTTAGGTATAGGTAGCTGGGTGTAGGGTTAGGGATGGGTAGCTTGGTTTAGGGTTCGGGATGGGTAGCTGGGGATAGGGTTCGGGATAGGTTGCTGGGTATAGGGTTAGGGATGGGTAGCTAGTGTTAGCGATCGGTTGCTGGGTATAGGGTTAGGGATGGGTAGCTGGGTGTAGGGTTAGGCATGGGTAGCTAGGTGTAGGGTTAGGGATGGGTAGCTAGGGTTAGGGATGGGTAGCTGGGTATAGGGTTAAGAATGGGTAGCTGGGTATAGGGTTATGGATGGGTAGCTGGGTATAGGGTTATGGATAGGTAGCTGGGTATAGGGTTATGGATGGGTAGCTGGGTATAGGGTTATGGATGGGTAGCTGTGTAGCTGGGTATAGGGTTATGGATGGGTAGCTGGGTATAGGGTTATGGATAGGTAGCTGGGTATAGGGTTATGGATAGGTAGCTGGGTATATGGTTATGGATAGGTAGCTGGCTACAGTGTTATGGATAGGTAGCTGGGTATAGGGTTGGGGATGGGTAGCTAGGGTTAGCAATGGGTAGCTGGGTACAGGGTTAGGGATGGGTAGCTGGGTATAGGGTTATGGATAGGTATCTGGGTATAGGCTTATGGATAGGTAGCTGGGTATAGGGTTATGGATGGGTAGCTGGGTATAGGGTTAGGGATGGGTGGCTGGGTATAGGGTTAGGTGAAAGAAGCTGGGTATATGGTTAGGGATGGGTAGCTGGGTACAGGGTTAGGGATAGGTACCTGGGTATAGGGTTAGGGATGGGTAGCTGGGTATAGGGTTAGGGATGGGTAGCTGGGTATAGGGTTATGGGATGGGTAGCTAGGGTTAGGGATGGGGTACCTGGGTATAGGGTTAGGGATGGGTAGCTGGATATAGGGTTAGGGATGGGTAGCTGGGTATAGGGTTATGGATGGGCAGCTAGGGTTAGGGATGGGTAGCTTTGTATAGGGTTAGGGATGGGTAGGTTGGGTTAGGGATAGGTACCTGGGTATACGGTTAGGGATGGGTAGCTAGGGTTAGGGATTGGTACCTGGATATACGGTTAGGGATGGGTAGCTAGGGTTAGGGATTGGTAGCTGGGTATAGGGTTATGGATAGGTAGCTGGGTATAGGGTTATGGATAGGTAGCTGGGTATATGGTTATGGATAGGTAGCTGGCTACAGTGTTATGGATAGGTAGCTGGGTATAGGGTTGGGGATGGGTAGCTAGGGTTAGCGATGGGTAGCTGGGTACAGGGTTAGGGATGGGTAGCTGGGTATAGGGTTATGGATAGGTATCTGGGTATAGGCTTATGGATAGGTAGCTGGGTATAGGGTTATGGATGGGTAGCTGGGTATAGGGTTAGGGATGGGTGGCTGGGTATAGGGTTAGGTGAAAGAAGCTGGGTATATGGTTAGGGATGGGTAGCTGGGTACAGGGTTAGGGATAGGTACCTGGGTATAGGGTTAGGGATGGGTAGCTGGGTATAGGGTTAGGGATGGGTAGCTGGGTATAGGGTTATGGATGGGTAGCTAGGGTTAGGGATGGGGTACCTGGGTATAGGGTTAGGGATGGGTAGCTGGATATAGGGTTAGGGATGGGTAGCTGGGTATAGGGTTAGGGATGGGTAGGTTGGGTTAGGGATAGGTACCTGGGTATACGGTTAGGGATGGGTAGCTAGGGTTAGGGATTGGTACCTGGATATACGGTTAGGGATGGGTAGCTAGGGTTAGGGATTGGTAGCTGGGTATAGGGTTAGGGATGGGTAGCTGGGTATAGGGTTATGGATAGGTAGCTAGGGTTAGGGATGGGTAGCTGGGTATAGGGTTATGGATAGGTAGCTAGGGTTAGGGAGGGGTAGCTTGGTATAGGGTTATGGATGGGGTAGCTAGGGTTAGGGATGGGTAGCTGGGAATAGGGTTAGGAATTGGTAGCTAGGGTTAGGGATGGGTAGCTGGGTATATGGTAATGGGTGGGTAGCTAGGTTTAGGGATGGGTAGCTGGGTATAGGGATAGGTACCTGGGTATAGGGTTAGGGATGGGTAGCTGGGTATAGGGTTAGGGATGGGTAGCTGGGTATAGGGTTAGGGATAGGTAGCTAGGGTTAGGGATTGGTAGCTGGGTATAGGGTTATGGATAGGTAGCTAGGGTTAGGGATCGGTAGCTTGGTATAGGGTTATGGATGGGGTAGCTAGGTTTAGGGATGGGTAGCTGGGTATAGGGTTAGGGATGGGTAGCTAGGGTTAGGGATAGGTACCTGGGTATAGGGTTAGGGATGGGTAGCTGGGTATTGGGTTAGGGATGGGTAGCTAGGGTTAGGGATCGGTTGCTGGGTATAGGGTTAGGGATGGGTAGCTAGGGTTAGGGATCGGTTGCTGGGTATAGGGTTAGGGATGGGGAGCTGGGTGTAGGGTTAGGGATGAGTAGCTGGGTTTAGGGTTATGGATAGGTAGCTGGGTAAAGGGTTAGGGATGGGTAGCTGGGTATAGGGTTAGATAAAAGAAGCTTGGTAAAATGTTAAAGATAGGTAGCTGGGTATAGGGTTATGGATAGGTAGCTGGGTATAAGGTTATGGATATGTAGCTGGGTATAGGGTTGGGGATGGGTAGCTAGGGTTAGGGATAGGAACCTGGGTATAGGGTTAGGGATGGGTAGCTGGGTGTAGGGTTAGGGATGGGTAGCTGGGTATAGGGTTATGGATAGGTAGCTGGGTATAGGCTTATGGATAGTTAGCTGGGTATAGGGTTATGGATAGGTAGCTGGGTATAGGGTTATGGATAGGTAGCTGGGTATAGGGTTATGGATAGGTAGCTGGGTATAGGGTTATGGATGGGTAGCTGGGTACAGGGTTAGGGATGAGTAGCTGGGTATAGGGTTAGGGATGGGTGGCTGGGTATAGGGTTAGGTGAAATAAGCTGGGTATATGGTTAGGGATGGGTAGCTGGGTACAGGGTTAGGGATAGGTAGCTAGGGTTAGGGATGGGGTACCTGGGTATAGGGTTAGGGATGGGTAGCTGGATATAGGGTTAGGGATGGGTAGTTGGGTATCGGATTATGGATGGGCAGCTAGGGTTAGGGATGGGTAGCTGGGTATAGGATTAGGGATGGGTAGCTTGGGTTAGGGATAGGTACCTGGGTATAGGGTTAGGGATGGGTAGCTAGGGTTAGGGATAGGTAGCTGGGTATAGGGTTAGGGATGGGTAGCTAGGGTTAGGGATAGGTAGCTGGGTATGGGTTAGGGATAGGTAGCTGGGTATAGGGATAGGGATGGGTAGCCGGGTATAGGATTATGGGTATAGGGTAAGGGAAAGGTTGCTTGGTTACTATAGAGTTGTTGAGTACTGCATGGTGACTGGTATCAGCCTTCTGTCTGTCTGTCTGTCTGTCTGTCTGTCTGTCTGTCTGTCTGTCTGTCTGTCTGTCTGTCTGTCTGTCTGTCTGTCTGTCTGTCTGTCTGTCTGTCTGTCTGTCTGTCTGTCTGTCTGTCTGTCTGTCTGTCTGTCTGTCTGTCTGTCTGTCTGTCTGTCTGTCTGTCTGTCTGTCTGTCTGTCTGTTTGTCTGTCAAGCTTAAGTTTGACAGGGTAGCCTAGTGGTTAGAGCGTTGGACTAGTAACCGAAAGGTTGCAAGTTTGAATCCCCGAGCTGACAAGGTACAAATCTGTCGTTCTGCCCCTGAACAGGCAGTTAACCCACTGTTCCTAGGCTGTCATTGAAAATAAGAATTTGTTCTTAACTGACTTGCCTAGTAAAATAAAGGTAAAATAAATTAAAAAACATCACCATGACATTCTCTTTGTAACCGTGTCGGAAGTCGACTCTCTTCCTTCCCACTCTGCTTTTATGTTCTTTCGCATTTGAAATCCTTCGTCCCGCCTCCAGCGACCGCTCAGATGGGAAGGGGAGGGGGTGGGGGCTGTCCCCGGTCACCCTCGCTGTCGCTAAGGAAACTGACAGGCCATATAATTGGCTCTAATCAACATGCGTCTCCTCTGAGTGAGTGACTGTTTCGTTCTGAGAGGAGCAGTGTGGCCTGCATGATGTTTCACTGCACACTGCCCCAGGCTGCAGGCTTCTCCAATACAACACCACTTCACAGGATGTATAATACCACTACCAAACATCACACACCACAACACTTCACAGGAAACCCCAAACCGCAGTCCCTCTTTGGTCAAAAAATAAAGATTAAAAAGAGAAAAAAGAGGGAAGCGAGAGAGAGGGAGAGAGACTGGGAGAGAGAGGAAGAGACTGGGAGAGGGAAAGAGACAGGGGAGAGAGGCAGACAGAGGGAGGGAGGAGAGGTAGAGGGAAAGAGACAGAGATGGGGGCGAGGTAGAGAGCACCGTCTATTTCATACGTCAAATCTTTGTGTTATGTAAAGCATGCTTCATTTCTCTGCATTATCATTTGACTTAGAGCTTTGAATTACAGAGGAATATCTGTCAGGAGTTAGAAGCAGAGAAATCAATGATTCATCACAAGGAGTTCTTGAAGGCTGACGAAGGAGAACAGAGTTCTGGGATGAAACCAACATTCATGAAAGTTCCATCTCCTCAAGCAATTATTAGCGGTGATAGTTTGACATGTGGAAGAGTTGTCAACAACTGGCTTCAAACAAAGTACCAACCAGAGACAAACAGAGCCTGGGGCAACATTAACAAGGGGACTATCAACCACATGAATTATAGATGTCCATCTATCTACTCAGTATAGAGACACCAGGAGGCCTCACGTTCTACTAGACTACCAGCCTGGGATTACTCAGTATAGAGACACCAGGAGGCCTCACATTCTACTAGACTACTAGCCTGTGATTACTCAGTATAGAGACACCAGGAGACCTCACATTCTACTAGACTACTAGCCTGTGATTACTCAGTATAGAGACACCAGGAGACCTCACATTCTACTAGACTACTAGCCTGTGATTACTCAGTATAGAGACACCAGGAGACCTCAAATTCTACTTGACTACTAGCCTGTGATTCCTCAGTATAGAAACACCAGGAGGCCTCACATTCTACTAGACTACTATACTAGCCTGTGATTACTCGGTATAGAGACACCAGGAGACCTCAAATTCTACTTGACTACTAGCCTGTGATTACTCAGTATAGAAACACCAGGAGGCCTCACATTCTACTAGACTACTATACTAGCCTGTGATTACTCAGTATAGAGACACCAGGAGACCTCAAATTCTTCTTGACTACTAGCCTGTGATTACTCAGTATAGAAACACCAGGAGGCGTCACATTCTACTAGACTACTATACTAGCCTGTGATTACTCAGTATAGAGACACCAGGATACCTCAAATTCTACTTGACTACTAGCCTGTTATTACTCAGTATAGAAACACCACGAGGCCTCCCATTTTCCAAGATGGAGTAACAGACGTATTTGTCCTCGTCCTGTCGTGTCCCATTTATATATCTTTACATATGTTTTTCTTCGCATATCCTTATTTATATTTTTCTAAACCTCAACTTCAAAATACTCCCCTGCAACCTGCCTCACCCAATGTGGTGTCGATCTGCTTTTTTCTAAATTATTTTTCTTTACTTCGGAACTGGAATCCCCAAACAGAAGCTACTAGCTAGTATTCAACTAACCACTGCTACCGGTCGTCAGCTAACCTTTAGTTCAGAAAACTCTTGCCAATTTGCACATTGCGATTCAAACCAGAGCGTACCGGACCTATTTTCTCTCCATATCCCCAGATCCCCACAGCAATCCAAGTGGCTACTCTCAGCTAACGTCTTTGTCCAGAAGCAAGCACCTGGAGCTAGCCTGGAGCTAGCACATGCTAGGCCCATCTCCGGCTAGCTGAAGAGGTCCATCAGCCAATCCGGGTCTACAATACCTTTTTTTGCCAATTGGCCAGGACCCCTTTTACTGCCGGTACGGAGATCCTTCATGACTGGACTACTGACGTAATCTGCCCGAGGGGGTTATTCAACCAGCTCCTACGTCGTAACGTCCCCTGAAAATCCTGAAAATCCCTCTGCGCTCCGCAGCCCGCTATCTGTCTAGAGCATATCGGACTGTTAAATGAATAGGTCTATTTTGCCAATTGGCTTGTACCCCTTTTACTACACGAAGCCCTGCTTATCTATCATGACTGGACTACCAACATAATATGCCAGAGGTTTTTTTTACCAACAGGCCCCTCTGTTGCAATGTCCCCTGAATGCCCATCTGCTAGCCTGCTATCTGCGGCACGCTAGCTGTCTAGAGCATATTGGACTGTAAGCTGAAGAGATCCATCGGCAAATGTCTTGGGCCACTATACGTATTTTGCCAATTGGACTGAATCCCTTTGCTACACGGAACCCTACTACTCCATCACGACGGGTCTATTCGACGTAACCGCACGAGGAGGCTAAAACAGACTTCCTCCATCATGACGTCCCTCTAAGGCCCTTCTGCTAGCTTGTCAGCCCCGGCCTGCTAGCTAGCTGAATCGCTGTGTCTCCAGACAGCCTAATTACTCACTGGACTCCTATGATCACTCGGCTACGCATGCCTCTCCCTAATGTCAATATGCCTTGTCCATTGCTGTTCTGGTTAGTGATTATTGTCTTATTTCACTGTAGAGCCTCTAGCCCTGCTCAATATGCCTTAGCCAGCCGATTAGTTCAACCTCCTACATATGCGGTGACATCAGCTGGTTTAAATGTTCCTAGAGACAATATCTCTCTCATCATCACTATAAGCCTAGGTTTACCTCCAATGTACTCACATCCTACCATACCTTTGTCTGTACATTATGCCTTGAATCTATGCTATCGCGCAAAGAAACCTGCTCCTTTTACTCTCTGCTCCGAAAGTACTAGACGACCAGTTCTTATAGCCTTTAGCCGTAACCTGATCCTACTCCTCCTCTGTTCCTCTGGTGATGTAGAGGTTAATCCAGGCCCTGCAGTGCCCAGCTCCACTCCTATTCCCCAGGTGCTCTTATTTGTTGACATCTGTAACTGTAAAAGCCCTGGTTCCATGCATGTTAACATTAGAAGCCTCCTCCCTAAGTTTGTTTTATTCACTGACCTAGCACACTCAGCCAACCCGGATGTCCTAGCCGTGTCTGAATCCTGGCTTAGGAAGACCACAAAAACCCTGAAAATTCCATTCCTAACTATAACATTTTCTGACAAGATAGAACTGCCAAAGGGGGCGGAGCAATCTACTGCAGAGATATCCTGCAGAGTGCTGTCTTACTTTCCAGGTCTGTACCCAAACAATTCGAGCTTCTACTTTTAAAAATCCACCTTTCCAGAAACAAGTCTCTCACCGTTGCCGCTTGCTATAGACCACCCACTGTCCCCAGCTGTGCCCTGGACACCATATGAATTGATTGCCTCCATTTATCTTCAGAGCTCTTGCTGCTAGGTGACCTAAACTGGGACATGCTTAACACCCCAGCCATCCTACAATCTAAGCTTGATGCCCTCAATCTCACACAAATTAATAATGAACCTACCAGGTACAACCCCAAATCCATAAACACGTGCACCCCCATAGAAAGCCCTCTCCTGTACTCCCTGTTCACCCACGACTGCGTGGCCACGCACGCCTCCAACTCAATCATCAAGTTTGCGGACGACACAACAGTGGTAGGCTTGATTACCAACAACGACGAGACGGCCTACAGGGAGGAGGTGAGGGCCCTCGGAGTGTGGTGTCAGGAAAATAACCTCACACTCAACGTCAACAAAACTAAGGAGATGATTGTGGACTTCAGGAAACAGCAGAGGGAACACCCCCCTATCCACATTGATGGAACAGTAGTGGAGAGGGTAGCAAGTTTTAAGTTCCTCGGCATACACATCACAGACAAACTGAATTGGTCCACCCACACAGACAGCATCGTGAAGAAGGCGCAGCAGCGCCTCTTCAACCTCAGGAGGCTGAAGAAATTCGGCTTGCCACCAAAAGCACTCACAAACTTCTACAGATGCACAATCGAGAGCATCCTGGCGGGCTGTATCACCGCCTGGTACGGCAACTGCTCCGCCCACAACCGTAAGGCTCTCCAGAGGGTAGTGAGGTCTGCACAACGCATCACCGGGGGCAAACTACCTGCCCTCCAGGACACCTACACCACCCGATGTTACAGGAAGGCCATAAAGATCATCAAGGACAACAACCACCCGAGCCACTGCCTGTTCACCCCGCTATCATCCAGAAGGCGAGGTCAATACAGGTGCATCAAAGCTGGGACCGAAAGATTGAAAAACAGCCTCTATCTCAAGGCCATCAGACTGTTAAACAGCCACCACTAACATTGAGTGGCTGCTGCCAACACACTGACAATGACACTGACTCAACTCCAGCCACTTTAATAATGGGAATTGATGGGAAATGATGTAAAATATATCACTAGCCACTTTAAACAATGCTACCTAATATAATGTTTACATACCCTACATTATTCATCTCATATGTATACGTATATACTGTACTCTATATCATCTACTGCATCTTTATGTAATACATGTATCACCAGCCACTTTAACTATGCCACTTTGTTTACATACTCATCTCATATGTATATACAGTACTCGATACCATCTACTGTATCTTGCCTATGCCGCTCTGTACCATTACTCATTCATATATCTTTATGTACATATTCTTTATTCCCTTACACTTGTGTGTATAAGACAGTAGTTTTGGAATTGTTAGTTAGATTACTTGTTAGTTATTACTGCATTGTCGGAACTAGAAGCACAAGCATTTCGCTACACTCGCATTAACATCTGCTAACCATGTGTATGTGACAAATAAAATTTGATTTGATTTGAGATATCATCCAAACCAACTTGCCCTCCAAATACACCTCTGCTGTTTTCAACCAAGATCTCAGTGATCACTGCCTCATTGCCTGCATCTGTAGTGGGTCTGCGGTCAAACGACCACCCCTCATCACTGTCAAACACTCCCTAAAACACCTCAGTGACCAGACCTTTCTAATCAACCTGGCCCGGGTATCCTGGAAGGATATTGACCTCATCCTGTCAGTAGAGGATGCCTGGTTAGTCTTTAAAAGTGCCTTCCTCACCATCTTTAATAAGCATGCCCCATTCAAAAGATGTACAACCAGGAACAGATATAGCCCTTGGTTCACTCCTGACTGCGCTTGACCAGCACAAAAATATCCTGTGGCGCACTGCATTAGCATCGAATACCCCCGTTATATGCAACCTTTCGGGGAAGTTAGGAACCAACATACACAGGCAGTTAGGAAAGCTAAGGCAAATTTTTCCTAACAGAAATTTGCATCCTGTAGCACAAACTCCAAAAGGGTCTGGGACACTGTAAAGTCCATGGAGAATAAGAGCATCTCCTCCCAGCTGCCCACTGCACTGAGGCTAGGAAACATTGTCACCACCGATAAATCCACTATAATTGAACATTTCAAAAAAGCATTTTTCTACGGCTGGCCATGCTTTCCACCTGGCTACCCCTACCCCGGTCAACTGCCTGGCACCCCCCACAGCAACTCGCCCAAGCTTCCCCCATTTCTCCTTCACACAAATCCAGATAGCTGATGTTCTGAAAGAGCTGCAAAATCTGGACACCTACAAATCAGCCGGGCTAGACAATCTGGACCCTCTCTTTCTAAAATGATCTGCCAAAATTGTTGCAACCCCTATTATTAGCCTGTTCACCCTCTCTTTCGTATCGTCTGAGATTCTCAAAGATTGGAAAGCTGCCGCAATCATCCCCCTCTTCCAAAGGGGGAGACACTCAAGACCCCAACTGCTACAGACCTATATCTATCCTACCCTGCCTTTCTAAGGTCTTCGAAAGCCAAGTTAACAAACAGATCACCGACCATTTCGAATCCCACCGTACCTTATCCGCTATGCAATCTGGTTTCAGAGCTGGTCATGGGGGCACCTCAGCCATGCTCAAGGTCCTAAACGGTATCATAACCACCATCGATAAGAGACATTACTGTGCAGCCGTATTCATCGACCTGGCCAAGGCTTTCAACTCTGTCAATCACCACCTTCTTAACGGCAGACTCAACAGCCTTGGTTTCTCAAATGACTGCATCGCCTGGTTCACCATCTCTGATAGAGTTCAGTGTGTCAAAGTCAATGGCCAAGACTACCTCGTTCCTTATTCCACTGAACCGCTTAGGCATAACAAACACAAGTCCAACAATTATCAGAAACTGTTAAACTACCTGTTCATTGCTCTCCGGGGATGTGCAACTCAACCCTGGGCCTAACATCACCGAGCCAGCCTCAACCCTGGGCCTAACATCACCGAGCCAGCCTCAACCCTGGGCCTAACATCACCAAGCCAGCGATACTCACCGGAGTGGAAAGCAGTGGGATGGCCTCGTCCAAAGTCTTCCCTGCTGTGGAAGTGGGTGAGTGCTATGGTCCCATGGTTTCTCTCGACTCACCCGGCTCCAGGATAGATTTTGACTCTTCAAACATACCCAAGTCGGTATATGTAATCCCTGTCTCTGCTTCTGGTACGCAAGCTGTTTTAATTAGTTCCCTGCATCCAGTGCAGGCGGGAGGGATTGTTAATTGCGCTACCGAACTGCCCCTAATCAAAACTAAACAAAACGGCCTAAACACAGCCATCAGAAAACACAGAAAATGTAAATTTTTACCAATGAGCTAAGCCCAAGGGACTTACTAGGGGGGCACTTGAACATTCCTAGTGTCATTCCAAAAAGTAACCAATTTCTACATCTACTCACAGACTCCAACCTTGACTTCCTCTGCCTCACAGAGACATGGCTCCATAAAAACTCCCCATATGCTGCTTTGATTGTGCCTGGCTACCAGGTTTTCAGGAGAGACAGGATTGAAGGAAGAGGAGGGGGTCTGATGATTTACATTAAAGAACATGTCCGATGTAAACAAATTGAGTGGGCATGTGATAATGAACTAGAAAGTGTAACGTTCAGGCTAATACAGTCTCCCCAAATGTATTTTACCCTTACTGGAATGTACAGGCCACCTTCCACCAAAAGTGTGTTTTTTGATCAGTTTAATAACATGCTTAGGGAATGTGATTTTGGGAAAGAGGTCATCTTAATGGGAGATTTTTAAATTAATTATGAAGACAAGTCTTGTAGGAAAACCCTCAAAAGGATCACTAATACCTTTGACCTTACACAGCTAGTTAATGTTGTAACTTTAATGTGTTACAGAGTTAATGTTTCAGTTAATTCATTGAGCTGTATCTAAAGATATTTCTTTACAGTTATTTACATATGTAATTGTATTGGTTTGTATTGAATTATGCTTTTTGACTGCAAGTGCCAGAATGCCTTGCGACAGGATTTTTTTATTTCACCTTTATTTAACCAGGTAAGCTAGTTGAGAACAAGTTCTAATTTGCAACTGCGACCTGGCCAAGATAAAGTATAGCAGTGTGAACAGACAACACAGAGTTACACATGGAGTAAACAATTAACAAGTCAATAACACAGTAGAAAAAAAGGGGAGTCTATATACATTGTGTGCAAAAGGCATGAGGAGGTAGGCGAATAATTACAATTTTGCAGATTAACACTGGAGTGATAAATGATCAGATGGTCATGTACAGGTAGAGATATTGGTGTGCAAAAGAGCAGAAAAGTAAATAAATAAAACAGTATGGGGATGAGGTAGGTAAAAATGGGTGGGCTATTTACCGATAGACTATGTACAGCTGCAGCGATCGGTTAGCTGCTCAGATAGCAGATGTTTGAAGTTGGTGAGGGAGATAAAAGTCTCCAACTTCAGCGATTTTTGCAATTCGTCCAGTCAGGCAGCAGAGAACTGGAACGAAAGGCGGCCAAATGAGGTGTTGGCTTTAGGGATGATCAGTGAGATACACCTGCTGGAGCGCGTGCTACGGATGGGTGTTGCCATCGTGACCAGTGAACTGAGATAAGGTGGAGCTTTACCTAGCATGGACTTGTAGATGACCTGGAGCCAGTGGGTCTGGTGACGAATATGTAGCGAGGGCCAGCCGACTAGAGCATACAGGTCGCAGTGGTGGGTGGTATAAGGTGCTTTAGTGACAAAACGGATGGCACTGTGATAAACTGCATCCAGTTTGCTGAGTAGAGTGTTGGAAGCAATTTTGTAGATGACATCGCCGAAGTCGAGGATCGGTAGGATAGTCAGTTTTACTAGGGTAAGTTTGGCGGCGTGAGTGAAGGAGGCTTTGTTGTGGAATAGAAAGCCGACTCTTGATTTGATTTTCAATTGGAGATGTTTGATATGATTCTGGAAGGAGAGTTTACAGTCTAGCCAGACACCTAGGTACTTATAGATGTCCACATATTCAAGGTCGGAACCATCCAGGGTGGTGATGCTGGTCAGGCGTGCGGGTGCAGGCAGCGAACGGTTGAAAAGCATGCATTTGGTTTTACTAGCGTTTAAGAGCAGTTGGAGGCCACGGAAGGAGTGTTGTATGGCATTGAAGCTCGTTTGGAGGTTAGATAGCACAGTGTCCAAGGACGGGCCGGAAGTATATAGAATGGTGTCGTCTGCGTAGAGGTGGATCAGGGAATCGCCCGCAGCAAGAGCAACATCATTGATATATCCAGAGAAAAGAGTCGGCCCGAGAATTGAACCCTGTGGCACCCCCATAGAGACTGCCAGAGGACCGGACAGCATGCCCTCCGATTTGACACACTGAACTCTGTCTGCAAAGTAATTGGTGAACCAGGCAAGGCAGTCATCCGAAAAACCGAGGCTACTGAGTCTGCCGATAAGAATATGGTGATTGACAGAGTCGAAAGCCTTGGCAAGGTCGATGAAGACGGCTGCACAGTACTGTCTTTTATCGATGGCGGTTATGATATTGTTTAGTACCTTGAGCGTGGCTGAGGTGCACCCGTGACCGGCTCGGAAACCAGATTGCACAGCGGAGAAGGTACGGTGGGATTCGAGATGGTCAGTGACCTGTTTGTTGACTTGGCTTTTGAAGACCTTAGATAGGCAGGGCAGGATGGATATAGGTCTGTAACAGTTTGGGTCCAGGGTGTCTCCCCCTTTGAAGAGGGGGATGACTGCGGCAGCTTTCCAATCCTTGGGGATCTCAGACGATATGAAAGAGAGAAGAAAGAGATAACGCACCAGTTATGTGCAGGTGCAAAGTGATTAAGCTGACTTTCCGATAGCATCTTACCTGCATTGCTCTGTAGAATCTAAAGTTGTTAAATGTAACGTGAACAAGTATTATTACTAAAAGAAGCTTTCATATCAAACCCGACGTCCCGAGTCATTACTTTGAAGTTAGTTCATCTAAAAGTTAAAGGGCCAACCAGGGTGACTTGTTGCTCTAAATCACAGATTGATTTGGTGTTCAGTAATAAACCAGAGAGAGTGACTAAATCATTCAATATGGTTACTGGGCTATCTGATCATAATCTGACTCTTAGAGCCTGAAAGCTGTCTAAGAGCAGGTTTAACCTCTCTACTGTTAAAAAGCCGGATCAACTAAGAATACCTAAGAGTGAATTCAACTATTTTGAAAACGCAATTAAGGGAATTAACTGGAATGATCTCTTGTCCTATACAGACGTGGAAGCTGATAGTCAGGTTTTTCTATCCACAATACAGACTACAATAAATGGTTTCTTAAAGAAAATCAAATCCAAACCTGGTCAAAGGAGCACTATTCCTTGGCTAAATGGAGAAATCTGGTAACTGATGAAAGAACGAGATTATGCTCTAAAAAATAGCCCTAAGATCCAAATTAGAGCATGACAGACGTAGGTTTACCATGTTGAGAAATAAGGTGATGAAAGAAATCAGACAGGCCAAGGCAAACATTTTTTATTAAATTAATTGGTGAAGCAAAGGGAAATTCTAAACTGATCTGGGAGAATCTAAAAAAGTTAACTGGGAAAGACCATAGTAACACTGCAGTTGAAATAGCAATATCCTTCAATTCCTACTTTTTTGTCTCTATCAGGGTATTGACACAGAACCCCTCCACTGGTTTCTTGGGCTCAGTGCTAGTGAATGACGCTCAACCTGTCTTCATCATAAGGGAGGTTTCTTAGTCAAAGGTGAACAAGGTGATTAGCTCACTAAAGAACTCTAAAGCCAAAGATGTGTTTGGGTTGGACAACCTTTCTTAAAAACTACAAAGAGTCCCTCATTGGCCCCATTACTAAGGTCACCAACACATCTATTGGTCTCGGGTGTTTCCAAGGTTATGGAAGTTGGCCATAATAACGGCCATCTTTAAATCGGGCGACCCCGCTGACGTGGGTAACTACAGGCCCATTAGTATACTACCTGTGGTGTCAAAGGTTGTTGAAAAGTGTGTAGCAGAGCAACTGATTGCCCACCTCAACAACAGCCCCTTCACATTACACTCCATGCAGTTTGGCTTCAGAGCGAAACACTCCACAGAAACGGCCAACTGCTTTCTTCTGGAAAATGTGAGGTCCAAGATGGACAAAGGGGGCGTTGTTGGGGCTGTGTTTCCGGACCTAAGGAAGGCTTTTGATAGTGTTAACCATGAGATTCTCATCACAAAATTGTCCAAGTTCAACTTTTCCCCCGATGCCTTGAGATGGATGAAATCATACCTTGAAGGCAGAACTCAGTGTGTCAGAGTGACCAATAAAGCTGTCGCCCACTCTTAGCTATGATGTGAGCGTGCCCCAAGGGTCAATACTGCGTCCCTTCCTGTTCAGCCTGTACATTAATGATCTGCCTTCTGTCTGTACGGGGTCTGAAGTTTAAATGTATGCAGATGACACAGTGCATGCAAAGAGCAAACAACAAGCTGCACAATAACTCACTACTGTAATGGTCCAGGTTACAAAGTGGCTCAGTGACTCGTGTTTGCATCTCAATGTGTAAAAAACTGTTTGCATGTTCTTCACAAAGAGGGCAACAGATGCTCCTAAGCCAGATGTCTATGTGTCAGGGGAGAAGCTCCAGGTGCTATCTGATTTTAAGAACCTTGGCATCATACTTGATTCCAACCTCTCTTTTAAAAAGCATGTGAAAAAGGTAATTCAAATAACCAAATTCAACCTAGCTCATTTCTGATTTATACAAAATTGTTTGACTACAGAGGTAGCAAAACTGTACTTCAAATCTATGATACTCCCCCCTTAACATACTGCTTGACTAGTTGGGCCCAAGCTTGTTGTACAACATTAAAACCTATTCAGTCTGTCTACAAACAGGCTCTCAAAGTGCTTGACAGGAAGCCCAATAGCCATCATCACTGTTACATCCTCAGATAGAATGAGCTCCTGAGTTGGGAAATCTTGTGCAATACACCGACGCATGTCTTGTATTCAAGATCCTAAATGGCCCGACTCCCCCTCCACTCAGTATTTTTGTTAAACAGAAAACCCAAACATATGGCAGCAGATCCACAAGGTCTGCCATGAGAGGTGACTGTATAGTTCCCTTAAGGAAAAGCACCTTTAGTAAATCCGTGTTCTCTGTGAGAGCTTCCCATGTCTGGAATACACTGCCATCAGACACACATTACTGCACCACATATCACACATTCACAAAATGCATGAAGACATGGCAAAAGGTCAATCAGATTTGTGAACATAATCCCTAGCTGTGAATTGTCGCTTTCCATGTTGTCTGTAGCTTGTGGAAGGTGTGGAAACACCTGTATGTTGCTTGTATGAATTTTGTCTTGCAGCTTTTTGTTCTATGTTGCTCTGTCTGTATGCTACGTCTTGCTTGTCCTATGTTGCTCTGTCTGTATGCTATGTCTTGTTTGTCCTATGCTTCTCTGCATGTGCTCACTACTCAATGATTGTCTATATTGTAATTGTTTTCAATAACCTGCCCAGGGACTGCGATTGAAAATTAGCAGGCTGTCCAAACCGGCACTTTTACTGAAACGTTGATTAATGTGCAGGGACAGTCCCTGTAAAAAAATCTAATAAATAAACTCAAATCTAAGGGCCTGTTTTCCGGACCTCTGGCAGTCTCTATGGGGGTGCCACAGGGTTCAATTCTCGGGCCTACTCGCTTCTCTGTATACATCAATGAAGTCGCTCTTGCTGCTGGTGATACTCTGATTCGCCCCTTTGCAGACTGCTCACCCACACGACGCCATACCTTCTGTCAGGTACACTTGAAACCGGGATTCATCTGTGAAGAGCACACTTTTCCAGCGTGCCAGTGGCTATCGGAGGTGAACATTTCCCCACTGAAGTGATGAGGAGGACGAGCACGCAGACGAGCATCCCTGAGACGGTTTATGACAATATGTGCAAAAATGATTTGGTTGTACAAACTCAGTTTCATCAGCTGTCTGGGTGGCTGGTCTCAGACGATCCCACAGGTGAAGAAGCCGCATGTGGCGTTGTTACACATGATCTGTGGTTGTGAGGCCAATAGTACCTTGTCATGCTGCTGATACAGTTTCTGCTGTAGTGCCTGTACTCTAGAACCCTAACCTGTTCACCAGACATGGTACCTGGTCATGCTGCTGGACCCAGTTTCTGCTGTTCTGCCTGATCTATAGAACCCTAACCTGTTCACTGGTCGTGCTTCCTTGTCCCGAATCTGCAGTCTCGTTTTTCTCTCTCTCTCTCTCTCCCTCGATCTCTCTTTCTACCTCTCACCGCACACGCTGTCTCGAAAAAAGGTATTATGCAGGGTAGATAAAACTAGCTTGAAACCTAGACGGGTTATGAAACCAATTAGAAAAAAGTTAGCTAACTAGTTAGCGGTCGTTGGGTTGCTTGAAAGTTGCCACGTTCAAAATGCTCAACAGCTAGTTCAGCAGCTTGATCACTCACTTTCGGCCATGCCGTCCATCCCGACTTTAAAACACTTGTTTAGGTTATTCAAACCTGATCTAGCTTGATTTTGCTTGTTTTTGAATTGCACAAAGTGGTGATGTCATTTTTCGCATCAATATTTTTGATTTATGCTGATGAAGAGTGACACTACTTCTGCCTTGCCTCAAGCTAGCTAGATGGTAGCCTATACCTTACACTTTTGTGTTTAGCTAAGTGCATGCAGTTGTGGTAACCTGTGTTGAATTGGCAATTCACCATCTTTGCTTTGTAGCTTGAAATACATTGTAAAACAAAGTTATTTGTTGAAATTCAACTTGATGGCTCTCACATCAGTAGAGTAAGAGTGGAACTCCTGTAGTCCTCATAGTGTGCCTGTGTCACTGCTTCTAAAGTCCACATCCACACACTGCTCTATGAATGTTCAGGGTTGGTAGAGTGGCTCTCGTTCCAGGGAATGGGAGTCCAGAGAGTGGGAGTCTGGTGGCAGGTAGCCTAGTGGTTAAGAGTGTTTGGCCAGTAACCAAAAAGGTCATTGGTTGGAATCTCAGAGCCGGCAAGGTGGAAAAATCCTCTGTTCTGCCCTTGAGCAAGGCACATCCCTCAACAACAACTGCTCCCTGCGGGCTAATGACATGGATGTCGATTAAGGCAGCCCCCCACACCTCGCTGATAAAGAGGAGTTGGGTTAAATGCGGAAGACACATTTCGGTTGAATGTAGTCAGTTGTACAACTGACTAGGTATTCCCTTTCTGGGGACTGTCAGTCTCTCTTTCCAGGGAGATTGAGTCTGTCTTTCCAGGGAGTGAGAGTTTGCACAGCGTGATCGTCTCTTCTGATTCAGAGGGTAACACCTTCCCTTCTCTCGTCTCTTCTAAAGCCCAGTAAACAACACATTCTGTTCAGAAACACTTGATGTAAACAACAACATAAACATCGTAGCTCAATGTGATCTCCCTCTGCTAACAGGTGATTGACAGGTCTCTGTCTTCCTGCTGTAACTCAATACACCTTCACACATTAATGGTGGCTGTTATTATAGAGCATTAACCAATATATATTCAGCGTTTCTCTCTTCAGTTCTAAGGCCTCTCTTCAAACAGATTGCTGTTAGTGAGCTGCACCACAGTGGATTCAGGAGAGTTGAAACACCGTTTTAGAACAAGGCAGAGAGAGTCACTGCAGAACTACATTTCCCCGAGCTGTTTTTTACTAAACTAAATAAACTAAAATAACTCAAGTTTGTTTTAAATTTGAAAGTCTTCATAAGTGAAAATAAACAGTAGGTGTAAACTGTGTGCAGCTGAATTCTGTCTGCATACCAATGAACATCCCCGACTCTGTTTCTGGGCTTTTGGATTTGACTTTCTCTTTCAATTATTCAACAGTCAGTCTCAGTTCTCTCTGGTTCCATTGTGCTCCGGTCTGTCTGATAGCTGATTGGACAGAGCAGTTAAAGGTTTCTATGCTCATGTGGCGATGATAAAGAACCTAGAAATGAAAAAGTGTCCTGTGCTTTGATAGAAAACACATTGACCAAACTGGAGCAGGGAGTCTGGGGCTTTGAAACATGGTGACCACAACTGCATGGCATCATCAAGGTGGCGAAATTAGTAATTGTCCAACATGCCTGGAAGATACCCAGATGAGATGTTGTACTCCAGAAGCTTTGCCTGTGTTTTGAACTTTATGTTCAGTTTACATAGGGAGAGAGGGACCTTAATAATGATCCATAAGGGCGAGCTGCTAGTGACTACAGTACTGTGTTACAGGCCCTCCTAGTTGGACTGGGGCTGGAGCATGGGGTCTGGGGCTGAGGCAGGGGGTCTGGGGCTGAGGCAGGGGGTCTGGGGCTGAAGCAGGGGGTCTGGGGCTGAAGCAGGGGGTCTGGGGCTGAGGCAGAGGGTCTGTGACGGACTGGTGCGAGCTGAGGCAGGCTAGGGCAGGGGTCTGGGATGGACTGGGTCTGGGGCGGCCTGGGACAGGGGGTCTGGGACGAGCTGAGGCAGGAGGTCTGAGACGAGCTGAGACTGGAGGTCTGGGATGATCTCAGGCAATCTACACACAATACCCTATATTGACAAGGCAAAAACAGGTTTAGAAATGTATTAAAAATAAACAGAAATACCTAATTTACATCAGCATTCATACCCTTTGCTATGAGACTCGAAATTGAGCTCAAGTGCATCCTGTTTCCATTGATTGTCCTTGAGTCCACCTGTGGTAAATTCAATTGATTGGACATGATTTGGAAAGGCACATGCCTGTCTATATAAGCTGAGACTGGATTGTGTTGAGGCACAGATCTGGGGATAGGTAGACTATGTACAGCTGCAGCGATCGGTTAGCTGCTCAGATAGCAGATGTTTGAAGTTGGTGAGGGAGATAAAAGTCTCCAACTTCAGCGATTTTTGCAATTCGTTCCAGTCACAGGCAGCAGAGAACTGGAACGAAAGGCGGCCAAATGAGGTGTTGGCTTTAGGGATGATCAGTGAGATACACCTGCTGGAGCGCGTGCTACGGATGGGTGTTGCCATCGTGACCAGTGAACTGAGATAAGGCGGAGCTTTACCTAGCATGGACTTGTAGATGACCTGGAGCCAGTGGGTCTGGCGACGAATATGTAGCGAATGGGAGAAACTCCCTAAATACAGATGAGCCAAGCTTGTAGCGTCATAGACTCCAGGCTGTAATCATTGACAAAGTTGCTTCAACAAAGTATTGAGTAAAGTGTCAATACTAATTTAAATGTCATATTTCCGTTTTCTATTTTTAAGAAATGTGCTAAACTTTTTAAAAACAAGATTTTGCTTTGTCATTATGGGGTATTGTGTGCAGATTGAATTCAATTGTTTTCACTCATTTTAGAATAAGGCTGTAAGGCAACAAAATATGGAAAAAGTCAAGGGGTCTGAATACTTTCCCGAATGCACTGGATGTCGGCTCAATCTGATATTACCTTAACATTTACATCATGAAATCTGAGTATGGCTCTAAATGTACTGTATGACTGAGGCCAGAAGAGCCTCACCAAGCCGCCTGCATACATTAACATTGTCATAAATTATACATGCTAATTACCATGAGGCTCCACTTTAATTATCTTAAAAATAACATGGTGGGTTACTGTTTGGTCTATTCATCCTCTAACAGAGCACGACCTCATGTCTTAGTGGAACATCTGACACCAAAGAACAGGGACATTGTTGCTTTTTAATTTAGAGAAGTGATTTCAGCAGCCTATTTTCAAACAGACTGACTCGTCTCATAATCTGAGTGTTTAGCACTCACTACAGCATCAACTAGGATTATAAAGAACTCATTTAGTACTATAAAAAAGAGAAAAGAGAAAATAGCCCCTTAACCCCTCAAGGAAATCTAATTAACAAAATACAAAAATCCCCATAAAAATCCATCTGTTTCAGCTAGAGATGTTTTTTTGCATGGGCTGCGTCTCAATCCACCACTGATATCACCCTTCTGCATGTGAGGTGAAGGTGGCAGAGCTACAGCGGTGTTTGTCAGACCTAGAAACATCCCTAACATCGGTCTTCTCACAAAATTGTCTGTAGCGTCAGGGCGGTTTGGCCAACACACTATAATACCGCTATCGAAAGAGGACTCACGTTGGTGCTCTGTTTTGCTCTAGGACGCCCACTTGTCTTAAGTTCCTCTCAAATCAAATCAAACTTTGCCACATGCGCCGAATACAAAAAGTGTAGACTTTACTGTGAAATGCTGACTTACAAGCCCTTAACCAACAGTGTAGACTTTACTGTGAAATGCTGACTTACAAGCCCTTAACCAACAGTGCAGTTCAAGAAGAAGAAAATATTTACCAAGTAGACAAAAATAAAAAGTAGTAATAAAAACACAATAAGAACAACGGGGCTATATACAGTTTTAAAAATTAATGGAAGTGCTGTATGTATGGAGATAGTTTAGTGCTTAAAGTAAGAGGATAAATAGATGTCAAAAAATGGAGAATATCTGTTGTTCCATGTAGTGAATCTGTTATTCAATGGGTTTCAATTGGCTAATAGCAGTAATGCCAAATTCAATGTTTCATTCAAAAAAAATCTATAGTTTAAGGGGTCTTAAAATTCAAATAGCTAAATAATCATTGGTATGACCCTTTTAAAACAATTCCATATGTTGCAACATCAGCAAATAAAACTCTGATCTAGCTCCCGAGTGGCGCATCGGTCAAAGGCATTCAGTGCTAGAGGCGTCACTACAGACCCTGGTTCAATTCCAGGCTGTATTGCAACCGGCTATGATTGGGAGTCCTATAGCGGGGTGCACAATTGGCCCAGTGCCGCCCGGCTTAGGATTTGGCCAGGGTAGGATGTCATTGTAAGTAAAAATGTGTTCTTAAATGACTTGCCTAGTTTAAAAAATAAAAGCAGATAGTGATTTTAAATATACATACATATATTTCACCTTTATTTAACCAGGTAAATTAGTTGAGAACAAGTTCTCATTTACAACTGCGACCTGGCCAAGATAAAGCAAAGCAGTGCGACACAAACAACAACACAGAGTTACACATGGAATAAACAAACATACAGTCAATAATACAATAGAAAAAAAGAAAGTCTATATACAGAGTGTGCAAATGGCGTGAGGAGGTAAGGCAATAAATAGGCCATAGTAGCGAAGTAATTACAGTTTAGCAAATTAACACTGGAGTGATAGATGAGCAGATGGTGATGTGCAAGTAGAAATACTGGTGTGCAAAAGAGCAGAAAAGTAAATACTAACAATATGGGGATGAGGTAGGTAGATTGGGTGAGCTATTTACAAATGGACTATTAGCTGCTCAGATAGCTGATGTTTAAAGCTGGTGAAGGAAATATAAGTCTCCAGCTTCAGCGATTTTTGCAATTAATTCCAGTCATTGGCAGCAGAGAACTGGAAGGAAAGGCGGCCAAAAGAGGTGTTGACTTTGGGGATGACCAGTGAGATATACCTGCTGGAGCGCGTGCTCTGGGTGGGTGTTATGGTGACCAGTGAGCTGAGATAAGGTGGGGCTTTACCTAGCAGAGACTTATAGATGACATGGAGCCAGTGGGTTTGGTGATGAGTATGTAGGGAGGACCAGCCATCAAGAGCATACAGGTCGCAGTGGTAGGTACTATATGGGGCTTTGGTGACAAAACGGATGGCACTGTGATAGACTACATCCAATATGCTGAGTAGAGTATTGGAAGCTATTGAGGATCGGTAGGATAGTCAGTTTTATGAAGGTCTGTTTGGCAGCATGAGTGAAGGATGCTTTGTTGCGAAATAGCAAGCCGATTCTAGATTTAATTTTGGAATGTAGATGTTTAATATGATTCTGGAAGGAGAGTTTACAGTCTAGCCAGACACCTAGGTATTTGTAGTTGTCCACATAGTGATGCTGGATGGGCGGCAGGTGCGGGCAGTGATCGGTTGAAAAGCATCCATTTCGTTTGACTAGCATTTAAGAGCAGTTGGAGGCCACGGAAGGGGAGTTGTAATGACATTGAAGCTCGTTTGTCCAAAGAATGGGACAGATGTATACAGAATGGTGTCGTCTGCATAGAGGTGAATCTGCTAGAATAGTAGGAGAAAAAAGCAGGTCGTGAATTGACTGGCCTGTATGAAGAGAATTGGCAGCTGGAATAGTAGCGGAAAAAAGCAGGTCGTGAATTGACTGACCTGTATAAAGAGAATTGGCAGCTAGAATAGTAGCGGAGAAAAGCAGGTAGTGAATTGACTGACCTGTATAAAGAGAATTGGCAGCTAGAATAGTAGCGGAGAAAAGCAGGTAGTGAATTGACTGACCTGTATAAAGAGAATTGGCAGCTAGAATAGTAGCGGAGAAAAGCAGGTAGTGAATTGACTGGCCTGGATAAAGAGAATTGGCAGCTGGAATAGTAGCGGGAAAAAGCAGGTAGTGAATTGACTGGCCTGGATAAAGAGAATTGGCAGCAGCATGCAGAAGTCAATATAAAGGTTGAATAGATTATTCATTTAATGATGAACGAAAATACTGTATAGACTCCAAACTTGAAGCTAGAAATTCACCACTTGTGTTTTAATCACCCGGAGTAAACATGAATACAATACACACAATGCAAGAACGGGAAACCCAGAGCACTGATGGGCAAACATGGTCAGGAGGAGGGGAGGGGTGGATTTAAATTCCAAAGGGGTCTCTGAGCCCGTTTCCCAGTTCCCCAGTCAGCAAAGTGTCTGTGAGAAATCAGTCTTTTTGTCTACTCGAAAAAAGGCTAAATCTACATTGGTGGCCCAGTCGAAGTTTGCAATTCTTTGCTCTTTCTATTGAGTGAATGGAGAGAATGAAGTGGCTAGAAGGCGGTATTTGATCTAGTCAATTGGAGAAAGTGACAGAATTCTAAAGTATTTGTTTAATGCGCCGAGATGGGCTATTTCTTTCACAGCACCTGATGTCACTGACACTGAATGAATGCATTTTAATATAAATAAAAATACAATTCAACATATAAGCTATCAATGTAGCACACTTAAGGGCAACTTCACACGTGGATATATAAATAGGCTATTTCGTATTATACAAAAATACATAAGAAACAATTAAATAAATAGAGATAAAACATATTGTCTACTGTGATTATTGCATTGTGAAAAAATGCACATGCAGAGATACATTTCGTTGATTGTAAATTAATTTCTAAAATTGTCTTGTTAGTCTATCCATACTATCAATGTCAGCTATGTAATATATGGCTTAAACAAGTCCAATTCAAATTAACTTGTGCAAAATGGTTAGCAGTTTTGTCAATGCAAAACATAAAAACTGCATTGAATGTTAACCTTTCTTATATGATAATTACGGTTTTTATAATGTGCTAGACCTACTCTGTTCATTTGTTGATATTTTTTGGAAGTCAGAAGCAAATCGCATGGTGTTATATAGCCTAATGTAACTGTATTCCATCGCCGTGTGTTACTTCATTTATTGAGGGTATATTAGTGTGTAGCTGAATGAATGAGGCCGGTTGTCTGCGCTGTGACTACGGCAGTACCTCCATGCATTCTAATCACCCGCATTCTGATTCTGATTCAGCAGTTCCAAAGTTCTGTTCTGACTGCTCCTGTGGGAGCGGCGCGACGAGGGTTCTGGTGTAGCCTATACACTGTACACCGCGTTCTGTACTCAGGTCTAGACACTGAAATACACAGCAATATACCATATTGAGCTATATTCATGATTATGTAAACATTATTTGATTTACTTTATATTTGTAATGGAAATAAATTAAATATTAGAAAGTGAAGAGTCATATTAAAATCAAAAAGTTGTATTGTTGTTAATATATAATACTAATAATTATCATCATGCCATAAGGATATCTGTCTGGAAGTTTTCCCAGTTGTAAATCAGTAGGTGCATGATAACAGCATTATTCTGGCTGTTAACAGAATACATCAACCATTATAATGTTTACACTATTTACACAGAATACACCAACCATTATAATGTTTACACTATTTACACAGAATATATCAACCATTATAATGTTTACACTATTTACACAGAATACACCAACCATTATAATGTTTAGACTATTTTAATGGGAAAATATTTCGATGACCAAGTTTCTAATTCATTGCAGACTATATGAACACTTTTCAAAAGCAGTCATGCTTTTTCATTAACATAGAAAAGTCAACAGTTACAGATTTTAATCACATGTATATCACCATGGTTTTAAATGGCTTTACACTACAGCTTCACAGAAAAGCTACTGCAAAATAGATATCTAAAACGTTTAACTAAAAAGTGTATTTTACAACATTTTCATATCAACTTATTTGCAATTATTCACATTTATTCACATATTTATTTTGCATTTAGTAAAGACCCTATAGTTCCCCTTACTATTTTTAAGATAGAAAAAAACATCACAATTCACTCAGTTATTTTTACATAGATAGCAGAATTAAATCAAAGTAAATATATTTCATGCGCCTGACAGCCGCTGTTTGCATTGCCTCACTAATTTACAAAACACACTGATAAAACTGACACAACGAATACCTTTTAAGTTGAACAGCAATATTTCACTATCTCTCTGCTGGAACTATGTTAGAAGACAATTAGCATTCAAAGCAAAACACCGACATCAAAATACACTGCAGCACGGAAGTCTATTGCCTTAATTAATTGTAGTTATTCTCAGCCCAAGATGTCAGCGGTAAAAGTCTAAATGAACGTTGGATTTGGTTTGAGCCTGCTGGTCTAGTTTATAAAGAGTTCTGTATAGTTCTTAATGTTAGTGCACTGCCACGGACTGCAGTGTCGGGTTGGTGTGAGTCTCCCTGGGAGTAGGGGGGCTGCTTTGGCTGGTGTCTGTCTGCGGGGAGGTGGGGCTCAGAGATTGGGGAGAGTTCGAAAGGAAGGCGGATGTGTGTCGCGTCAGCCCCGCCGAGAGACCTACCGTGGTCGGGTTGGGCTTGATGGGCACCGGAATGGCGGGTAGGGTCTGTCCTCCGTGACACAGAGATTTAAGAGGCATGCGGTAGGCCACGTAGTCACCGCTCATAGAGATAGGAGAAACAGGGTCCACCATAGTGTTGTACAAGTGAGGCCAGGCCGTAGTCAACTGGTTGTGCAGCGGGTAGCCTGCAGACATCGACTGCATGGTGGAGAACGCCAGACTCCCGGGAACCTTGTACTCTCTGGCGATGATGTTCTCTATAGCAAATGGGTGTTTAAAAGTTGATGGCTGTGACACTCCCAAGTTATAGCTGGACATCTGAGGGAGGTGTGTGCCGGTGGCAGCCAGGGCGCTAAGCCTGAGATAATGGGCTGCGTCAGACTGCTTGGACTGAGCCAGGTGCTCCTGCGCCATCATCATCATCACCTTGAACCGTTTACGGCGCCGCAAGAAGCTCCCGTTCTCGAACATGTCCCCGCAGCTGGGGTGCAGAGCCCAGAAGCTACCCTTCCCGGGCTGGTCCGGACGCCGCGGGATCTTGATGAAACAGTCGTTGAAGGACAGGTTGTGTCGTAAGGAGTTCTGCCACCGCTGGGTGTTCTCTCTGTAGTAAGGGAACCTGTCCATGATGAACTTGTAGATCTCGCTGAGAGGGAGCATCTTCTCCGGGCAGGACTGGATGGCCATGGCGGTGAGGGAGATGTAGGAATAGGGAGGTTTCTGGTCGCTGTACGTGTTCCTCCCTGGTCGGGGCATCCTGACAGTATTATTTCACAACACTTTACTTCAAACAACTCGTTCCCCTTAGTTTAGCTTCGTTATATAAACTTCTTAGAACTCATGAAAATTACATATTCTGCATGCGTAAAATACAAAACACGTGAGTAGTAGCCTACTGCAGTAAAAGTTTAACTGATAGAATTTGAGTTGAGATGAGCTAAGTAGCAGCTACACTTCCACGTCCTCCCTTTTCTGCCGTGTGATAGTTGATTGTGGTGACAGCCATATAATAGACCCCCCCCCCAGAGCAGCTCCACTAATGTGCCACCTCTACATATCACATGACAACCACCCAGGGAGGAGGGGGCTCCTCGCGGTGAAAGGCATAATCTGCTTTCATTGACACCTATTTACATGGACACCTTGGGCCAATGGAAGTCCTTTCCATCTGAAGACCGAGCAACGGGTAAAAAGGCTCGGTAAACGGAATGGAATGAACAGTGATGGCACTCCGTAGCTAAGAGTGTGTATGCGCTAACCTTTTTTCAGTGGGTTTAAAGCCGTCAATTCACACTACATTTGGAGCTACTGAGCTATGGGATGTTTGACATGGAAATTGTCTGACACTTCCACTGTGTTTTGTATTATTAGTGTGTATTAGGTGGTTTGTTGTCATGACATTACCTTATAGGAAATCTCCGTTAGTGTTTTGTTTTGTCTTTGTTTTGTATGCCACTGTCAATGTTGAAATATATGTATGTCGCTTTGGATGAAAAAAAAAACGAATCTGAGGAATGACCACATTATGCTCTTTACAAAGCACAATATTCTACTACAATTTGAAGTCGTATGTTCTATTTATGTTAGTCTATGCATTCAGTAGGCAGCCTGTGTGTGAGTCGTGTGTTCTATTTATGTTAGTCTATGCATTCAGTAGGCAGCCTGTGTGTGAGTCGTATGTTCTATTTATGTTAGTCTATGCATTCAGTAGGCAGCCTGTGTGTGAGTCGTGTGTTCTATTTATGTTAGTCTATGCATTCAGTAGGCAGCCTGTGTGTGAGTCGTGTGTTCTATTTATGTTAGTCTATGCATTCAGTAGGCAGCCTGTGTGTGAGTCGTGTGTTCTATTTATGTTAGTCTATGCATTCAGTAGGCAGCCTGTGTGTGAGTCGTGTGTTCTATTTATGTTAGTCTATGCATTCAGTAGGCAGCCTGTGTGTGAGTCGTGTGTTCTATTTATGTTAGTCTATGCATTCAGTAGGCAGCCTGTGTGTGAGTCGTGTGTTCTATTTATGTTAGTCTATGCATTCAGTAGGCAGCCTGTGTGTGAGTCGTGTGAATGAACAGCTTTATTCACCTGATCCGTTCTAATCCTGATAATCGGGATTTAATACATTCAGACAGGTGCACAAAGTCTGCATTGGTGTGTAAAGCTGATAAATAAGCGTTACGTTAAACTGTCAATAGTTTCACCCATAACCAAACAGGAAAATCGTATTTTAAAATTCGTAGACACACTTTATTTTATTGCTATTAATAAAGGCACTATAATTAAAATCATAGTGCTATACTAGACCAACAATAATTATTCCCTGAAACAAAAAATAACCATCTTGATTGATTAATGGCAATGAATTAAGAAACCTCCAATGGTATGAAACTTGAACCAGCCTCAACGTATGATCTTTCCCTGCTTAGCCAGGACATAAGGGTATAGTGTGGTCTATGAAACTTCATGAAGGCCAGTGAGTATTTTGTGTTTATGTCAAAAAAAATTGAAAAGTACTTCAGAAATGCAAATAAAGTCTCTGGGGTTGAAAACTATAAAATATCCATAAGTGAATTATATGAATGTGAAAACCAAATGCAAGCCTATTTTCAGCCATTCAAACTTTTTGCCAGGCTCACCATGGAGCAATTTTCCGCTTGGCGGGTTCCCAATGCCAGGGACCACACATGCCCACGCGGATTTGGTCATAATGTATGCTAATGAGCCTCCATAAATCCACAATACAGGCCATTGCAGGCTGACGGATTAGCAATAGAATCTGCTATGGGAGGAGACTGGAATTGTTGACTATAGTAACAGCTATGGGTTTAGAGATAAGGAGCTTGAGGAAACTACGGCTATAAAAGATGATCTTCTCCAAGTTGTTAAATATTTACAAAACAGAAAATAAAGTAGGCAGACCAACCAAACGGGTTAGGGTTTCCTTGGTTGCCACACAATCCCTGTCGGAACAAAATAGACTGCAGGAAGTCAGATCCACGCTGCGCATGGAAGCATCTTTTTATTTCCATGGGCTTTTATTCGTCATGAAGAGATTCTTTTAACTCGTCATTCCTCTATTGGTGTTAGGCAGAAAGGAGTCTGGTTTTCAGGCTTTTCAACAGACATTTCTTAAAGTGTCCCAACTGCTCGTGAACCTCGGAACGCCCTGGGTCCAGAGGGTCCATTATTTAGGTGATAATGCCCTCGAAGCCGATGTTTGGAGGATATATTGGCACGGGTGTTGCTCGTCCAGGACCGGCAAACCTGCCAATATATCCTCCAAACATCGGCTTCGAGGGCATTATCACTATTATACAACTGGTTACCAACATGTTCAAATAAAACATTATTTGTATGAATTTATTCATATTATTTCATTCTTCCCCTTGCAAAGAAGATTGCAGTCAGAGTGCACAATAATTGCAGTACACTGCAGTTATTCTGCAACAACTGCTTCCAAAATACCACCGTAGACTGCAGTTACAGAACTTTTACTGCAGTTTCAAAACGGCAATCTTTTTTTTTGTATGGGTTCCACGAGATATAGTCCAGACATAAATCTAATGCTACCCAAGCCAGCTGGTTGTTTGTTCTATCGGTTAGACCCCGTCTTTAAGTATTTTTGTTCTGTATCTATAGACGACCCAGTCGTTCGTTCTAAATGTTCTATTGCCATTCTGTCTGGCAACGTTCTTATCCCTTGCTTGCTTGCTAGCCAACTACGGCTAACTTACAGTCCGGTCAAACAGCGCAGCCAGAATAACAGCAAAGTAGCTGCATTTGCATTTGTTTAAGCATTTTTTGTGTGACATTTAATTGAATACATCCATAACAATAAGCTAATGAGTCACGACTTTGCCTGCCATAGAAAATGTGCTCTCTAGTCAGGACACTGTTGTTCAGAGTAGCTAGCCAACAACAGACCTAACACAATCACTTCAAACTGAAGCTGGAAAGATTGCAAACTAGCTGCATTTAGTTAAGTTTGACCTGTTTTCTGTTGACATTCCTTATATATATATATATATATATATATACATGATGCCAGCTGATTCATGATTTCGACTGGCTGAGAAAAGCTGCCTACCGTTCTGTCTTGTCCTGACTCCCAACTTGTTCATTACTATGGAACAGCTGGAGATCAAATGTCCATATTGAAACAATGTTGCAAATGTCGATGAGTCAGACAGCAAGGATATATACAAATCTCTGCTGTTGAAAATCAAATGTTAGTGTAAAAGAAATGTGAGATAATGTGAGATGCTTTTTATAGTAGAGATCAAGTTTATACATTAGATGGCTGGGCTGATGTGACAGTGGATTGTACAGTGAGAACAGTCAATAGTTATTTTAACATCACAGCTTTAGCAGGTGGTAACTTGTGAAATAGACACCCGCTGGAATGCTATTTTAACCAATCAACATCCAAGATTAGACCCACCCGTTGTATTACTCAGTACAACAGTATTTACAGTGCCTTCGGAAAGTATTGAGACCCCTTGACTTTTTCCACATTTTCTTATTTAAATTACACCTTTTTCTAAAATGTATTATATTGTTTTTTCCCACCATCAACCTACACACAATACTCCATAATGACAAAGCAAAAACTGGTTTCTCGAATCTTTTGCAACGTTATAAAAAAAAACTGAAATGTCACCTGTAAGTAAATATTCTGACCATTTACTCATTACTTTGTTGAAGCACCGTTGGCAGCGATTACAGCATCGAGTCTTCTTGGGTATGACGCATCAAGCTTGGCACACCTTTAAGCATTTCACTGTAAGGTCTACACCTGTTGTATTCGGCGCATGTGACAAATACCATTTTAATTTTATTTGGGGAGTTTCTCTCATTCTTCTCTGCAGATCCTCTCAAGCTCTGTCAAGTTGGATGGGGAGCGTTGCTGCACAGCTATTTTCAGGTCTCTCCAGAGATGTTCGATCAGGTTCAAGTCCAGGCTCTGGCTGGGCCACTCAAGGACATTCAGAGACTTGTCCCGAAGCCACTCCTGTGTTGTCTTGGCTGTGTGCTTAGGGTCATTGTCCTGCCTGTTGGAAGGTGAACATTCACCCCAGTATGGAGCAGGTTTTCATCAAGGATATCTCTGTACTTTGCTCCGTTCATCTTTCCCTCGATCCTGACTAGTCTCCCAGTCCCTGCCGCTGAAAAACATCCCCACAGCATGATGCTGCCACCACAATTCCTCACCTTTGGGATGGTGCCAGGTTTCCTCCAGACGTGACGCTTGGCATTCAAGCTAAAGAGCTCAATCTTGGTTTCTTCAGACCAGAGAATCTTGTTTCTCATGGTCTGAGAGTCTTTAGGTACCTTTTGGCTAACTCCAAGCATGCTCACATGTGCTTTTTACTGAACAGTGGCTTCCGTCTGGCCACTCTACCGTAAAGGACTGAATGGTGGACTGGTGCAGAGATGGTTGTCCTTCTGGAAATTTCTCCCAAGTCCTTTCTACCCTGATTGCTCATTTTGGCCGGGCGGCGAGCTCTAGGAAGATAATTGGTGTAGAATGATGTAGGCCCCTGTGTTCTTGGGGACGTTCAATGATGCAGAAATGTTTTGGTATCCTTCCCCACATCTGTGCCTATATAGGTGTGGTCAATTGAATTTACAACAGGTGGAGTCCAATCAAGTTGTATAAACATCTTCAGACAGATCAATGGAAACAGGATGCACCAGAGTGTCACGCCCTGACCGTAGATTGCTTTGTATGTTTCTATTTTTCATTTGGTCAGGGTGTGATGTGGCTGGGTATTCTATGTTGTATGTCTAGGTGTTGTGTTTCTATGTTTAGGCCTGGTATGGTTCCCAATGAGAGGCAGCTGGTTATGGTTGTCTCTGATTGAGAACCATACTTAGGCAGCCTGTTTTCCCACTATGGGTGTGGGTAGTTGTTTTCTGTCTTTGTGAGTCTGCACCAGACAGAACTGTTTAGTTTGTTCTTGTTTTTGTTTTTGCTAGTGTTCAGTTTCTTTATTAAATGTACCATGAACACGTACCACGCTGCATTTTGGTCCTCCGATCCTTCTGACTCTTCCTCAGACGAAATTCGTTACACAGAGCTCAATTTCGAGTCTCATAGCAAAGGGTCTGAACACTTACGTAAAAAATATATTTCTGTTTTATTTATAAATTTGCAAAAATGTCAAACTTCTTTTCGCTTTGTCATGATAGGGTATTGTGTGTCAATTAGAATAAGGTTGTGACATAACAAAATTTGGAAAAAGTCAAGGGGTCTGATTTTTTTCCGAAGGCACTGTACAGTATATGATAATGTACTATTGTCACTATCTAGTATTTGGATGATATAAGGTGCAGTAGACTACAGTACAACATTACTAAATGATAACAACGTAGCCTTGTCACTAGCTAGTAGTTGGTTGATGGGGTGGGATACAGTAGGCTACAGTACAACATTACTAAATGATAACAATATAGCCTTGTCACTAGGTAGTAGTTGATTGATGGGGTACAGTAGGCTACAATACAACATTACTAAATGATAACAATGTAGCATTGTCACTAGGAAGTATTTGATTGATGGGGTACAGTCGGCTACAATACAACATTACTAAATGATAACAATGTAGCCTTGTCACTAGCTAGTAGTTGGTTGATGGCGTGGGATACAGTAGGCTACAGTACAACATTACTAAATGATAACAATGTAGCATTGTCACTAGGAAGTATTTGATTGATGGGGTACAGTCGGCTACAGTACAACATTACTAAATAATAACAATTTAGTCTTGTCACCAGATAGTAGTTGGTTGATTAGGTGAGGTATAGTAGACAACAATACAGCAAAAGTATCCTTCCTGCTGTTCGGTTATGCGTTGGGTATGGAACATGGTAAATTAGCCAAAATCAAAGATCACACATTCATGCAGCACTGGTGGTGTAACATTGTCTTTATCCATACCATAGCTGCTGTGGTGTCACGTTGTCTTTTTCCATACCATAGCTGCTGTGGTGTCACGTTGTCTTTATCCATACCATAGCTGCTGTGGTGTCACGTTGTCTTTTTCCATACCATAGCTGCTGTGGTGTCACGTTGTCTTTATCCATACCATAGCTGCTGTGGTGTCACGTTGTCTTTATCCATACAATAGCTGCTGTGGTGTCACGTTGTCTTTATCCATACCATAGCTGCTGTGGTGTCACGTTGTCTTTATCCATACCATAGCTGCTGTGGTGTCACGTTGTCTTTATCCATACCATAGCTGCTGTGGTGTCACGTTGTCTTTATCCATACCATAGCTGCTGTGGTGTCACGTTGTCTTTATCCATACCATAGCTGCTGTGATGTTGTCACGTTGTCCGTATCCATACCATAGCTGCTGTGGTGGTGTCACATTGTCTTTTATCCATACCATAGCTGCTGTGGTGTTGTCTTTATCCATACGTTTGCAGATGTGCCAAATTGTACTGCTTACCTTGATGATGTGGTGATACATTCGTCTACTTGGTCTGATCATCTCTCCACTTTGAGAAGTGTGTTTCAGCGGTTGGAGAATGCTTCTTTAACCCTCAATGTGGCCACGTGTGAGTTAGGGAAACAAGTGGGATGAGGTCAAGTGCGCTCAGTAACTGGCAAAGTGGAAGCAATAGTTGCTTTCCTGCTCCCACGACTTGTCGCCAGTTGTGCAGATTCCTAGGGATGGTAGGGTACTATCGTACATCCTGTAAGAATTTCTCGACGATAGTCGTTCCCCTTTCATCTCTGCTTAGTCCCAAGGTACCATTCAAGTGGTCCAAGGACTGTAACTTTAGATTCAGCTAAAGCGCTACTTTGTAGTGCCCCAGTGCTTGCCGCCCCCAACTTTGACAAATCTTTTAAGTTGGAGGTAGATTCTAGTATAGTGGGGGTGGGTGCGGTTCTCTTACAGGAAGACGGAGTGGATCGGCCCATCAGTTTCTTCTCCCGTAAGTTCAACTCGTGTCAGTCAAGGTACTCTACAATTGAACAAGAGATGCTGGCTTTATTGTTTGCCTTACAGTTCTTTGTGGTATACAGTGGGGCAAAAAAGTATTTAGTCAGCCACCAATTGTGCAAGTTCTCCCACTTAAAAAGATGAGAGGCCTGTAATTTTCATCATTGGTACACTTCAACTATGACAGACAAAATGAGAAAAAAAATCCAGAAATTCACACTGTAGGATTTTTTATGAATGTATTTGCAAATAATGGTGGAAAATAAGTATTTGGTCAATAACAAAAGTTTATCTCAATACTTTGTTACATACCCTTTGTTGGCAATGACAGAGGTCAAACGTTTTCTGTAAGTCTTCACAAGGTTTTCACACACTGTTGCTGGTATTTTGGCCCATTCCTCCATGCAGATCTCCTCTACAGCAGTGATGTTTTGGGGCTGTTGCTGGGCAAAACAGACTTTCAACTCCCTCCAAAGATGTTCTATGGGGTTGAGATCTGGAGACTGGCTAGGCCACTCCAGGACCTTGAAATGCTTCTTATAAAGCCACTCCTTCATTGCCCGGGCGGTGTGTTTGGGATCATTGTCATGCTGAATGACCCAGCCACGTTTCATCTTCAATGCCCTTGCTGATGGAAGGAGGTTTTCACTCAAAATCTCATGATACATGGCCCCATTCATTCTTTCCTTTACACGGATCAGTCGTCCTCGTCCCTTTGCAGAAAAACAGCCCCAAAGCATGATGTTTCCACCCCCATGCTTCACAGTAGGTATGGTGTTCTTTGGATGCAACTCAGCATTCTTTGTCCTCCAAACACGACGAGATGAGTTTTTACCAAAAAGTTATATTTTGGTTTCATCTGACCATATGACATTCTCCCAATCTTCTTCTGGATCATCCAAATGCTCTCTAGCAAACATCAGACGGGCCTGGACATGTACTGGCTTAAGCAGGGGGACACGTCTGGCACTGCAGGATTTGAGTCCCTGGCGGCGTAGTGTGTCCCTGGTAGGCTTTGTTACTTTGGTCCCAGCTCTCTGCAGGTAATTCACTAGGTCCCCCCGTGTGGTTCTGGGATTTTTGCTCACCGTTCTTGTGATCATTTTGACCCCACGGGGTGAGATCTTGCGTGGAGCCCCAGATCAAGGGAGATTGTCAGTGGTCTTGTATATGTCTTCCATTTCCTAATAATTGCTCCCACAGTTGATTTCTTCAAACCAAGCTGCTTACCTATTGCAGATTCAGTCTTCCCAGCCTGGTGCAGGTCTACAATTTTGTTTCTGGTGTCCTTTGACAGCTCTTTGGTCTTTGCCATAGTGGAGTTTGGAGTGTGACTGTTTGAGGTTGTGAACAGGTGTCTTTTATACTGATAACAAGTTCAAACAGGTGCCATTGATAACGAAGAAGTTACAGGTCTGTGAGAGCCAGAAATCTTGCTTGTTTGTAGGTGACCAAATACTTATTTTCCACCATAATTTGCAAATAAATTCATAAAAAATCCTACAATGTGATTTTCTGGATTTTTTCCCCCTCATTTTGTCTGTCTTAGTTGAAGTGTACCTATGATGAAAAGTACAGGCCTCTCTCATCTTTTTAAGTGGGAGAACTTGCACAATTGGTGGCTGACTAAATACTCTTTTGCCCCACTGTATGTGGGCTCCAGTGCCTTGCCTGTAATGGTCTTCACGGACCATAATCCATTGGTGTTCTTGAAGCAAATGTACAATCAGAACAGCCGCCTTATGCGGTGAGCTCTGATTGTCCAAGGATATAATGTACAGATAGCTTATGTGAAGGGCTCGGCGAATGTGGTTGCCGACGCTCTATCACATGTTTACTAACTGGGGATGCGTTGGTTTTTGTTATTACAAACTGTATGTTTGCAATTTTTGTGGTGGGCGTGTTATTTTCCCCAGTTTCTGTGTTGTAGTTTGTATTTGAGTGTGTGTTTCAGGAGATGGCTTCCTGAAATCCCCCAAGCAGCTGATCGGTCGACTCCACGGCTAATTGAAGCTGACCCCGCCCCCTCGTCAAGTTACATCTGTATACCATTAGACTCCTTCTCCAGTTATGAAAGCCAGTGTTCTGTTGTTCAGGAGAGAGGTTTTTGCTGAGAGATGATTCCGGAGAGAAAGGAGGCTGATGGTTATATCACGTTGGTTGTTGCTAAGAGATTTGGTATGTTCTGTGTTTGTTTGTTGCTCAGAGAGTTTCTTTAATGTCCTGAGTTAGTTTATCAGATTTGTGAAGTGGTTTGTAATATCCTGTTTCATTTGTTCCCAGGGGGGACGGGGAAGGCACCTAGGGAGTGCTTACGCAAGAGGCCCGCGGACATGCGTATACCCGTAGTATATTCCCTGTCTAGGCACACAAGGTAAGACCTGGGCGGACCACCCTCTGTATTTTGTATTTTGGTTAGTGCACCAGGTGGTGCTAAGATAAGTAGTGGGTAGGCAGGTAAGATAGGCGAGGGGGCTTTGACATTTACTTTCTTTGTTTTGGTTCCGTCCAGACCCTTTTCCCCATATTACTGTGTGAAGGAATAAATGGCTAGTAAACGGTAAATTCTGCCTTTTGTCATCCTTACTCGCACCTACAGTCCAAACCTCTTTCGCTTCACGGGGAGTTGAGTTGTAGCAGAGTGTTGCGTACCCTCTTAAAACCTCTTTGGACTGCAATCCCGTTACCGGGATGATATGACAACAGCCACTGAAAGTGCAGGGAGCCACATTCAAATCAGAAATCTCATAATTAAAATTCCTCAAACATGCATGCATCTTATACTGTTTTAAAGGTATTCTTGTTGGTAACCCCACCACAGTGTCCAATTTCAAATAGGATTTACGGCGAAAGCACCACAAACGATAATGTTAGGTCAGCACCTAGTCACAATAAAACACAGCCATTTTTCCAGCCAAAGAGGAGTCACAAAAACCACAGAGAAAATGAATCACTGACCTTTGATCTTCATCAGATGAGACTCATAGGACTTCACGTTACACAATACATGTATGTTTTGTTTGATAAAGTACATATAAAAAAATCTGAGTTT
This sequence comes from Oncorhynchus tshawytscha, assembly GCF_018296145.1. Classification (NCBI taxonomy): domain Eukaryota; kingdom Metazoa; phylum Chordata; class Actinopteri; order Salmoniformes; family Salmonidae; genus Oncorhynchus; species Oncorhynchus tshawytscha. The sequence continues at coordinate 59,629,293 of NC_056447.1, read as the reverse complement.
ACATTGGTGCGTTACATTCACTAGTTCCAAAAACAGCCAGTGATTTTTGCGTAGCCACATCAATTCAACAGAAATACATCATAAATGTAGATGATAATACAAGTTATACACATGGAATTACAGATATACCTCTCCTTAATGCAAACGCTGTGTCAGATTTTTTTTAAACTTTCCTGAAAAAGCACACCATGCAATAATCTGAGACGGCACTCAGAACAATCATGTCAAAATAGCCGCCATGTTGTAGTCAACAAACCATAAATTACATGCTAAATATTCCCTTACCTTTGATCTTCATCATAATGCACTCCAAGAAATCCCAGGTCCACAATAAATGCTTGATTAGTTCGATAATGTTCGTTATTTATGTCCAATTAGCTACTTTTGTTAGCGTGTTTGGTATACATATCCAAACGCTCGTTCTGGTCAGCGTTACGTCGGAAAAAACTTCAAAAAGTTATATTACAGGTCGAAGAAACATTTCAAATGAAGTACAGAATCAATCATTAGGATGTTTTTAACATTAATCTTCAATAAAGTTCCAACCGGAATATTCCTTTGTCTTCAGGAGCAATGGAACGCAGGTCGCTATCATGTGCAATGCGCAAGACCAGAAAATGGCTGACTGTCAGACACCTGATTCATTCTGCTATCATTCAGTCCCACAACACAGTAGAAGCCTCATTCGAAAATATATAGACGGTTGACATCTAGTGGAAGCCCTAGGAAGTGCAACATCAATATCTCAAGCGGATTTCAATGGGAACTGTTGAGTACATACCAGCCTCAGATTTCTCACTTCCTGTTTAGATTTCCTCAGGTTTTTGCCTGCCATATCAGTTCTGTTATACTCTCAGACATCATTCAAACGGTTTTAGAAACTTCAGAGTGTTTTCTATCCAATACTAATAATAATGTGCATATATTAGCAACTGAGACTGAGGAGCAGGCCGTTGACTTTGGGCACCTTATTCATCCAAGCTACTCAATACTGCCCCCCAGCAATAAGAAGTTTTAATAGGGGCATGCGTAACACCAAAGCTGCTGTGGTGTTGTCTTTATCCATACCATAGCTGCTATTGTGGTGTCACGTTGTCTTTATCCATACCATAGCTGCTGTGTTGTTGTCATATTGTCGTTATCAATACCATGCTGCTGTGGTGTCTTTATCCATACCATAGCTGCTGTGATGGTGTCTTAATCAATACCATAGCTGCTGTGATGTTGTCACATTGTCTTTATCCATACCATAGCTGCTGTGGTGTTGTCATATTGTCGTTATCAATACCATGCTGCTGTGGTGTCTTTATCCATACCATAGCTGCTGTGATGGTGTCTTAATCAATACCATAGCTGCTGTGATGTTGTCACATTGTCTTTATCCATACAATAGCTGCTGTGTGTTTTATCCATACCATAGCTGCTGTGATGTTGTCACATTGTCTTAATCCATACCATAGCTGCTGTGGTGGTGTCTTTATCCATACCATAGCTGCTATTGTGGTGTCACGTTGTCTTTATTCATACCATAGCTGCTGTGGTGTTGTCATATTGTCGTTATCAATACCATGCTGCTGTGGTGTCTTAATCCATACCATAGCTGCTGTGGTGGTGTCTTTATCCATACCATAGCTGCTATTGTGGTGTCACGTTGTCTTTATTCATACCATAGCTGCTGTGGTGTTGTCATATTGTCGTTATCAATACCATGCTGCTGTGGTGTCTTTATCCATACCATAGCTGCTGTGATGGTGTCTTAATCAATACCATAGCTGCTGTGATGTTGTCACATTGTCTTAATCCATACCATAGCTGCTGTGGTGGTGTCTTAATCCATACCATAGCTGCTATTGTGGTGTCACGTTGTCTTTATCCATACCATAGCTGCTATTGTGGTGTCACGTTGTCTTTATCCATACCATAGCTGCTATTGTGGTGTCACGTTGTCTTTATCCATACCATAGCTGCTGTGGTGTTGTCATATTGTCGTTATCAATACCATGCTGCTGTGATGTCTTTATCCATACCATAGCTGCTGTGGTGGTGCCACTTTGTCTTTATACCATAGCTGCTGTGATGTCTTTATCCATACCATAGCTGCTATTGTGGTGTCACGTTGTCTTTATACCATAGCTGCTGTGATGTCTTTATCCATACCATAGCTGCTATTGTGCTGTCACGTTGTCTTTATCCATACCATAGCTGCTATTGTGGTGTCATATTGTCTACCACAGCTGCTGTGGTTTTCTTTATCCATACCATAGCTGCTGTGTTGTTATCCATAGCTGATGTGGTGTTGTCGTTATCCATACCATAGCTGCTGTGATGTAGTCCTTTTGTCTTTATCGATACCATAGCTACTGCTATGGATGTGCCTTTTACTTGAGAGCTCTGGCATCTTTGCCAGGTCTCTCCTTGATGTTATTGTTGACCTGGTAAAATAAGCTAAAGGTTGTGGGCACTTTCACTAGATAGTTGTGTCAGATTTTCAAATGGAAAAAGACAGTCAGTGATTTGTTTCGAATTCAAAGCACACTTAACCGACATGGCTACCACAGCATTCTGCAGCGATACGCCATCCCATCGGGTTTGCGTTTAGTGGGACTTTAATTTGTTTTTTTTTAACAGGACAATGACCCAAAACACACCTCCAGGCTGTGTAAGGGCTATTTGACTGAATTAGATGACCTGGCCTCCACAATCACCCGACCTCAATCCAATTGAGATGTTTTGGGATGACTTGGACAACAGAGTGAAGGAAAAGCAGCCAACAAGTGCTCAACGTATGTGGGAACTCCTTCAAGACTGTTGGAAAAGCATTCCAGGTAAAGCTGATTGAGAGGATGCCAAGTGTGCAAAGCTGTCATCAAGGCAATGGGTGGCTACTTTGAAGAATCTAAAATATATTTTGGTTTAGCACATTTTTGGTTACTACATAATTCCATACGTGTTATTTCATAGTTTTGATGTCTTCACTATTATTCTACAGTGTAGAAAATAGTACAAATAAAGAAAAACCCTTGAATGAGTAGGTGTGTCCAAACTTTTGACTAGTACTGTATGTATATATGTGCATGTATATATATGCAATTGTAAGGACTATTTCTTGACTATGGACTACTTGTCAAATTACCCTGAAATTGCACTCTTGTCCAGGACTATAGCAAAGACTGTCATTTTGCATTTGAAATATTTTTTTACTCGTCATGGCATCTCCCTAGTGGTAGTTTCTGATTAATGCCACAGCTTGCTTGCAGTGAGTTGAAGATGTTTGCAGAGCATTATAAGGTGCATTATCATAAACCACCACTAGGGTTATCCCATACCGAGCAAAACAAATGTTTTCAAATGCAAAATGAAAGTCTTTGATGTCAGAATTTGTATTTGGCGCAGAAAAATGACTCTCTGGCCCTCGCTCACATTTCTCAGCTCCCAGATGTCCTTCATGCACTCTCTGCAGCATCTCCTGACAAGTGTTTTATTTTATTTAACTAGGCAAGTCAGTTCAGAACAAATTCTTATCTACAATGACAGCCTGTGAACATTGGGTTAACTGCCTTGTTCAGGGGCAGAAGGACAGATCTTTACCTTGTCAGCTCAGGGATTCGATCTAGAAATCTTTCAGTTACTGGCCCAATGCTCTAAAAACTAGGATACCTGCCACCCCGAGTACGTATCACCTTTCTGTTGTTCTTCAACAGCACACCGTTGACCTTGCAAAGAATGGGATATTTGTGGTCTCTTCAGCTAGTGTCCTTAGTTGCTGATCAGAAACAGGAAGTGACTCCATGACCATACGAACTTGCAAGGCAACCTCCTCCATAGACTCCTGACTGAGGCTGATTTGGGCTACCACTGGTAGAGCCCTTGAAAGGGCATCTGTTACCACTAAAGTTGACCCAGGCCAGTTGTGAAAAAATAACAAAATGTTCATACTTGAGTAAAAGTAAAGGTGCCTTATAAGAAAATGACTCAAGTGAAAGTAATACTACTAGTAAAAGTATTTGATTTTAAATTGACTTAAGTCGTAAAAGTATAAATCATTCAAAAGTCCTTATTAAGCAAAACTGATGGCACATTTTTTTTTACATTTTATTTACAGTTCGCCAGGGGAACACTACAACAACACTGAGACGTCATCTACAAATGAAGCATTTCTATTTAGTGAGTCTGCCAGATCAGAGGCAGTAGGAATGACCAGTGATGTTCTCTTGATAAGTGTGTGAATTAGACAATTTTCCTCTCCTGAGTACTTTTGAGATGCTTGTTCTAGGTCCCAAGAAACCGATCTTCTGTTGCATCTGACAATTCATCTTGATGGTTGTACAGTCATCTCAAATAAAACTGTGAAGGACCTTGGTGTTACTCTGGACCCTGATCTCTCTTTTGATGAACATATCAAGACCGTTTCAAGGACAGCTATTTCCCATCTATGTAATGTTACAAAAATCAGAAACTATATGTCCAAAAACTTCTAGGTTAGATTATAGCAATGCTCTACTTTCCAGCTACCCGGATAAAGCATGAAATTAACATCAGTTAGTGCTTAAAACGGCTGCTAGAATCTTGACTAGAGCCAAAAAATGTATCATTACTCCAGTGCTAGCCTATACACTTGCTTCCTGTTAAGGCTGGGGCTGATTTCAAGGTTTTACTGCTAACCTATAAAGCATTACATGGGCTTGCTCCTACTTACCTTTCAGATTAGGTCCTGCCATATATACCTACACGTACGCTACGGTCACAAGACGCAGGCCTCCTAATTGTCCCTAGAATTTCTAAGCAAACAGCTGGAGGCAGGGCTTTCTCCTGTAGAGCGCCATATTTATGGAATGGTCTGCCTATCCATGTGAGAGACGCAGATTCGGTCTTGACCTTTAAGTCTTCATTGAAGACTCATCTCTTCAATACGCCCTATGATTGAGTGTAGTCTGGCCCAGGGGTGTGAAGATGAACAGAAAGGCACTGGAGCGACGAACCGCCCTTGCTGTCTCTGCCTGGCCGGTTCCCTCTCTCCACTGGGATTTTCTGCCTCTAACCCTATTACAGGGGCTGAGTCACTGGCTTACTGGTGCTCTTCCATGCCGTCCCTAGGAGGGGTGCGTCACTTGAGTGTGAGTCATTGATGTGATCTTCCTGTCCGGGTTGGCGCCCCCCTGGGATTCGTGCTGTGTTTGGGAGATATTTGTAGGCTATACTCAGCCTTGTCTCAGGGTAGTAAGTTGGTGGTTGAAGATATCCCTCTAGTGGTGTGGGGGCTGTGCTTTGGCAAAGTAGGTGGGGTTATATCCTGCCTGGTTGGTCATGTCCGGGGGTATCGTCGGACAGGGCCACAGTGTCTCCCAACCCCTCCTGTCTCAGCCTCCAGTAGTTACGCTGTGTTGGGGCGCTAGGGTTATATCTCGAGTATTTCTCCTGTCTTATCCTTTGTGCTGTGTGGATTTAAGTATGGTTCTTCTAATTCACTCTCTCTGTCTCTGTCTGTCTCTCTCCTTCTACTCTCGGAGGTCCCGAGCCCTAGCACCATGCTTCAGGACTACCTGGCCTGATGACTTCTTGCTGTCCCCAGTCCACCTGGTCGTGCTGCTGCTCAAGTTTCAAATATTCTGCCTGTGGCTATGGAACCTTGACCTACTCACTGGAAGTGCTACCTTGTCCCGGGACCTGCTGTTTTCGACTCTTTCCCTCTTCCGCACCTACTGTGTCTAACTCTGAATGATCGGCTATAAAAATCCAACTGACATTTACTCCTGAGGTGCTGAACTGTTGCACCCTCTACGACTACTGTGATTAATATTATTTGACCCTGTTGGTCATCAATGAACGTTTGAACATATTGGCCATGTTCTAATCTCCCTCCGGCACAGCCAGAAGAGGACTGGCCGCCCCTCAGAACCTGGTTCCTCTCTAGGTTTCTTCCTAGGTTCTGGCCTTTCCAGGGGGTGTTTCCTAGCCACCATGCTTCTACATATGCATTGCTTGCTGTTTGGGGGTTTAGGCTGGGTTTCTGTAAAGCAAGTAGTAAAATTAGATTTAAAAAACAGATTAAAAAAAACAACTTATGGAACAGCGGGGACTGTGAAGCAACACAAACATTGGCACACACACACACACGATAACATACTACACATGGATCTAGTACTGTAGATATGTGGTAGTGGCCATTAGTTCCTGCCAAAGCAGCAGCTACTCTTCCTGGTGTCCAACAAAATTAAGGCAGTTTATACATTTTTAAAAAGATTACATTACATTCACAGTTTTCACAACACACTGTGTGCCCTCAGGGGGGTTCCATAATAAATCCCAGGAAGAGTAGCTGCTGCTTTGGCAGGAACTAATGGGGATCCATAATACATACAACTGCTTTGACATCTTCTGATGTGAAAAAGGGCTTTCTAAATACTTTTGATTGATAAACACTTAGTTCTTGTTTTCTCCTTTACAGTTTGCAGACACAAACCTTTAGTCTCAATTGCTTGGCCATTGTACATTTTCAGAGCCACCGCCTTTTGCATGATGGCTGGTTTGTACTTTCGCTCATGAAAATCCCTCATGTTGATCAGGTGTATCCAGCTTTAAGGTCAGAATTATACCATTGACCACGAGTGGTACAACCCAGTGGACACAAGCTACAGTATGGACCTGTGATGGTTCTTGCACATCCTCCATGGAATCCACAGCGCCCAGGAACAAATCACTTTGTTCATTCTCCCCCATTTCAATGGTGTGAACATTTTTTCACCTATACCTGTCCTTTGCCAAAAACATTTTTCCAATTTTTTTTTTCCCTTGCACTTGTTGAACATTTTTCCACAATCAGGGCACTTCCTGTCCTGGCGCTTGGTGCCACACCTGTTACAATCATATTTCCTGTGACTCCTTTGGTCAAAGTCATACTGCATGTGATTCCTTTGCTCATACCGCCCCCTTGTGTCCTTGTCTACATAATCCACTGGTGCGCTCTCCCCCTCGAAGGCAGTGTTTGTTGGTGTTGAGCTAAAGGTTTTAATATGCAATTCTGCCAGCTGATTCACATTACATATTTTTACTGCAGTTTCCAAATGTAACTCACTTTCCCGCAGCAATCTTTCTCTAACTCTGGAGTAATTTATACCAAACACAAACTGATCTCTAAACGTAGATGAGGTTAGGTCTACAAAATTACATGTAGCTGCTATTAATTTCAAATCCGTGAGAAAGACGTCAAACTTTTCAGCTTGCACGAAAGCGAAACACATAACATCCATATGTCTCGTTCTTCAAACTGATTCAGTACCTCCACAAACTCCTTGGTCAACATCAGTGGTAGCACAAGCCCTCTCAAAGGCTGTACCACTGGTGGCCTAAATAAGTGTCAGTACAATAGATACCAGTAAACAAGACCTGAGTACACTAGATACTAGAAATGAGTAGACAAGATACTAGAACCATAAACATGAGTACACTAGATACTAGTACCCTAGATTTCAGAACACTAGATACAAGAAATGAGTAGACAAGATACTAGACATGAGTACACTAGATACTAGAACCATAAACATGAGTACACTAGATACTAGAAATGAGTAGACAATATACTAGAACCATAAACATGAGTACACTAGATACTAGAAATGAGTAGACAAGATACTAGAAATGAGTACACTAGATACTAGAACCATAAACATGAGTACACTAGATACTAGAAATGAGTAGACAAGATACTAGAACCATAAACATGAGTACACTAGATACTAGAAATGAGTAGACAAGATACTAGAACCATAAACATGACTACACTAGATACTAGAAATGAGTAGACAAGATACTAGAACCATAAACATGACTACACTAGATACTAGAAATGAGTAGACAAGATACTAGAACCATAAACATGAGTACACTAGATACTAGAAATGAGCAGACAAGATACTAGAAATGAGTACACTAGATACTAGAACCATAAACATGAGTACACTAGATACTAGTACCCTAGATTTCAGAACACTAGATACAAGACATGAGTATACTAGATACTAGAAATGAGTAGACAAGATACTAGAAATGAGTACACTAGATACTAGAACCATAAACATGAGTACCCTAGATACTAGAAGTGAGTAGACAAGATACTAGAAATGAGTACACTAGATACTAGAACCATAAACATGAGTACACTAGATACTAGAAATGAGAAGACAAGATACTAGAAATGAGTAGACAAGATACTAGAACCATAAACATGAGTACACTAGATACTAGAAATGAGTAGACAAGATACTAGAAATGAGTACACTAGATACTATAACCATAAACATGAGTACACTAGATTTTTTTATATTTTTATTTTACCTTTATTTAACTAGGCAAGTCAGTTAAGAAGAAATTCTTATTTTCAATGACGGCCTAGAAACAGTGGGTTAACTGCATGTTCAGGGGCAGAACGACAGATTTGTACCTTGTCAGCTCGGGGTTTGAACTTGCAACCTTTCAGTTACTAGTCCAATGCTCTAAACACTAGGCTACCCTGCCGCCCCAAGATACTAGAAATGAGTAGACAAGATACTAGAACCATAAACATGAGTACACTAGATACTAGAAATGAGAAGACAAGATACTAGAAATGAGTAGACAAGATACTAGAACCATAAACATGAGTACACTAGATACTAGAAATGAGTAGACAAGATACTCGAAATGAGTACACTAGATACTAGAACCATACACGAGTACACTAGATACTAGTACCCTAGATTTCAGAACACTACATACAAGACATGAGTATACTAGATACTAGAACCATAAACATGAGTACACTAGATACTAGAAATGAGTAGACAAGATACTAGAAATGAGTACACTATATACTAGAACCATAAACATGAGTACCCTAGATACTAGAAATGAGTAGACAAGATACTAGAAATGAGTACACTAGATACTAGAACCATAAACATGAGTACACTAGATACTAGACATGAGAACACTAGATACTAGTACCCTAGATTTCAGAACACTAGATACAAGACATGAGAACACTAGATACTAGTACCCTAAACATGAGAACACTACATACTGGAACAATAGACATGAGGACACTAGATACTAGACGTGAGTACACTAGATACTAGACATGAGGACACTAGATACTAGACATGAGGACACTAGATACTAGAATACTAGACATGATAACAATAGATACTAGACATGAGAACACTAGATATTAGACAAGTCCACTAGATACTAGACATGAGTACACTAGATACTAGACATGAGAACACTAGATATTAGACATAAGTCCACTAGATACTAGTACCCCAGATGTAAGAACACTAAATACAAGACATGAGAACACTAAAAACTAGTACCCTAGACATGAGAAGACTAGATACTAGTACCCTAAACATGAGAACACTAGATACTAGACATGAGAACACTAGATACTAGACATGAGTCCACTAGATACTAGACATGAGAACACTAGATACTAGACATGAGTCCACTAGATACTAGACATGAGAACACTAGATACTAGACATGAGTCCACTAGATACTAGACATGAGAACACTAGATACTAGACATGAGAACACTAGATACTAGACATGAGAACACTAGATACTAGACATGAGAACACTAGATACTAGACATGAGAACACTAGATACTAGACATGAGAACACTAGATACTAGACATGAGAACACTAGATACTAGACATGAGAACACTAGATACTAGACATGAGAACACTAGATACTAGACATGAGAACACTAGATACTAGACATGAGAACACTAGATACTAGACATGAGAACACTAGATACTAGACATGAGAACACTAGATACTAGACATGAGGACACTAGATACTAGACATGAGAACACTAGATACTAGACATGAGAACACTAGATACTAGACATGAGAACACTAGATACTAGACATGAGAACACTAGATACTAGACATGAGTCCACTAGATACTAGACATGAGAACACTAGATACTAGACATGAGAACACTAGATACTAGACATGAGAACACTAGATACTAGACATGAGAACACTAGATACTAGACATGAGAACACTAGATACTAGACATGAGAACACTAGATACTAGACATGAGAACACTAGATACTAGACATGAGTCCACTAGATACTAGACATGAGTCCACTAGATACTAGACATGAGTCCACTAGATACTAGACATGAGTCCACTAGATACTAGACATGAGAACACTAGATACTAGACATGAGAACACTAGATACTAGACATGAGAACACTAGATACTAGACATGAGAACACTAGATACTAGACATGAGAACACTAGATACTAGACATGAGAACACTAGATACTAGACATGAGAACACTAGATACTAGACATGAGAACACTAGATACTAGACATGAGAACACTAGATACTAGACATGAGAACACTAGATACTAGACATGAGAACACTAGATACTAGACATGAGAACACTAGATACTAGACATGAGAACACTAGATACTAGACATGAGTCCACTAGATACTAGACATGAGAACACTAGATACTAGACATGAGAACACTAGATACTAGACATGAGAACACTAGATACTAGACATGAGTCCACTAGATACTAGACATGAGAACACTAGATACTAGACATGAGAACACTAGATACTAGACATGAGAACACTAGATACTAGACATGAGGACACTAGATACTAGACATGAGTCCACTAGATACTAGACATGAGAACACTAGATACTAGACATGAGAACACTAGATACTAGACATGAGAACACTAGATACTAGACATGAGAACACTAGATACTAGACATGAGAACACTAGATACTAGACATGAGAACACTAGATACTAGACATGAGAACACTAGATACTAGACATGAGAACACTAGATACTAGACATGAGAACACTAGATACTAGACATGAGTCCACTAGATACTAGACATGAGTCCACTAGATACTAGACATGAGTCCACTAGATACTAGACATGAGTCCACTAGATACTAGACATGAGGACACTAGATACTAGACATGAGGACACTAGATACTAGACATGAGGAACACTAGATACTAGACATGAGTCCACTAGATACTAGACATGAGAACACTAGATACTAGACATGAGGACACTAGATACTAGACATGAGTCCACTAGATACACTAGATACTAGACATGAGTCCACTAGATACTAGACATGAGAACACTAGATACTAGACATGAGAACACTAGATACTAGACATGAGAACACTAGATACTAGACATGAGAACACTAGATACTAGACATGAGTCCACTAGATACTAGACATGAGAACACTAGATACTAGACATGAGGACACTAGATACTAGACATGAGTCACTAGATACTAGACATGAGTCCACTAGATACTAGACATGAGTCCACTAGATACTAGACATGAGTCCACTAGATACTAGACATGAGGACACTAGATACTAGACATGAGTCACTAGATACTAGACATGAGAACACTAGATACTAGACATGAGAACACTAGATACTAGACATGAGTCCACTAGATACTAGACATGAGAACACTAGATACTAGACATGAGAACACTAGATACTAGACATGAGAACACTAGATACTAGACATGAGTCCACTAGATACTAGACATGAGGACACTAGATACATGAGACACTAGATACTAGACATGAGAACACTAGATACTAGACATGAGGCCACTAGATACTAGACACGAGTCCACTATATACTAGACATGAGTCCACTAGATACTAGACATGAGAACACTAGATACTAGTATCCTAGATATGAGTGCACTAGATACTAGACATGAGTACACTAGATACTAGAACCCTAGACATGAATACACTATATACTAGTACCCTAGACATGGGAACACTAGATGCTAGACATGAGTCCACTAGATGCTAGACATGAGAACACTAGATACTAGACATGAGTCCACTAGATGCTAGACATGAGAACACTAGATACTAGACATGAGTCCACTAGATACTAGACATGAGTACACTAGATACTAGACATGAGACCACTAGATACTAGACATGAGTCCACTAGATACTAGACATGAGTCCACTAGATACTAGACATGAGTCCACTAGATACTAGACATGAGTCCACTAGATACTAGACATGAGTCCACTAGATACTAGACATGAGTCCACTAGATACTAGACATGAGTCCACTAGATACTAGACATGAGTCCACTAGATACTAGACATGAGTCCACTAGATACTAGACATGAGTCCACTAGATACTAGACATGAGAACACTAGATACTAGACATGAGAACACTAGATACTAGATACTAGATACTAGACATGAGAACACTAGATACTAGACATGAGTCCACTAGATACTAGATACTAGACATGAGTCCACTAGATACTAGACATGAGTCCACTAGATACTAGACATGAGTCCACTAGATACTAGACATGAGTCCACTAGATACTAGACATGAGTCCACTAGATACTAGACATGAGTCCACTAGATACTAGACATGAGTCCACTAGATACTAGACATGAGTCCACTAGATACTAGACATGAGTCCACTAGATACTAGACATGAGTCCACTAGATACTAGACATGAGTCCACTAGATACTAGACATGAGTCCACTAGATACTAGACATGAGTCCACTAGATACTAGACATGAGTCCACTAGATACTAGACATGAGTCCACTAGATACTAGACATGAGTCCACTAGATACTAGACATGAGAACACTAGATACTAGACATGAGAACACTAGATACTAGACATGAGAACACTAGATACTAGACATGAGAACACTAGATACTAGACATGAGGACACTAGATACTAGACATGAGGGTACTAGATACTAGACATGAGTCCACTAGATACTAGACATGAGAACACTAGATACTAGACATGAGGACACTAGATACTAGACATGAGAACACTAGATACTAGACATGAGAACACTAGATACTAGACATGAGGGTACTAGATACTAGACATGAGTCCACTAGATACTAGACATGAGGACACTAGATACTAGACATGAGGACACTAGATACTAGACATGAGAACACTAGATACTAGACATGAGGGTACTAGATACTAGACATGAGTCCACTAGATACTAGACATGAGTCCACTAGATACTAGACATGAGTCCACTAGATACTAGACATGAGGAGTCACTAGATACTAGACATGAGTCCACTAGATACTAGACATGAGTCCACTAGATACTAGACATGAGAACACTAGATACTAGACATGAGAACACTAGATACTAGACATGAGTCCATGAGATACTAGACATGAGTACACTAGATACTAGACATGAGAACACTAGATACTAGACATGAGAACACTAGATACTAGACATGAGAACACTAGATACTAGACATGAGTCCACTAGATACTAGACATGAGTCCACTATACACTAGACATGAGAACACTAGATACAGAACACTAGATACTAGACATGAGAACACTAGATACTAGACATGAGTCCACTATATACTAGACATGAGGAAATTAGATACTAGACATGAGTCCACTAGATACTAGACATGAGGAAACTAGATACTAGACATGAGTACAGATTACTAGATACCCTAGACATGAGTCCACACTGAGATACTAGACATGAGAACACTAGATACTAGTCATGAGTCCACTAGATATTAGTCATGAGTCCACTAGATACTAGACATGAGTCCACTAGATACTAGACATGAGAACACTAGATACTAGACATGAGGACACTAGATACTAGACATGAGTCCACTAGATACTAGACATGAGAACACTAGATACTAGACATGAGTCCACTAGATACTAGACATGAGAACACTAGATACTAGACATGAGTCCACTAGATACTAGACATGAGAACACTAGATACTAGACATGAGTCCACTAGATACTAGACATGAGGAACTAGATACTAGACATGAGAACACTAGATACTAGACATGAGTCCACTAGATACTAGACATGAGAACACTAGATACTAGACATGAGAACACTAGATACTAGACATGAGACTAGATACACTAGATACTAGACATGAGTCCACTAGATACTAGACATGAGTCCACTAGATACTAGACATGAGAACACTAGATACTAGACATGAGTCCACTAGATACTAGACATGAGGACACTAGATACTAGACATGAGAACACTAGATACTAGACATGAGAACACTAGATACTAGACATGAGTCCACTAGATACTAGACATGAGAACACTAGATACTAGACATGAGTCCACTAGATACTAGACATGAGGACACTAGATACTAGACATGAGGACACTAGATACTAGACATGAGGACACTAGATACTAGACATGAGTCCACTAGATACTAGACATGAGAACACTAGATACTAGACATGAGAACACTAGATACTAGACATGAGAACACTAGATACTAGACATGAGTCCACTAGATACTAGACATGAGTCCACTAGATACTAGACATGAGTCCACTAGATACTAGACATGAGTCCACTAGAAACTAGATACTAGACATGAGTCCACTAGATACTAGACATGAGTCCACTAGATACTAGACATGAGGACACTAGATACTAGACATGAGGACACTAGATACTAGACATGAGTCCACTAGATACTAGACATGAGAACACTAGATACTAGACATGAGGAAACTAGATACTAGACATGAGTCCACTAGATACTAGACATGAGTCACTAGATACTAATGTCTAGTATCTAGTGTACTCATTTTCTAGGGTACTAGTATCTATTGTATTCATTTCTATGGTTCTAGTATCTAGTGTACTCATGTCTAGGGTACTAGTTTCTAGTGTACTCATGTCCATTATCTAGTGGACTCATGTCCAGGGTACTACTCTCTATTGGACTCATGTCTAGTATCTAGTAGACTCATGTCTAGTATGAGGTAGTACTCATGGGTTGTACTCATCTCCGGAGTCTGACCAGAAGACCGCTCGTTTCACCCTTTTTCTGAGTCGTTTTTTTTTGGTCGCTGCATGTGATCCACTCGGTTACACTGGTTGTAAGGCAGAACACAGGATACTAGTACCTAGACATGAGTACACTAGATACTAGACATGAGTACAACCCATACTAGACATGAGTCTACTAGATACTAGACATGAGTCCAATAGAGAGTAGTACCCTGGACATGAGTCCACTAGATAATGGACATGAGTACACTAGAAACTAGTACCCTAGACATGAGTACACTAGATACTAGAACCATAGAAATGAATACAATAGATACTAGTACCCTAGATATGAGTACACTAGATACTAGACATGAGTACACTAGATACTAGAACCCTAGACATGAGTCCACTAGATACTAGTACACTAGTCATTAGTACACTAGATACTAGACATTAGTACACTAGATACTAGAACCCTAGACATGAGTGCAAAAGACACTAGTACCCTAATCACGAGTACACTAGACACTAGAGGTCAGGAAGCACAACATAGCCTCAGCGTTTAAATCAGCTAGAAAGATGTGTCGGTATCGAGTAATTGTCTCTGTTCCCCTCCAATTTAGGGGGAGTAATGAGCTCTATAGCAGAGTCTCACAACTCAATCACTGGTTGAAAAATGTTTTCTGTTCCTCCCAAAGAATTTGTAGATAATTGTCCCTCATCCTGGGACTCACTCATAAACTGGACCAAGCCTGGTTTGCTGAGGAGTGACAGACTCCATCCTAGCTGGAGGGGTGCTCTCATCTTATCTACAAACATAGACAGGGCTCTAACTCCTCTATCTCCACAATGTGATAGGGTGCAGGCCAGGCAGAAGGCTGTTAGCCAGCCAGCCTGCCAGCTTAGTGGAGTCTGCCACTAGCACAGTGGCAGACTGTGCCTCGATCTAGGTTGGGAAAAACTAAACATGGCGGTGTTCGCCTCAGCAATCTTACTGCAATAAAGACCTCCTCCATTCCTGTCATTATTGAAAGAGATTCCTCACTTCCAAGGCAGTTATAGTCAATTCACTAATCACTGATCCTGATCTTGATGTGATTGGCCTGACTGAAACATGGCTTAAGCCTGATGAATTCATCGTGTTGAATGAAGCCTCTCGTCCTGGTTACACTAGTGACCATATCCCCTGTGCATCCCGCAAAGGCAGATGATTTGCTAACATTTACAATAGCAAATTTCGATATACAAAAAAAAAATGTTTTTGTCTTTTGAGCTTCAAGTCATGAAATCTATGCAGCCTACTCAATCACTTTTTATAGCTACTGTTTACAGGCCTCCTGGGCCGTATACAGCGTTCCTCACTGAGTTCCCTGAATTCCCATTGGACCGTGTAGTCATGGCAGATAGTATTCACATGGAGAAGTCCACAGACCCTCTCCAAAATACTTTCAGAGCCATCATCGAGTCAGTGGGTTCTGTCCAACATGTCTCTGGACCTACTCACTGCCACAGTCATACTCTGGACCTAGTTTTGTCCAGTGGAATAAATATTGTGGATCTAAATGTTTTTCCTCATGATCCTGGACTGTTGGACCACCATTTTATTATGTTTGCAATCGCAACAAATAATCTGCTCAGACCCCAAGCAGATATCTAGTGTACTCATTTTCTAGGTACTAGTATCAGAATCACCAAAAGCCATGCAATAAATTCTCGGAGCCCCCAAACATTCCTAGATGCCCTTCCAGACTCCCTCCACCTACCCAAGGACGTCAGAGTATGACAATCGGTTAACCACTTAACTGAGGAACTTAATTTAACCTTGCATAATACTCTAGATGCAGTCGCACCCCTAGAAACAAAAAACATTTGTCATAAGAAACTAGCACCCTGGTATAAATCAAATCAAATCAAATCAAATCAAAT